>NC_086323.1:2325467-2642967 GCF_036172605.1 Pelobates fuscus | reverse complement strand
TCAGATATTGGCCCAGTCTTGTTGCTAGGTGCGCACTCCAGCACAATAACATATTTAAAGTGAAGAATGCACCCACAGGACTTCAAAATAAACATTTTTTACAGTTGTGCCCTACATACATTCACCATTTCAGACCCATTAACAAGCTTTCCTTAGTTGGTAGTTGGACTGAAACATTGATTACATGCAAAGGCACATCTGCTTAAAATAAATCTGCACTTTTGTTTATTTTGAAGCCTATGAGTGCGCTTTTTATGTTGGAGTAATTTTGTATTTTAAGTTATCTGTTGTAACTCTGTATCTGCACACTATGCTGGCGCGACGCAATGATCAGATTGCGGCGTTGCTGCAGGAAAACTTTGTTGAGGGGGCTCTCAGTCCTGGAGTCACCTAGCACAGCTTTCTTTGGAGGGGTGACAGATGAGGTGGTGAGGCATCAAACACCAAGAACTTAAGGGAGCTCCATGTACCGACAGAAAGCACCATCATCATAGGTTACCGGGATTTCTTACACAGCACTGTGGAACAGCAGGATGGTCGCAGCCTGGTCAAAACATTGACTTTCAGCTATTCAGGCAAGTCACCTCCGATTTGGGCACTTTTTTGACAGAGTGGGTTCTCCAGAGAAAGCTTCTCAAGGATAGCACTTGTTTGGAGATATGGGCACAGGAACCCTGTTTTGTTATAAAAACGTTTGTAGCTTCCAAGGTGTCTGGCCGATGATAAAATTATCTGGTTAGACACAGACATCTAGATGTTGTGCAATTCTTTTTTTTTTTTGTAAATTTGATTTTTATTAACGTGCATTGTCATTCCAACAGGAGATAGGCACAATATAATAGGACTCGCAGGTCCCTAGCAATAAAGACAAGTGTCAGTTGCAGCCGGGCTCGCAGGCCCCAAGAAAATCAAGTGGACTCGCAGGTCCCGCTTTTCCTCATTGACAATTTGGTTCTCATTTATTCATAGTTAGTGTTAGTCATTCAATTGAGACTCGCAGGTCTCATCGCTTCTTAAGGGTTTGTGGATGCGCAGATCCAATAGTTGTCTGTTTCGACTCCACATATGTACCATGGTCTTGAGCCGTTTGGCTCTCTGCTACTGTCGTATGGGTTTACATTTAGATTTCAATTTCAATTATAGGTCTGTGTATCATGGATTTCTAATATTGTGCTCCCTCTGTCCTCGGCAGTAGGACAGTGGGTTAAGTTGGTCCCGTTCCCCTTGGTCGGTTTGGGTGGGTTCCACCCTGTGTCCTATTCTTAACCGTCTAGAGGCGTTGCCTCTAATTGTCCATGGCTTTCGAGTGGCCACTAGGGTGTCTTCGTTTGCGGGTAGCTTTGACCCACTGTAAGTTTCTACAGTCAAGTGGGGTCCGTCAGTGTGCTCTCCTCGGGAATTGGGGAAGGGTAAGCAGGAGGGGGGTGGGGCGGTCGGGTTGGTCGTCTGTCAGTGGTCCTCTGTCGTCTTGAGTGTTCGGTTTCCAAGTTCTATCGAGTGGTCGGGGGGAGGGCGTCGGTGGTTGTCCTAAGGTCTAGTTGGAATTGTGGTTTTGCTGTCTCTAAGATCCAGTATGTCCATAGTTCTGTATATGTCGTCAGGGTAGCGTTTGTCGTCATTGTTAGTTCCTCTATTGTCCTTAGTTCCTCCATCTGGTTGAACCAAGCCAGCATTGATGGTGTGACTGGTTTCTTCCAGAATTGAGGAAGTACTCGTTTGGCTACGTTCAATATTCTGATAGTCATAGATTTTTTATATTTTGAGTGGGGGGCCGGTGTGTGGTGTAAGAGCATTGCTGCCGGTTCCAGGGGGGGTGGGTGTTCTGTAAACTTCCTTAACATTTTGTGTATACCCCTCCAGTACGGGGTGACCAGTGTGCAGTCCCACCAGATATGTTTCAATGTGCCCTCCTCCTGTCCGCATCTCCAGCACAGGCTAGACGTGTTTGGGTTCATTTGGTGTAGGAGGTGTGGTGTCTTGTACCAGTGCGTCAGGAGTTTGTAGGCCGTTTCCTGCGTTTTACTGTGTGTGGAGCAGTGGTGTGTGAGGTAGCATATTGATTCCCATTCCCTTTCCGTGAGTGTGACACCTAGGGATGCTTCCCATTTTCCCATGAAACGGGGCGGTTCAGTCGGGAGTTCCGACTGTAGCATGGAGTATAAGAAGGATATCCCGTGAGGTAGTGGGTCTGGGTGCGCGCTGATTTTTTCCATTGTGGTATATTCCCTTGTGAGCGCTGGACCATGTGGTAGGGTGTGTATGAAGTTAATAAGTTGGGCATAGCGAAAACGGTGCATGAATGTGGGGGGTGTCTCCCCTAGCAGATCTGTTAGCCGTCTACAGGCCCCTCCCTGGAGAATGTGGTGCAAACGTGAGGATGCGTTCGGGACGATGTCCCTGAGGGCTCGTGGGTCTAGTCCTGGGGGAAAGTCCTCATTCTGTGTTAGTGGCATGAGGGGGGAGGGGTAGGGTGACATGTTTCCCTGTCGTTGGGCCTTCTGCCATACTCCCAGTGTGTTTTTCGTGTATATGGACATGTCATGTCCTTCCTTCGAGCCGCGACTCCATGGGAGTCCTGCGATCGGTCTACCTGCCTCTACCATTCTACAACCCTCTGTAGGTGTGTGGCCACATAGTATAGCTGGAAGTCCGGGAGGGCTAGTCCCCCCTTGTCCTTGGGTCTGGTCAGTGTGGAGAATTTTATTCTGGGCTTCCCTCCTCCCCATATGTATCTGGTCATCTCTTTCCTGAGTGTTACGAAGAAGGGTCTCGGAATTACAATGGGGATGGCCTGTAGAAGGTACAGGAGGCGCGGGAGGAAGTTCATTTTTATGACCTGTACTCTCCCTAGCCACGAGATATGGGGATACGACCATTCCCTCATGTCCCTCTGGAACGTCTGTAGGATGGCCGTGAAGTTGTCCCTGTACAAGTCTCCCGTGTGTTTGGTCAGCCAGATTCCCAGATATTTAATTTTGTTTTCGGCCCATTGGAAGGGGAAGCTATGTCTCAGGGATTCCGCCCTTGCTTGGGGTACGCTGACGTTTAGGATGTGTGATTTTCCGTAATTAATTTTCATATTAGATATGTCCCCAAATGTTTGTAGTTCTTTCATTATATTCGGTAGGGTAATTACTGGGTTGGTCACCATAAACAGCAGGTCGTCGGCGTATGCCGCCACCTTATGATGTACTGGGCCTGTCATTAGGCCTGTGATGTCTGCATTGTGTCTGATATGTGTGAGGAACGGCTCCAAGGCCAGAGCGAATAGGAGCGGCGACAGGGGACACCCCTGTCTGGTGCCATTGTGGATGGTGAAGGCACTCGTCAGCGCCCCGTTAACCAGTACCTGGGCCGTAGGTTCTCGATAAAGTGCCTCTATCCATTGTCTGAGGTGGGGGCCCAGACCCATGTGGGCTAGTGTTTCAAAGAGGTACTCCCATCCCACCCTGTTGAAGGCCTTCTCCGCGTCCGTGGATAGCAGGAGAAGGCCTCCGGCAGTCCTCCCGTTGCCGTGCATGAGGGTAAGTGCCCTGATGGTGTTGTCGCGGGCCTCGCGCCCCGTCACGAACCCCACCTGATCAGGGTGGATCAGAGAAGGGATGTGCCTCGTGAGGCGCGCGGCCAGGACCTTAGCTAGGAGTTTGACGTCGCAGTTTATCAGCGAGATTGGCCTGTAGTTCCCACAGAATTCTCTGTCTTTGCCATCTTTGGGTATGACAGTTATGTGGGCCGTCAGGGCTTGCTTGGGGATACATTCCCCTTCCCTTACTGCGTTGAACGCCTCCACCATTGGTGGAAGCAGCTCCTCCGCGTATGTCTTGTAATATTTCACCGGCAGGCCGTCTGGCCCTGGGCTTTTACCGGGTTTGGTGCTCTTGATAGCCGCCGATAGCTCTTCTATTGTGATGGGTTCATCGAGCACTTCGGCGGTTTCAGCGTCTAGGGTCGGCATTGGGTACTTAGCTAGGTATGTTTGGATCGAGTGGCGAAGGCGGGCCTTCGCTGGTTCTGTCTGGGGCTGCGGGAGTGTGTAGAGATCCGTGTAGTATGCGCGGATCGCTGTCATGATGTCCGATGGGATGCGGTGTATGGACCCTCCTTTGTCCCTGATCTTGTAAATATATGTATGTTGCCTTCGTTTCTTTAGCATAGCCGCCAGGAGCTTGCCGCACTTGTTCCCGTGTAGGGTGAAGAAGGCTTTATGTCTGGCGGCGTCCCTGTGATGTTTAGAGTGGATTAATGTGGCTAATTCCCTCCTCAGTTGTAGGAGGCGGGACTGGAGCTTGTGGTTCGGGTCGAGTTTGTTTTGGTCGTCTGTTTGGTGTATTTCCTCTAGGAGGCCTGTTAGTCTTAGTGCTGTTTGTTTCTTTATGAGCGCTCCTCGTTGAATGTAGTGTCCCCTTATTACTGATTTGTGTGCTTCCCATCGTACTGTCGGGGACGTGTGTTCGGCTGTGTTGAGGGACAGGTAGTCTCTAATTTTGTCGCCTATCAGGGTTACGACCTCTGGGTTAGTTAGAAGATATTCGTTTAATCTCCATTTCGGGGTGGTGGGGCGAAAGAGTGGTGATTTTAGTTTGATGGTGACTGGCGCGTGGTCTGACCACGTCGCCGTACCAATCGTGGCTTGAGTGACCAGTGAGAGGTCGTAGTGTGTGGTGTATATGTGGTCTATGCGAGAGTACGAGTTGTGCGGGTGGGAAAAGAAGGTGTAGTCTCTTGTGTCTGGGTGGTGGGCTCTCCAGCAGTCGACCAGGCGGTGGCTGCGGAGTAGTGATTTAACGGTTTGCCGTTGTTGCGTGGAAATGTGGGAGGTGCCTGACGATGTGTCCCATGTTGGGTCCAATGTCATGTTAAAGTCCCCCCCTAGTATGAGGGTTCCCTCCCTAAACTCCATGAGTCTGCGGAGTGTTTGTTTGAGGAAGCTGTAGTGCCGTGTGTTGGGGGCATATACTGTTGCGAACGTGTATGGGCGCTCTGCTATTTTCCCTTTGAGGAATAGGTATCTGCCTTCGTCATCTGTCATGCATTCTCCCCCCTGGAACGGCACGCTCTTGTGGAGTAGTATCGCTGTTCCCCTGGCCTTTCCCCCGTGATAGTCGCTGTAGTAGCCTTGCGTGTAGCGGTGGTCAGTCAGTTTGGGTCTAGCCCCTTTCTTGAAATGCGTTTCTTGTATCATAACTACTGAGGCCCTCCGCTCGTGAAAGTCCCTCAGTGCCCCGGATCTTTTCTCCGGTTTGTTAAGTCCCTTTGCGTTAATAGTAATTACCTGTAGGGGAGCGGGCGTCAGGGCCATGTCTGTCTTCTCGTGTCTTGGGTGGGTGTCCCTTCCAGTTCCTAGTCCCTGTTATGTGGGCGGTTCTAAAGTAGGTCTGGGGTCGCAGTCAGGGGGGGCCGTCCGGTGTCCAGTAAGGGTGGTTGTGGGGTATGCAAGGGGGGGGGGTAGGGTTACGTGTAGTCTGTGTCTCGGTCTCTCGACCGTTAGGTGTAGACGTCGGGGAGTCACAGTCCTCGGCACCACCAGTGGTGCACGTGGGTTGCTCACCGTTTGGTCGGCGTCTCTCCTGTCAGGCGGTGGTCGGGTGTCCGGGCGTCTGTGTCGGCGTCTTAGTGACATGTCTCCAGGTGACCCTGTACGGCTCTTAAGTGGTGGTATAAAGGGGCTTGTTCGTCTTCCCCGTCTCTTTGTGTTTCTCTTCCTGGGTTTGTGTGTGTTGATGGTCTCGCGTGTGTATCATGTCCGGTCGCTATTGTGAGGTGTAGCATAAACAACAGCATTAACAGTGAATTAATCATCTCAACAAATATATACAATTAACTGGCAGTTCAAACATTATTAAAGAAAAACATTAAGCGTATCACTGTCCCCCTCCCCCTGGTCCCCCCGGCTAAGCTAGCTGGGGTGTAGTGACTAGGTCCCCTTTCCATTGGGCTGCGTGGATGTATCTGGTTTTAGTGCAGGCGCCTACGAGGCCAGGGCCAGGTCTGGGTCATTCCTATTACCTTTGAAGCTGTTAGGCCTCACTGCTGGTGTTTTGGGCGTAACCGGTACAGCGGGCCCCCCAGCGCCCAGGCTCCCGCCTCCCCTGAGCCCCGTGGTGTCCACCGCGCCGGCGGCCCCGGGCTGGGCAGCCTCTACCTGACTACTGTTTCACAGGCACCCCTGTCGGTTGCGTCCCTCGCCCCAGGTGGGCCCCGCCGGCGCCACCGCCTGCCTGCTCCCCGAAGTTTGTCACAGGGCAGGTGGGTGACAGCAGCTGGGCCCAGCCAGCGCGAAGGGCCTCCCCCAGTTCACATTACACAGCATATACGATACAGTGATAGTTAACAATGGTCAGGTTCCCGTCCCGCTACCCCCTCCCTCCAAGCGAGAACCTCATCAGTGTGGGGGACCCCCTCAGGTTATAATAAACAGCTTATTTGATATAATAAAAGTGAATAGCCTTAAGTACGTTCCCATCCCATTACCTCCCACCCCCCGGGTGGGAACCCCTTCAATGCCCATTCAGTCTGATAGGTTACCCTACTCCACTGAATTGTGGAGTTCTCGTTGTGCACTCGGTCTCCGTTATGCTTTTGTCATCGTAGGGGATCTCGACTCACGATGGCTTGGTGTGTAGCATCACAGTGGAGTCCAGTTAGTGTGTCCATAGTCTCTGGTTTCTCGGGGCTGAGATGGGATCGGCTGTTTAGTTCGTCGGTGGAGGACCACGGGTAGGGGGGGTTCTAGGAGCTCGGTTGCTTACATGTTGGCGCCTGAGGGGCGCGTGGTTTGTTGTCTCGGTCTCCGAGGCCTCGATGGTTGTTGCAGTCTGTTCTGAGTCTCAGGTGAAAAGGTGTAAAAGGCCATCGGGTCAGGCCAGGGCAGATGTATCTGAGGCAGTTGGAGTTCTCTTGTAATGTCTCTAAAGTCTTCTTCGCTCCTCACCATAAAGGGGCCTGTATTTGTGGTGATTTGTAATCCATTAGGGAAGCTCCAGCGGTACCTAATTTTGTTGGTCTGTAGCACTCTCGTGAGGGGGCGCATGGCCCTGCGGTACGCCAGGGTTGCCGGGGATAAATCTGGGTAGAGTTGTAGTTCTGCCCCTTTGTGTAGGATTTGGCGTCGGTCTCTGGCACTTCTCAAAATGTCTTCCTTAACCTGGAAGTGTGTTAGGCAACAGATGACGTCCCGTGGTGGGGACTCCGGCGGGCCCCTGGGCCTGAGTGCCCTGTGTGCCCTGACAAACTCAACGGGCGAGTCGGGCGGTTTCTGCAGGAGGGCATTAAATATTTCCGTGAGTGTGTCACGGATCGGTGTGGTTTGGTCCAGATCTTCCGGTATACCTCGGATCCTGAGGTTCTGTCGTCGCCCCCTGTTATCTAGGTCTTCCATGTGGAGGGCCATTTGGCGTAACTGTGTTTCTTGTCGTTTTATAATGCTTACTGTTGCGTTCTGCGCCGTCGTGACATGGTCGCAGTCAGCTTCTAGTTGAGCCAGTTTGGTATGGATCCCCTGCATATCCTCCCTCAGGGCATGTAATTCTCCAGTTATAGACTTGTGGAGGGCATCGTTGGCCTCTTTGAGGTCGGATTTCGTGGGCAGGTTGCTCAGTATAGTCGCCCAGTCCAGCTGGGAAGGGGGCAGATCGGGTGGAGTCAGTACCTGCTCGTTGTGTCCACCGCATGGCAAGGCCGCGTGGGTAGTGCCTGAGGCTTCCGTTTCCCCGGAGGCCTGATCGGCCTGATCTGCTTGGGTTGTGAGGAATTTGCGCATGTTAGTGGCCTGTGACCCCCTCGGGGTGTCGGTGGTCGTAGTAGCTTGTTGGGACCGGTTATTTCTCCCCATTGTCGACGGGCTAAGGCTAGTGAGACGGGTTTTTTATTTCAGCCTGCAGGGAGCTCCTGGTTCACGCCGCCATTCCGCTCGGCGCTCAAGCCACGCCCCTCGTTGTGCAATTCTTATTGTTTACCTGGTGACCCCCTGTTGGGTATATAAGAAGGATTTATATGTGCATATATCTCAGCATTCAATAGACCAATATTATACACCAATATTATATATGAACACACTGTGGCGGCCTGTCCACATAGAAGCTGGAATCTTACTGTGGTGGACCGCCTGGTACCCCAAATGGGTACCTCTGCCAAGCACGCTCCATAGCCATCTCCAGGACACCATCAGCACTCCAGCCCCTAACCGGCGCAGCTTGGCCGGGTCTTGCCGTCGCTTCCCACCTTGAACAGGGTCCTGGATCCAGCTTCTAGTGATTAAAGCTCTCCTGCAGAGAGTATAGCTGGTACACCCAAACACTAGTCGAGACTGAGTGAAGGGTGTAAAGGAACTGTTTTTTTTTTTTCATGGCCAATTTGCCTGCTTTTATACACAGTCCCCTGCATGGGGTCTCCATTCAATGCAAGACAATCCTCTCCCATAAATCTCTATGCCTGGGAGATAATTAAGTTAAATACCGGTAAGCTAATTATCTCCCAGCGACAGAGAGGCAAACATAAAAATATAAAACATAAAAGTACCCCAAACCACCATAAAAGCATAAAATAACCCCACAAATAATACATCCCCAAATAGCCATGATCTGAGCACCCAAGTTCTCCAAATAGCACTCAGATCCATGTAGTGTAGGTTCCAGGGCGTTTGGCGCTTTGGCTAGTCAACTTCCGCTAGCTCCTGCCTCCGAAATATGGGGTGCTCCGGCTGGTTGTTAGGTAGCATTTGTGCAGGCACCATTGGAGCGGACCCTGGGTAACCCGACTGGTTACCTCCGCTATTTAGGAATAAAGAGACCCATTTCCCCCAGTAACAGACAGTTCCAGGGCTACAACAACAACTTTATTGGCCATGTTCGGCTTTATACGCCACTCAGGGTCCTCCCCCTCCCAGGGGTCTCCTGAAACTGAACTACAGTCCCTTTGTCCCCTGTTCCCGCCACCCCTCCTCAGGGTTTTCCACCTCCGGTGACCAGGGGGTCTTCATCCCATGAGTACCTTGGAGCTGTGGGGATATTTATGGGATAATAATTGTAACAGTTGAGAAGTTGCCCACTAATTCAACTCTCAGATCCCAAAGATCGTTATCGTTGTAAGTGAAATGTATATCATATAATAAAATCACAATTTGTTATAAAAATAGATAGAGTTTTTTTTCTTAACAATTTAAATAATAATAATGATAAGTAACATGCGTGATAATAATCAATGGAAATTCAGTATAACATGAGTATGCAATACAATATGGTAATATAAAAACATTTCCGAATGGTTAACGCAGTTTAGAATCTACACATTAGGCGTCAAGACTGATTTACGATGGGCTTCACAGAGAAGGAATGTGAAAGTTTCACAGAGACAGAGCTGCAGCGTAAAGCCATAAAAACTTTCAGCTGGCAGTTAGAAATAAGCCTTTCAATGCTGGCTAGACCTCTTATATGGATTTAAGATCTACTTTTATGTAATTTTAAATAAAATAACATATTAATCAGTCATTAGTCATTTCCTTGAATTCATCCAATGAGAAGACATCTATATGTTCTATAAGCTGATATTTCATTAATTTGCCTAACAGATATTTTATCTTATTTTATAGCAAATCAATACAGCTGGATAAATGTCACGATATGCTAACATGTGATATGTCACAGAAATAAACACTTATCCCAACTTCATCTGCAGTATGAAATGGTTATAAATATATATTTCTGAGTTAACTAAGATTTCTGAATATGGAAATCTGAACGTGATTTATCCAGTCATATATCATGCTACTAGAAAATATTAATTAATTTAAATTAATTAAACGAATTCAGTATAATTACCAGTAAGTAGATATTCTCACCAGATGTTCTCAGGTAGCTTCAGGAACTTGTTTGTCATGGGTCTCTTTCTCTGCATTACCCCTCCTGGCTCTGCCTTGATCGATCTCTTAATGCCTGGATCTCTGAATGCTTGAATCTTGAATACTTCCTCTCCCCTTTCTCTTCATTTTTTTAAAGGGAAAGTTTCTCTGTTCGTCACTGGTTTATGAACCAATGGGAACACTGTGGGTGTGGTTCCGTTCTAGGTAACCATTTTAGTATTTGGACTCTAGATGGCAGTCTCATCCCACTAAACATACCTATTGTCAGGATCGGGACAGGGATCCAACACGCAGAGTACAAAGAGTAGCAGATACGTATACCGGACCTTAGAATGGCCGGACTAACGTAATACTACGTATAGAATGGTCAGGGACAGGCCGAGGTCGAGGGAACGAGAAGACAGGTAAGCCAGAGACAAGCCGGGTCAAGGATAACAGAGAAGACAGGTAAGTAATAACAAAGCCGGGTCAGAACCAAAAGACAAGAGAATACAAGAGCACTGTGTGACTAGGCTGGCTAGAACCACGACAGGGCAATGAGCAAATGCTGAGAGCTCCCTTAAATACCCTGGTTCTAGAGACTAATCACGCCTCCGCCGAGACCTGATTCGTGTCCGGGATTGACTGACAGGTCGGGCTAGAATAGCGTCATGACGTCGACTATAGAGCGTCACGTTACAAAAAGGCATAGCTCTCTCGCGGCCGGCGTTTACATGCGCGAGAGGACCGCGAGGAACGGGAGAATCATGCCGTCTGGATGGAAAAACTTCTAAGTCTCTACCCGTCTCAGGGGTAGAGACTACAGGTACCCTGACACCTATCCAGGAAAGAGTTAACTTTTCCTGGTGGCTATTTTGACGTCATTTTGGCTTATCTATATAGGCCTATAACTTATTTTATCCTTTCACTTCAAAGGGTCTTTATCAGACTATGTGTCTCCATTTTCTGTAGTAATTCCTAATATGACAGTTTGTGAACTAAAAATGAACTCAAAACTTACAATGGGACTTTGTACATATAGAAAGTAAAAATTAATTATGTAATCTTCTCTGTCACCTATGTCTGGGTTTAGAATTTATTCTATTCCATTAGCACCTAGACAGTCTTATATTCATCCCCCTGCTTTCATTGTATCACTGGGTTTGTATATACAACGCATTCCTTTAGGTTCAATCTAAGGTTAGTGTAACAGAAAGGATTGAAATCTTGTGTCTTTCGTTAACTTGAAAATAACAAAATGGAGTCTGGTCTGTTCGGATTGACTTCAGACTATACACTTTGTATTTCTATCATAGCACAAAATGTCTGCCGATATAAATACCCTGACAGAGCCCTAGCATGGGAAAGCTTCCTGCCTCCTGGACTCCTAGTTACAGAAAGCCTGCCAAACCGCCATTGTCCCCAAAGAGTGTCCCCACCAATCTCAGGGACCCCAGGAACGTTAACCGCCATGTACAGCCTCCACTCGCAGGGTCCCCCGGTGAAACCAGGCAAGTGAATCGTCTCCTTTCGGGACACGAATGCTCCCCCTGGCCACCGCTCATCTATACAAATGGCAGCCACCCAGGGAAGCACTCATTAATTACTTTTTTTTATGTTTCACACTTATGTTGCAAGTTGCCAACGTTTTAATTGATTGGTGCGAACATTCCAAGGGGCACTGGGGAGGTCCTCGTTTGGGTACTGAACAAGGTGGGAAGCAATCCACGAATGCTCCCCCTGGATGGCGTTTGTCTAACGAACGGGCCACCACCCAGTGTAGGCACGCGCCGAGGCTTCCGTTGTGGTTTTGACAACTCGTTACGCGGTGCAAGAGTTCTAAGACTACATTCTAATTGTGGTTTCGTGGTGGTCCCCGTTCGGAAGCTGAATGGATTCTGTTCGTGGCGGCACTCCCGAACGGGGAGTAGGCAGCTCAGACGAACACATAGAGGGAAATACATTGCTAAGATAGGGAAAATACACGAACGGGATGTTAAGACAGTAACACTCATCACAGAACAACCTGGTCAATTCACAGTTTAGCGGCGGTCCCACTTCAACCTCCAAAAAGCGCTCTCCTGGTGTGTTGCAAAGTCGTTCAAAACCCCGGACCAAGTTGTCCAGGAACCGCACGGTCCATAACAGTTCCATAACATTTGTGGCTAAGTTCCGCTGAGGTGACTGGCAACCCACAAAATCCTCATGCTGAATTTAGTTCCATAACGATCGCAGCTAAGTACTGCTGAGGACAATTCATGGGTTTCTTCATGTGAACGTCCGCCAGGGAGCTAGTGTTTGGTTCCAATAGAATGAAGGGAAAGTGCCGAACCAGGGGCACCCAGGCAAAGCTGCTAATGGCGGCGGGGGAGGTTTTTACTACCAAACATTGTCTTTGCATACGGCCCATAGTCCTTGGGCAGGAGGCTAGCTAACAGGGTCATTCAGGAGCTCGTGGCATAGGCACGTTTGCCACACTCACCACCAAGGTCCCTTTTTCCCCCTATCTGTTTATAAATAATAAAATATTAATAATAATAATAATAGGCCCTGTGAATATAGCTCAGTGCAGATATCAAGTATCACTGTTCCACCCAAACACTAGTCGAGACTGTGAAGGGTGAAGAAGAATTGACACAATATTGTATGCACATATACGCGTATGGGGCCACATTTACACACAAGTACCTATTATGCTTCTAACATTTGTACTGATTAAATGTATCTCTTATAATATATTCATTTGTATTTTAATTAGATCATATTAATGTTTATTTTAATGTCATACCTATTTACTGTGATCCAATCTTAGCCTTGGCTCAATCTATTTACACTGATCCAAATTATGTTTTATAATTATTCCCTCCTCCCTTGGTCTTGTTTACAGCAATATCCGAGGGTGGGATCTTTGTGCTGCCATGGCCTATGACCAGGAAAGGAAAATTACAGCAAGTATGATTACATGTTCCTCTTTACTGGCCTTATCCATGGCAGTACTACAATGGGTAATACCCAAGCAATAACTAAGAGAGGAAAATTATGAAACACAGACACTAATTTGATAGATGCAAAGTGTATTAACAAACAAACCAAGTGACAACACCAAATAACCATCAAGATTTAGCAACCGAAAGGACACTTTTCCCAAATTCATCTGAACGTCCGTCTCTGACCCCAATTTGATAGTGTTTAATGACAGTTTGGCTGATGACCAAGTGGCTGTCGTCACAGTCTTACCTTGGTTGAAGTCCAAAGTGCAGAGTTGTATGCTCACCCTTGCTGATAAACACAACCCACGGTAACCAGGTAAGAAGTTACCTGGGCTGTGAATCTGTGCACGGAAGCTTAGACAGGAACAATAACCGGGTACAAGGAAACAGACCAGGGAAAATCCAGTAGAGTAGTCAGGCACGGTTCCAAAGATCAGGCCAGGCAGCAAAACAGGCTGTAACGGAACCGCTGGCACTCCGACTGGGTACCTCCGTTGAAGGATGCTCCTAGCACTTCCTGAGGACTCCAAGCACTGCAGCAGACACCACAACCACCGAACCGGAGAAGCATACGAATGATCTCAAGCATATGAATGCTGTAAACAGTTGAACAGGAAAAGCATACAATCAGCTTACACTCCTGGCAATCAGCATACAATCCAATTCCCCCAATAACGAGACAACACTTCGTTTTGAGGTCAAGCAGAACTGACTGTACTGGCACATACAGCCTCATTTATTCACAATCCACAAACATAGTACTGCCCACAGGGTTTTGAAATACAACCAATCAATCCGTACAATACACACAGACACTCCCACACAAAATCCTCCCCTCTGCCTGTGATATGATTACTGAACACAATGGGTAATATAATTATCACAGGCAGAGAAATACAGTTTTATAAAACATATCACAGGGACCCCAAAACATGCAATAACCCCATGAACCCCAGTATATCCTCGGAACCGGGGGATCTGGGTGAACCACATATCCAAAATTCACCCAGATCCGTTCAGTAGTTTGGAAGATACAGTTTAATGCAGATTCCGCAGAACATATACAGGCTGTATGAAAAATAATTACTGTATAATGTGTCCCCTGTTGTATAGTTTAAAACTACTGCACGATGTCTTTGTGCACCAAATACCGGCGAGATGGCACCGTGTAGAAAAGTCCAAACAGTGTCTGTGAGTTAAAATGGCCCCATCCATTGTTCTCACCATGTGCTTCATCCATTGTTCTGACTATGTGCCTCTGATACATGAAATGGTGGCCACCCAGTAACTCCACAGTATGTCCCCAGATGGTTCTTAAAGGGCCAGCAGCAGCATAATAAAATACAATATACCCAAATCAGTTCCTAGAAGGGCAATACATCCCAGGGCCATAGTCGCAGGGCAGGAGGCTGGCAAACAGGCCCCTCCAAAAACCAGTGGCAAGGTCACTTTCGCCACACAGGCAATAACGAAGATTCCACAAGCAGGGGTCACAAGCCAAGTCAGTCTTAGGCAACAGGAAACAGCAGCCTACACTGCCCTCAAGTAGACAAAGTGTTATATATGTGGATAACGAGTAATCTGAATAATGAGTAATCTGCCAGATAGACAGCAACCACAGGTGAAGTCCAGCCCCCAGTGCTGCAGACAATACCAGGTAAACCAGAAGTTCTGAAGTGACTCAGAGGCAGAAAACCCAGAAGGACCAAAGTTCAATTCACCTGTAAGGCACCTGTGGACGGCCAGGCCTAGCTGTCTGGATGGCACGGGTGGAACCGTGACAGCTGCTTTGCAAATAATTTCTGGAGAGACTTTAGCGCAGCAGTCACTCATGAGGAGGAAAGAGACCTAGTAGATTGAGCCTTGAGTCCATCTGGAAATGGAACCCCTGATGCTTGGTATGCTTGGATAATATGAAACATGGGGGATGGTTGCACTCACCTGAAAATGCTTAAATGGGGTGCTGCTGGGGGCCATATTATACAATAAACAATACACAAGATCCAGCGCACTCTCCTATCTACTAAACAGCAACTTCAATGTTGACAGATTTTATGAGTTTATTGGCCCCCTGCCAAAGATGGGGTACATTGACGTTGTGGCAGGCTTATGCAATGTATGATCATATAATGTAACTAAATCCCCATTTTTTTGTTTTTGCCTAGATTAGGTGTTTTTAAAAAAAACTTTTAAAATCTAATAAAATCTGTCAACATTGAAGTTGCTGTTTAGTAGATAGGAGAGCGCGCTGGATCTTGTGTAATGCTTGGATAATAGCAGACACAATCCATCTGAAAATGGTTGTCTTAGGAGCTTGCATACCTTTCCTTGCTCCATTAGGTAGGACATAGAGACTGAGAAGAGCACCAAGCCGCAGTCCTGTCAATGTAAATCTTTAGACATCTAACCAAGTCTATGGATGACAAATCTCTTTCCTCTCCCTTGTCCTCTGTTTCTGGATTTAACGTTGGAAGGACAATATCCTCATTAATGTGGAAAGCTAAGGTCACCTTTGGTCTGAATTCAGGAATTGTACGTAGAATTACTATCTTTGTGAAAATTTGTAAATAGTTCTTTAGCTAAATTCTGAAACTATTCTGCCTGAAGCTAAAGCCACCAATAAATCTATATTGACGATAAGAAAATGTAGTGATATAGAGTATAAAGGTTTAAAGCCTTTAAAACTAAAGGTAAGTCCCAAGGAGGAGCAAAAAGCTTGTGGGATCATTCTTTAAGACAGCCATTAAGAATCTAGAAACATCTGTATCAAAGGCCCATTTCTGATTAGTCAGGGCTGATAAAGCAGAAACATGTACCTTCAAGGTGTTATTGCTTAATCCTTTATCCTTTATAAGGCCAACTTGCAGAAATTCCAAGATATCTTTGGTAGAAGGCTTTTGGATGTCTGTTTCTTAGAGGAAGAAAAAAACATCCTATACTCTGTAGTATGTAGATGAAGTTGATCTTTTTCTTGCTTTGAGAAGAGTGTCTATTACTGCTTAAGAAAAAAACTTTGCCTTCCAGCTCTTCCCTATCAACTTCCATGCCATCAGATTTAGGGAGGATGGGTCTGGATGAAGGACTGGCCTTTGGTGCAGAAGATCCGGAACCTTCGGCAGTTGCCATGGATGTTCCACTCAGAGACTTTGTAGAAGTGGGAACCATGGCTATCAGGATGAGGGAAACAGATTCTTCTCTCATTTTCTTTAGGATAGGAAAGATTAGAGGGAATGAGGCATAAACCCGGTTGAAGTTCCAACTGCTCGATATAGTATCTCTCCCCATGGCCTTAGTTGTTCTTTGTGTAAAATTCTTATACCTTTTTGTTGTGATGTGTCGCTAGCAGATCTACTTGAGGCTGACCCCCATTTCCTCGTTATCATCTGGAACACTTTGTCCGATAAACTCAATTTTCTCGGATCTATCTTGGCTCGGCTCAATAAATCCACTATTTGGTTCTGTGGTCCCGGATAGTGAACTGCTCTCAGATAGAGATGAGCGGACACCTGGATGTTCGGGTTCACCGGGTTCGGCCGAACTTCGGCAAAAAGTTTGAGTACCACATCCAAGGAAGGCAGCAGGCGCGCAAATTACCCACTCCCGACGCGGGGAGGTAGTGATGATAAATAACAATACTGGACTCTTTTGAGGCCCTGTAATTGGAATGAGTACACTTTAAATCCTTTAACGAAGATCTATTGGAGGGCAAGTCTGGTGCAGAGCGACTGACCCGTGCTGCAGCTGAAACTCCACTATAGCCTGCTGCTGCTCGCACAGTCTCTCCAGCATGTGCAAGGTGGAGTTCCACCTTGTGGGCACTTCGCATATAAGGCGGTGAGCGGGAAGGTCGAAGTTACGCTGCAGCGCAGACAGGCGAGCAGCAGCTGGGTGAGGGTGAGAACGCCGCACTTTCTGCAGCAGCTCTGAAATATCTGGGTAGTTTTTCAGGAATTTCTGCACCACTAAATTCAGCACATGCACCAGGCAAGGGATGTGCGTCAAACAGGCTAGGTCCAGAGCTGCTACGAGATTTTGCCCATTATCGCACACCACCAGGCCGGGCTTGAGGCTCAGTGGCAACAACCACTCATTGGTCTGTTGTTCCATGCCCGTCCACAGCTCCTGCGCGGTGTGGGGTTTTCCCCCCAAACATATGAGTTTTAAAACAGCCTGCTGTCATTTCCCCCTGGCTGTGCTGAAGCTGGTGGTGAAGGTGTTACGCTGACCAGATGAGGAGGTGTTAGAGGAGGAGGAAGCGTAGTAGGAGGAGGAGGCAGCAGGAGGCAAATAGAAATGCCCTGCAATCCTCGGTGGTGGAAGGACATACGCCAAACTGATATCCGCCTCAGGCCCAGCCACCACAACATTTGCCCAGTGTGCAGTTAGGGAGATATAGCATCCCTGCCCGTGTTTACTGGTCCACGTATCAGTGGTTATGTGGACCTTGCCACAGATGGCATTGCGCAGTGCACACCTGATTTTGTCCGCCAATTGGTTGTGCAGGGAAGGGATGGCTCGCCTGGAAAAGTAGTGGCGGCTGGGAACCACGTACTGTGGGACAGCCACCGCCATCAGGTTTTTAAAACTGTCCGTCTCCACCAGACGGAATGACAGCATTTCAAAGGCCACGTATTTTGAAATGCTGGCATTCAGGGCCAGGAATCGCGGATGGGTAGTGGGGTACTTCCTCTTTCTCTCCAGTGATTATTTTTATTTTAATTTTATTGGACTGCAAGAAATGCACTGCAGGCCGCATATGTTCTATTTAGCACAAAAAAGTGTGATTTTTTTAAACCAACAATGTAACAGTAGTATTTAAGGGTTTTATTGGACTGCAAGAAATGCACCGCAGGCCCCAAATTTACTTTTTAGCACCAAAGAAATGTGATTTTTTCAAAGTGCGATGGAACCACAGTATTTGACGGTTCTATTTGACTCTCAGATATGAAGTGCACGCCACAAATTTACTTTTAAGCACCAAAAAAAATTAGAATTTTTAAAAGCAGAGGGGAGGAATTTACTGTAATGAATTTAACTGTGTGTCTGTATATGATTGGTTGTTACATTTGTGTTTTCAGTGCCCAACAAGGTCCACGTGGGTGGTAACCTTGTGGGGAAATGTGTATAAAAGAAGCAATAAAGCCTCAGTGCATTCTGTTCCTGTTTGACCCTCAACACGTAATCTTGTCTCGTGTTTGGAGGGGAACTGCTATAATCACACTGGGGATTGCTATACTTTGTGTCCACCCTTGAGCTCTAATCAGTTGGCTCTTTTAAGAGCTGTTCCTGATACGCTCTCCTGGAGGAGAGGTCTTTTCCACACGGTCCTGGAGGACAGAAGCTGATCCAGGGTGGAAGGAAGACGGCGAGACTCCAGTTAAGCTACGGTGGTTGTGGAGTCTGCAGTGGTTGTGGTGTCTGGTGCGGTGCTTGTGGTCCTCAGTGCAAGCTAGGAAGTGTCCATCAATGGAAGGTACTCGGTCGGAGTACAGGTGATCCGTTACAGAAGACCGAAACAATCGTCTGTGGTTGCTGTATCTCTCGTGCAGAGGGAACTTTTTGGATATTTGGCATTTCGGATATACCGAAGATCAAACTGTTGAAACAGCCTGCCTACCCTCATCAGACTCTCCCATAGTTTTCATTTGTTTAAAAAATCCCTCAAAGCACATCTGTTTAGAAATGCTTATGCGTAATTAGTTGGCGCTACATAAATACTGTGGCGGTCTGCCATGAATGTCCTTTTCCCAAAAACCGAGCACTAATAATCCCAAAGGTAAAATATCGCCAATGCCCCATAACCCCCCCACACATGAGTATATTTTTTATATCTTTTTACATTTGTTTTTTATCTTATTAAGAGCACTATTGCTGACCCCCTCCTTCTGTTGTTGTTGTTTGTACCTACAGTATATCCCAAAGTGGGGATTGTACCACTACAAACGCTAGAGCTGGCTATAGCTCTGCCAAATTTGAGTGCATTATTATTATTATTCCACCATAACCACTTTATATGATACATATTGCACTATTAGGTCCTTTATCTCTTCTTCTCTACGTTTTATATGACCGAATTGAGACTGATTAAGGATACTATTCCCAAGCTTTAAGAATTCACATCTCTCGTTGAATATACCATAAAGACACCATCTGGTGTTCTTTTATACCTCTGGACTGCCTGTCATTGTCTATATTCCATTATTTCTGTTTTTTGTTCAAAGGGTGAGAGGGATCCACTTTGTTGTTGTTGCTGCTGCCTACCCATTGATATATTAACGTTGATTCATTTCTTGTGTATTAATGCTAGGAGAAGACTGGTTTATTTGAAGCCACACACTGCTTTTTTTTTGCAAAAGCCCCAACACGGGGTTTCTAACACAGGAAAACAGGGAAATCCCTCCCATGATCCTCTGTTCCTAAGAGATAATTATCGGAATACGCATTGCTAATTATAATCTCTGAGGTGCAGAAAAATCTAATATATCCTAACCACCTCAAAAGTACCCCCAAAATACATGGAAACCCCACAAAGTCACATCCATGGATAGCCTGTACCTGGGCAAACAATATATCCAAAAATCACCCAGATCCGTTTGGCAGTTTTGGATCGCCATCACGGGGAAGTTCTGACCGATCTGCCACGAGGTTAAAGCCCAAAATAGTTCCAGGGAAATTGTGGCAAGAGCCGGTCACCGTTCATGGGGTTTTGTACGAAAACCACATAAGGTAGATGAAAGCTTTTTCATGTAGAATGCTCCCCGTGTTTGGTACTCTGTAACTCCCAAACGCCGTTTGTGTAGGTGTACTGGAATGGACAGCAGGTCCATGGTGACTGGTGTTCGTGGGAGTGCCTGGCCAAAATCAGTTCCAGGCACTCAATGACAAAGTCCCGCTGCCAGCATTCGGGAGACAAAAGGCCACCATCCATTGTCGCGACCACATGCATTCAAATGTACTAAACTGCGGTCACCCAGTGGAGCATTCTATTAATTGGTTCCTTTGTGGTTTTCGTACAAGATACTCAATGTTCCACGTTCTAATGGGCCTCTGGGGTGGTCTTGGTTCGGGAACTGAACAAAAAAAACAAAGCAAAATTAAATACGAATCCTTTATACAAAAGGAGCTGAAAGTGATAGGGTATTCCTTCACAAATACCAATAATAACATGTATATGGAAAGGCGGAGCCTGGAGTTGTGGGAGGGGGTGATCCACGTACGGCTATACTCACATACACGTCTAGTCATACAAACAACCACACTAAACGAATGGGAAACTTCCCAAAATACTTTTACACGAAATGGCTTATTTTCACAAAACAACTAACTAGTACACGAACGGCTGTCACACGAACGGCTGTCACACGAACGGCTAAAATTCACATAAGTCTGAACTCATGAACGGCTAACTCGCATTAGGAATCAAACAAATGCGCAGATTACACGGACGCTCATACGAAACGAAAGAACCACACGAAACATCACTCAAAAACACAGAGTCTCGTGCCCACACTGCCATCTACAGGCGGAAAAATTTATGACATCCACATTATTTATGCTTTACTAAGCCAAATAGGCAAACAAATATTTTCTATGCTGGGTATTCTAAAAATGGTTCTGTCAGGTTGTAGGTCATGTTTAATTTAATATAAACCGCTTAGTGGAAACTTTTATTACATCACTACTGTCATATTTTATGTTTCCCATACACTTGGCGCTTGTGATTTTGTCCTTCCAGATTTTGACCTTACTCCCTGACTGCCCTCGCAAAGTTTCTAAATTCCTTTTTTGTAAAACACGATAAGTTATTAATATATTACAAGGTACAACCAGAGTTAAACAGGGGGTACCATAACCACTTAATATACGGCTATAAGAGTTAATCGGTTAGTAGGTCACAAACTCAGTTATTGTACCTATACGGTATCATTTCAGTTCGAACTGCTATCAACATAAAAACTATATTCCCACCCATACGGGTACGCCAAACTTGAACATACGCTCTAGATTCTACGTACAAACTTGTAAGTTCTAGTCAATAAAAGTCACGTTACAAAACGTCTAGATAAACATCTTACTAGGTCAAATAGTAAACTCAATTGTTATCCGCTAGGAATAACAATACGGTTATTACCCCTCAAGTGAAATACCTATTTGCCAAGGTAGGTATGAAAAACAAAAATGTCTAAGTTCCCATACATAGTATAAAATACAGTTCACTTATAGGTTTTACAGACAGTGGTGTCTATACAGTCATACTACGTCATGGAATAAGATCCCTCACTAACTTTCAGGTATGCATGTCCCCAGTAACTTCTCTTAAAACACGATTAACAGATAGACCACCCAAACATGGAGGTACCGTATGTACTCGAGTATAAGCCGACCCGAATATAAGCCGAGGCCCCTAATTTTACCCCCCAAAAATGGGAAAACTTATTGACTCGAGTATAAGACTAGGGTGGGAAATGCAGCAGCTTGTACTTGTAAATTTCTAAATAAAATTAGATCCTAAAAAAATTGTTAATTGAATATTTATTTACAGTGTGTGTATATAATGATTGCAGTGTGTGTGTATGAATGCAGTGTGTGCGTATGATTGCAGTGTGTGTTTATGTGTGCAGTGTGTGTGTATGAGTGCAGTGTGTGTGTATGTGTGCAGAGTGTGTGTATGTGTGCAGAGTGTGTGTATGTGTGCAGAGTGTGTGTATGAGTGCAGAGTGTGTGTATGAGTGCAGAGTGTGTGTATGTGTGCAGAGTGTGTGTATGAGTGCAGTGTGTGTAAGAGAATGCAGTGTGTATGAGAGAATGCAGTGTGTATGAGAGAATGCAGTGTGTGTATGAGAGAATGCAGTGTGTGTATGAGAGAATGCAGTGTGTGTATGAGAGAATGCAGTGTGTGTATGAGTGCAGTGTGTGTGTGTATGAGTGCAGTGTGTGTGTAAGAGAATGCAGTGTGTGTGTGTATGTGTGCAGTGTGTGTGTATGAGTGCAGTGTGTGTGTGTATGAGTGCAGTGTGTGTGTATGAGTGCAGTGTGTGTGTATGAGTGCAGTGTGTGTGTGAGTGCAGTGTGTGTATGAGTGCAGTGTGTGTGTATGAGTGCAGTGTGTGTGTATGAATGCAGTGTGTGTGTATGAGTGCAGTGTGTGTATGAATGCAGTGTGTGTGTATGAATGCAGTGTGTGTGTGTATGTGTGCAGTGTGTGTGTATGAGTGCAGTGTGTATGAATGCAGTGTGTGTGTATGAATGCAGTGTGTGTGTGTGAGTGCAGTGTGTGTATGAATGCAGTTTGTGTGTATGAATGCAGTGTGTGTGTGCAGTGTGTGTATATGAATGAAGTGTGAGTGTGTGTGATGCAGTGTGTGTTTGTGTATGTGTTGGTGGGGGGTGGGCATTTTGATTATTGTTTTTATTAATTATTATTATTATTATTTATTATATTATATTATTAATTATTATTATTTATTTTTAAATTATTATTTTAATTTTATTTTAATATCATTTTTATTTTATAAATATTATTTGATGTTATTATATTAATATTTATTTATTTTTCGTCCCCCCTCCCTGCTTCATACATGGCAGGGAGGGGGGCTCTCCTTCCCTGGTGGTCCAGTGGCAGTTCAGTGGGGGGGGGAGGGGAGCTGGCGGAGAGCACTTACCTCTCCTGCAGCTCCTGTCAGCTCTCTCCTCCTCCGCGCCGGTCCGTGCAGCTTCTCTGTCAGCTCACACTGTAAGTCTCACGAGAGCCGCACTATGACCCCGTGGCTCTCGCAAGACTTACACTGGGAGCTGACCGAGGTGCTGAACGGACCGCCGCGGAGGAGGAGAGAGCCGACAGGAGCTGCAGGAGAGGTAAGTAAGATCTCTGCAGCCCCCACAGCCCCCTGTCTGTATTATGGCAATGCAAATTGCCATAATACAGACATTGACTCGAGTATAAGCCGAGTTGGGGTTTTTCAGCACAATAAATGTGCTGAAAAACTCGGCTTATACTCGAGTATATACGGTAATTCTTTCGCCCTACGTCCCAAATCATAGGTAGAGTATTGCACACTCCACGTGGGGTGCAGTTAGGACGACACTGTCCCCTCCCTTTCATCTTCTAGTCGCTAACAAGAGGCTTACACCCCGCCATCGATTCATGGCACAGCTTAGGACCAAATCATAATTAGAGCCTCAATTCAGCCAATTAGCAGGGTCTCACCACCCCAAACATAGTTACGTTTTTCGCCGCCTGGCATTTATAAACGTTCCAATTTAGATGTATACTTACAACATTACTACAATATAGTCTCATATGTCATTTTAGCATGTCTCACCTGTCGGACTAAGGAGAGGACTTCTCACTGCCAAATACACCGGCTAGACCAGCTACACCAACAGTAGCCACAGCCATAAGCGAAAATCTAGAGACATCAAGCCCTGTTCCATGAGGTCATGGACTATCCCTAAAATAGCCACTGAGTTAAGGCGTAGAGGCATTTCTTATCAAGCCACCAACAGGAAGGCTGAACTATACAGGCTGCTCATGGCCAATTCAAACGACCCTCTACCAGGGCCTAGCACACAAACTAACATTGGTGATACTCTAGCCGGGATCCAAACCACCATTTCAGCAATGCTGGCATCAATCAATAACCTAGATCAGAGAATGGAGAAGCTGGAATCCTCAAACCCAGCTAATGTAAACTCCACAGATCTCTCGACCACCGTAGCAACCGCACAAATTGCAGTTGCACAGGGTAATGTCACTATCACGCCACCTGCACAGGGGTCAGAAACGCACATAATCACTCAGGCACACATGGTCCCACCGAACATAAAAAAGCATACAGTAAATCCCCCCCAAGAACGAGACAAGGCTCCGTGTTGAGGGTCAAGCAGTGGTCTGGTTTATTATGGGCTACCCGCCCAGTATTAATGCACGTGGTGAGCACAAAGCATTAAAATACTTTAAAATACACAAAGTCACATTTTATACATAAAACACAGACATGTCACATATCCCAAGATAGCTGGGAACTGAGCGCACAAAACTACCGAATAACGCTCAGATCCTATTCACACAGTTCAATTGCCATGGAGCCAAAGTCTTTAACTACACGAATGGGCTCCATGGCATAGCTATCTGGGTTAACACATTCACAGAACATAAAATACCGGATGAACCTGTGTTCGGTTCAATCAATACGAATAAGAACCAGGAGGCGGACGGCTCAGCGGTGTTCATGCAAATAAGTGTCCGTTTTTAGATCCATGGTGTAAGCGCTGAACACCGCTGGCCGCTCGGGACTTTTAAAATGCCCGCCGCCACGTGTTCGGTAAACGAACAAAGACCACCCTGTATTCGTCAATTAAGCTGCGGTGAACCGCAGCTTCAGGGGGGTAAATTGGCTGCACACTCCAGCTCCCAGGTGGTCGCTCCTTCGGCAGTTTGTTCGGTAGATAAAATCTACCGAACACCCCGGCAGAAAGACACAAATAAGCCTTTCTGCAGGGGAAATAAAGTCTTTTAAAGTCTGGTCCATAGTCCAAAGGCAGCAGGCGGGCAACCAGGCTTCTCCAATGCAATGTGGCGAGATTGCTCGCATCACACTGTCCATCCCAGACTTCGTGCTATCCTTCGGTCTCTACAGAGATGTAATTTGCTTTAATTTCCCACAACGCAGAGAGGAATTAGACCTCTACATACCAAGTTGGTAGACCTGGGAAACAAGTACGGTGGCACGGCTAAGGCAGCAGCTACATTCGCTCCGTTTAATATCGGGATAAACTGGAGCCACATGGGCACTAAATTATTCTTCTGCCACTTTGCTGGGCTAGTGGTACATGTTGACACGCTGGCCTTTTACCTTGTCACTCACCCATCTCCACACCTCGTCAATTTCCTCATCACGGGCTTCACCTACCCATAGGTATGTTTGAGTGTAACACCCTACAATCAGCAACATCAGATCCCACCACATTGGATACACTCCTTCATAACGAAATACAGAAAGGCTTCATGATCGGGCCTTTCCATACGCCCCCATTCACTTGCTGGTGTACCAACACTATAGGTTTCGCCACAGGTAAATACAACAATAAAAAACGGTTGAACATAGACCTGTCAGCTCCTCATTCTGTTGTGACACCTAGCCTGAATGCACTCATACCATCAGACAAATTCTCCCTGCAGTATGCCACAGTAGACAACGAAATACAGGCGATATTGGAGGCAGGGGAAGCAGCCTGGTTAGGGAAAATGTACATTTCCAATGCCTTCAAGCTGCTCCCAATACATCAGTCACTGTGGCATCTACACGGAATAAAATTGAAGGGCTTATACTATTTTGCTGTCCAACTAACTTTTGGAGCAAAAAGCAGCCTAAAGTTATTCGATTTGTTCGCTGAAACACTATGCTGGCTGTTAAACATAGGTGGCTGTCCAGTCATAATCCACTATCTAGATGACTTCCTGACTGTAGAAAAACACGAGACCATCCCACTAAGCATTACGAAAACTGTTGCACTATTTACAACCCTAGGAGTTCCGGCAGCCTTGGATAAAATGGTGGGACCTGTCACCAGGTTGTCATGTCTGGGTATATGCCTAGACTCACCATGCAGGCTAAACTCCTCGCAGACAAAGTTCAGAGAATCAGGACAGAGATAGAGTTGTTCCTCAACAAAGGTACTACTAACCGGAAAAAAACTTTAGTCACTACTTGGTTCTCTGACCTTTGCTATGAGAATGATCCCACAAGGACAAGCTTTTATATCTATGCTACTCAGCCTCTTACCCAAACTACCCAACGACCTCAGCATAGTCACTCTAGACCAAGAAGCTAGACCAGCAAGCTATGTGGAGACAATTCTTGTCTCAGTGGAACAGTATAAATATGTTAATTTCACCTTGGACAGAGTTTTTCCCACCTATTTTTGGCGACATTTGGTTTAGAAGCACATGGCCAGTCGAGACAGCTTTGTTAGCCTAGTTTAACACCAAATCCGTCCTTTTTTAAGTATACCCTATAGTGGCAGCTGCTAAAGTCTGGGGACACCTTTGGACAAACCATAAAATGCTACTCTGACAACGCAGCTGTTACGGTTGCCTCCAGGCTGGCTGGAAGTTGGACCGTAGAAAGGATGCTCCTAGCACTCACCAAAGGACCATCAGCACCATAGACACCATAACTACTGCGTAGACACCATAAGTACTGCAGGGCTAGGATCTCGCCGTCTGCTATCCACCCTGGACCTACCTTACAAGAGCTCAGTAGCTAAGGGAGTATGAAGAGCATAGCAATCCCTGTAGTGATTATAATTGTCCCCTACAAACATGAGTCAAGGCGGCAAGTTAGAGGGTAAAGTCATTCTGTTTATTGGCACCCAAAGGGCTTTCTTTTATGCAGGTTTCCCTTGGATAGGACCACCAACAGGGTTTTACAAAACAACCAATCACACACGTACATTACAGAAAACACTCCCAGCAATTACATACAAAATCCTCCCCCTCTGCCTGTGATATAATTATGGTACACAATACTTAACATAATTATCACAGGCAGGAAAAATACAGTTTTTACACATACACTGTAACTTTAAAACCATACATCCAATCTCCATAACAATTACATATTTAGAATCAGCATACTTTAAATATAAACATAACCAACAATCATACAAATCCCTCAAGTAGATCAAAAGTTAGACGGAAGTCCTTTATGACCGACCGCAAGCACATTTTCCTGCCCAAAACAGTTCCATAGATTTGGGCTGTGCGGTCGGTCAATTTCAGGCTGAAAAAATGACTAAGTCCCATTCGAACGTGCGTTCGAATCTTCGAATGGGGCTTAGTCTATGCAGCTGAAAGTTCAGTGTAGGAGAAGGTAAGGGTCAGCGGTGTTCGGTGAAATGTGTAGCCGATTTCAGTTCCATGAATTTGGCTACACATACCGCTGACCTCGTTCGAATGAACAAAGATGGCCGCCGCCACGTGTTCGTTTGCACGAACGGTGGCCACCCAGCGGTCGGCAATTTACCTACAGTCCCAGGGCAATTTGTCATTTAAAGGGCCAGTTACAAATGGCAGTTTGTAACAGCAGCTACTTGCGATATAATCAGTAAAGGCAGATCCTCTACTTTGACCATCATGAGGTTAGTCAGAAGACTAGTATGGTTGGAAGCCACACTACACATTCACCTCACATGCGAGCACATACTGGGCCACCACAACACCGCAGCTGATGCCCTGCCTCGCTCTAACCTTCAGGTGTTCCATCAAGAACATCCCACGGCCGAGACAAACCCATACAATCCTCCGCTGTTCCAGGACCTCATCCTGGACTAAATTCACTCATGGCTCACGGCAGAATGCTAACACAGTCAGCACTATCATATAACCGAGCCCTTACCCTGTTCAACAGGTTCATCACAGAATACAAAATCAGGAAAGCATTTATACACCGTGTTCAAAATTATTATGCAAATTATATTTTTCTCATTTACCTAAATAATTGATGTAAATAACAGTCAGCATAATTCTCATGTTATCAACTATTAAGAGTACAATTCAAATTTTATTGAACAAACCTCCTAATGATAACAGTATTTTTTTTTAAACATAAAAACTTACAATGCACTGTTCCAAATTATTACGCACAGTAAGTTTCAAAACACTTTATAGGTTGTAAACAACTGAAAATTGTCATCTGTTGTGTTTGCAGCATATTTACTGAAATCAAAAGCTATTTAAATCAAACTTATAACAAAATTTTAACTTTTTAAACATTTTAACAGGTCACGTAACATTTTAACATTGGACCCCTTATTTGATAGCAGCTTCACAAGTCTTGCATCCATTGAACTTGTGAGTTTTTGGACAGTTTCTGCTTGAATTTGTTTGCAAGATGTCAGAATAGCCTCCCAGAGCTGCTGTTTAGATGTAAACTGCCTCCCACCCTCAGATTTTTTTGCTTGAGGATGCTCCAAAGGTTCTCAATAGGATTGAGGTCAGGGGAGGATGGAGACCACACCATGACTTTCTCTCCTTTTATCCCCATAGCAGCCATTGATGCAGAGGTATTCTTTGCAGCACTAGATGATGCATTGTTATGCATGAAGACGATTTTATTCCTGTACCAGGAAAGAAAGTGGTCAGTCAGAAACTCCACATACTTGGCAGAGGTCATCTTTACACCTTTGGGGACCCTAAAGGGGCCGACCAGCTCTCGTCCCATGATTCCAGCCCAAAACATGACTCCACCGTCCACCAACCATCCACTACTCTATCCATGTGGACCATCCAGGGTTGCACGGCACTCATCAGTGAACAGGGCAGTTTGAAAATTAGTCTTCATGTATTTATCTGCCCAATGCAGCCATTTCTGCTTGTGAGCATTGGTTAGTGGTAGCCACATAGAAGGTTTATGCACAGTTGCAAGACTCTGGAGGACTCTACACCTTGATGTCCGTGGGACTCCAGAGGCACCAGCAGATTCAAATATCTGTTTGCTGCTATGTAATGGTATTTTAGCAGCTGCACTCTTGATCCGGTGCATGGATCTGGCAGAAATCTTCCTCAATGTGCCTTTATCTGCACAAACCCGTCTGTGCTCTGAATCAGCCACAAATCTATTCATAGTGCGATGATCACGCTTACGTTTTTGTGAAATATCTAATGTTTTCATACCTCGTCCAAGGCATTGAACTATTTCACTCTTTTCGGCAGCAGAGAGATCTTTTTTCTTCCCCATATTGCATGAAAATGGTGCTCTGCTTAATAATGTGGAACAACCTCCTTTAGTAGTTTTTCCTTAAATTGGGCTCACCTGGCAATCTAATTATCACAGGTGTCCGAGATTGTTTTCAGTGATCAAAAGAGCCCTGAGACACAATGCCATCCATGAGTTAAACTGAAAAACAAAATATTTAATCTTTGTGATACTTAAATAGAATTTGCATAATAATTTGGAACAGGGTGTAGATTTAACTAAGTAAATCGTACATGTCAAACTCAAATCTGGAATTTTATCGTTACGTATTAAAGTTCTTTTGCCCATACCTTTTGCCCTCTTTATTTACAGGCCTGCCAGTATATTCGGTTTCGGCACACTACAACCGAATTTAGCTAATAACACAATCTACGCTTACTCGGCTAATTTCCCTGACCACAATTATATATATATATATACACACACACACACGCACACACACACACACTTAACCACTTTTTTGCATGAAAAGTAATTCCCCTATATTATATATAATTACTAAACGATGTATGCCAAGTGAGTGCCTGAATACCCAGAGGACAGACATGTAGAATACATATAGGTAATGAGACTAGAAGAGACCTGGTGAACATAAGTAACAAATTATGATCTGCTCAAAGCTGACAAGTATAACCGATGCTGTGTGAGCCGAAATAAGTTGCAAATATGAAAAACTATGTATTATACATTAAAATGTAGGGTGACTAACTGAATTGCACATAATAAAATGGATATGGCCGAATGAGGGCAGAACACTGACTGAACGGCAAATGCCACCCTAGCTATTTATGATTGAAAACTTTGCTTTCATAGTGAAACTCGCTGTGGCAAACGTGCCAATGCCATGAGCTCCTTGATGAGCCTGCTAGCTAGCCTCCTGCCCAAGGACCATGGGCCATATACAAAGACCCTGTTCAGAAGTTAAATCTAACCAGCCGCCATTAGCATGCCACTAGTGTTTGATTCCATTCGAATGAAGGGAAAGTGCTGAACCAGGAGTACCCAGGGAGAGCTGCTAGAAACATAGAATGTGACGGCAGATAAGAACCATTCAGCCCATCTAGTCTGCCCAATTTTCTAAATACTTTCATTGGGCAGGCTAGAAGGGTTGAATGGTTCTTATCTGCCGTCACTTTCTATGTTTCTAGCAGATCTCCCTGGGTGCCCCTGGTTCAGCACTTTCCCTTCATTCGAATGGAATAGAACATTAGCTCCCTGGCGGCTGTAAGCATGCAGAAACCCATGGATTGTCCTCAGTGGTACTTAGCCGTGATCGTTATGGAACTAAATTTGTCATGAGGACTTCGTGGGTCCCAGTTCACATCAGCAGGGCCGCGAATGTTATAGAACTGTGTTCGGCATGAGGTGACTATGCGACTCACAGACAACTTGGTCCGGAGTTTTGAGCGACTTTGAAACACACCAGGAGAGCGCTGTTTGGAGGGAAGGTGTCTGAGAATAAGGGGAACAAATGCTAACCAGCACCCAGGTGGAGCACCCCATATTGCGGCCACAGGAGCCCCCGAAAGTTGACCGGCCAAAGCACCAAACACCCTGGAACTATTTTGGACATAGGACCATGTCTATGGCTAGTCAGAACTTTAACATGGTGGCATTTCCCTTACACTGCATGGATCGGAGCGCTGTTTGGAGAACTTGGGTGCCTGATCAAGGCTATTTGGGGATGTATTTTTTGTGGGGTTATTGTATATTTTTATGATTTTGTTTTGTATTTTTATGTTTTATATTTTGATGCTTGCCTCTGTTCCTGGGAGATAATTAGCTTACCGGTCTTTCATGCAATTATCTCCCAGGCAAAGAGATCATTGAGAGGGGCTTGCATTGTATTGTGTGGAGACGCCCTGATGGGGGTTGTGTATATAAGCAGGCAACTTGACCATAATAAACCAGTTCATTTGTACCCTTAATCAATCTAGGCTGATGTTTGGGGTAGCTCAGAGTTATAATCACTATTTCACTTCGGGACCTGGGAGACTTCAACCTATATTCAGTTGGAGTATAGGGTATCTGTTTCACTCGCCATATCCGAATGAGGGACAAATACAGTAAGCAGAATACATGAACCGAATCGAGGTATCTGTCAGAGTTTTTCTGCTGTTTTAAACCGCAACCCTTCCTCTCTCTGTGCCTGACTGGTCCTGCAAGGATCCCCAGCGGCAGTATGTATCCCAGGGAGCTGAAGGTGCCGTCCTTCCTCCCCAGCGGCAGTGTGTGTCCCAGGGAGCTGAAGGTGCCGTCCTTCCTCCCCAGCGGCAGTGTGTATCCCAGGGAGCTGAAGGTGCCGTCCTTCCTCCCCAGTGGCAGTGTGTATCCCAGGGAGCTGAAGGTGCCGTCCTTCTCCCCAGCGGCAGTGTGTATCCCAGGGAGCCAAAGGTGCCGTCCTTCCTCCCCAGCAGCAGTGTGTGTTACAGGGAGCTGAAGGTGCTGTCCTTCCTCCCCAGCGGCAGAGAGTTGCAGGGAGCCGAAGGTGCCGTCCTTCCTCCCCAGCGGCCGTGTGTGGTACAGGGAGCTGAAGGTGCCGTCCTTCCTCCCCAGCGGCAGTGTGTACCCCAGGGAGCTGAAGGTGCCGTCCTTCCTCCCCAGCGGCAGTGTGTATCCCAGGGAGCTGAAGGTGCTGTCCTTCCTCCCCAGCGGCAGTGTGTGTTACAGGGAGCTGAAGGTGCTGTCCTTCCTCCCCAGCGGCAGTGTGTGTTACAGGGAGCTGAAGGTGCTGTCCTTCCTCCCCAGCGGCAGTGTGTGTTACAGGGAGCTGAAGGTGCTGTCCTTCCTCCCCAGCGGCAGTGTGTACCCCAGGGAGCTGAAGGTGCTGTCCTTCCTCCCCAGCGGCAGTGTGTGTTACAGGGAGCTGAAGGTGCTGTCCTTCCTCCCCAGCGGCAGTGTGTGTTACAGGGAGCTGAAGGTGCTGTCCTTCCTCCACAGCGGCAGTGTGTGTTACAGGGAGCTGAAGGTGCTGTCCTTCCTCCCCAGCGGCAGTGTGTACCCCAGGGAGCTGAAGGTGCAATCCTTCCTCCCCAGCGGCAGTGTGTGTTACAGGGAGCTGAAGGTGCTGTCCTTCCTCCCCAGCGGCAGTGTGTACCCCAGGGAGCTGAAGGTGCCATCCTTCCTCCCCAGCGGCAGTGTGTGTTACAGGGAGGTGAAGGTGCCGTCCTTCCTCCCCAGCGGCAGTGTGTACCCCAGGAGCTGAAGGTGCCATCCTTCCTCCCCAGCGGCAGTGTGTGTTACAGGGAGCTGAAGGTGCCATCCTTCCTCCCCAGCGGCAGTGTGTGTTACAGGGAGCTGAAGGTGTCGTCCTTCCTCCCCAGCGGCAGAGTGTGTTACAGGGAGCTGAAGGTGCTGTCCTTCCTCCCCAGCGGCAGTGTGTGTTACAGGGAGCTGAAGGTGCCGTCCTTCCTCCCCAGCGGCAGTGTGTGTTACAGGGAGCTGAAGGTGCCGTCCTTCCTCCCCAGCGGCCGTGTGTTTTACAGGGAGCTGAAGGTGCCGTCCTTCCTCCCCAGCGGCAGAGTGTCCTGCAGGGAGCAGAGACAGTCAGTCTCGCACCCCAGCAGCAGGACAAAATATTGAAAGGAACCTGCTACCCCCTCTCCCCAGCAGCTGAAAGTGTTCCAGGGAAAGGAGTCAGTGACCACCTCTCCCCAGCGGCAGCTTAATTCACAAAGTGGAGACCCTATTCTCCCAGATAGGGCAGATGAGGCAGTTGGTCTCGCCCCACAACAGCAGGACAATATATTGAAAGTGGAGACAGTTGTGGCGAAACCAACCTCGCCACTGGGCCCTGGAGAAGCCTGTTTGCTAGCCTCCTACCTGCTGACTATGGCCCCATGGTTATTTGGGGCATATTGTACTTTATATTGCTGCTACTGGCCCTTTTAAAATCATCGATGGACATATTGGGACTTTTTGGGATTGCGTGCGAAACCGACCTCGCCACGTGTCCTTGGAGGGGGCTGATTGCCCGCCTCTTGCCTTTGGACTATGGACCAGACTTTATGGGAATGTGATACCCCAGATAGCTATACCATGGAGCCTATTCATATAATGAAAGACTATGGGAAAGACTTTAGCTCCATGGCAATTGTACTGTGTGAGTAGGATCTGCGCGCTATTCGGTAGTTTTGTGCGCGCAGATCCCAGCTATCTGGGGATAGGTGAAATGTTTGTGTGTTATGTGTAAAAGGTGAATTTATGTATTTTAAAGTGTTTTACTGTCTTTGTGCTCCCATGTGCTCAATGGAGTCTGTCTCTGTGCTGGGAGATAATTGGATTACCGGTCTGAGCTGGAAAGCTAGGGGTTTTAAAAGATACTTTACTAACTTTTGAACCCCTGGTCTGATCCATGCCATTTTTTAATATGTTGTTCCCCTGAATGGATTGATTGTGGATATGTAATTTTGTGTGAATGTTATGTATGGTTTTGAAGTTATAAATATTGTGTAAAAAGTATATTTTAAACTGTATGAATAATGGGATTATGTGTCACACTAAGGGGAGGGGATGTGTGGGAGGTAACATCTATGTCATTGGTCATTTTATGCCTCCCCCTGGGTGTGGCCTGTATGTGTACTCTTGTAATAAAAGCCAGGCTGGATGTGCCAGTTGAGAGTTCCTGTTTTAACCCTCAAAGTGAAGTGTCGTCTCATTATTGGGGGAAGGATTTATTGCATGCTGTTCCAGTTTGACTGCTAGGAGTGCAAACCTATTCGTATGGTTCCTATTCAACTGTCTACAGCATTCAGAGGCTTGAGAGGATTTATATGCTTCTCAGATTCGGTGATTGTGGTGTCTGCCAGAGTGCTTGGAGTCCTCAGAAAACGCTAGGAGCATCCTTTAACGGAGGTACCCAGTCGGGGTGCCAGGCGATCCGTTACAACAGTCGGTCCCCCCTCCACCAGTGGAGAGAGAGAGTCAGGGAGAGGAGCTTGTCACCCCCTCTCCCCAGCAACAGAAAGTGGGTAAGGGAGAGGAACTTGTTACCTCCTCTCCCCAGCAGCAGCCTAGCCCACCAGTGCAGATGGGACCGTGGTCTCTGCATATGCCTCCCAGGGGCAAGGGATGGTCAGCCCTGTCCCCCGACAGCAGGGAGGTTCATCCAAACGGGAGACGGCCTGTCATGCCCTCCAGCAGCAGTACCGAGTTCAAAGTGGGGAGCCTACTACGCCAGTCCCTCTACTGGGCTCCAACCAGGCTACTCCCATGGTAGCGCTGGCAGAAGGGCAGAGTACCGCTGGTCTCTGCCCACTCAGCACTAGTACCCCCCACAGCCGAGGTGGAGCTCCTGGACATGGACAAGCTACCCACTACCCCAGGGGTAGTAACTTTTTCTTGTGGGTGGGTTATACTGCGGATTCTGTTTTGTGGGTGGGTTGCTGGACTAACCAGGGCACTGACCGGCAGGAGGTCCGATACCCTGTTAGTCTGGTGGGTAAAGGGGAGAAATGTGGAGGAACCAGCCCCGCCACTTGTGTCTGGAGAGGACTGCTTGCCAGCCTCTTGCCCTGTGATTATGGTCCCTGGGAGGTTTTGAAATAGCAGATTTGGGCATAATGGATTTTTGTTATGCTGCTGCTGGCCCTTTAACTCCCAGAGAAAGGGTTTGTACTTTTAAATTGGCACTTCGAATGCCGTCGAAGTGCCGAAGTAGTCGAAGTGGCCGCCATTCGAAAAACGAACACGTGGCGGCGGCCATCTTGGTTCATTCCATGCGTTCAGCGGTATGTGTAGTCAAATTCATGGAACTGAAATTGGCTACACAGTTTTGCGAACACCGCTGAGTCTTACCTTCTCCCACGGTGATTTTGCAGCCGCAGAGACTAAGTCCCGTTCGAAGATTCAAACACTCATTTGAATGGGATTTAGTCATTTTTTCAGCCTGAAATAGACCGACCGCACAGCCCAAATCTATGGAACTGTTTTGGGCAGGAAAATGTGCTTGCGGTCGGTCATAAAGGACTTCCATCTAACTTTTTAACCCCTGAACCGATTGCCCTGATTTTTGAGTATGTGTTTATTTCTCGTATGCTGATTATGAAAATGTATGTTTTATGTTTGTGACATGTATATTTTAGAAGTTATAAATATTGTGTAAAAACTGTATTCCTCTGCCTGTGATAATGAGATTACCCATTGTGTTCAGTAATCATATCACAGGCAAAGGGGAGGATTTTGTATGTGAGTGTCTGTGTGTATTGTACGGATTGATTGGTTGTTCTGTAAAACCCTGTGGGCTGTACTATGTTTGTGGATTGGGAATAAAAGAGACTGTATGTGCCAGTACAGTCAGATTCTGCTTAACCCTCAAAACGAAGTGTCATCTCGTTATTAGGGGAATTGGATTGCCTGCTGACTGCCAGGAGTGTAAACCTTTCATATGGTTTTTCCTGTTCAGCTGTTTCCAGGATTCGTGTAGTTTTCAGTTCGGGAGATTGGTGCTTACAGTAGCTGCCTGTGCATCTGGAAAGGGGAATATCGCCTAAACGTTTAACCTCTGGTGAGCAAAACGGTCCGTTACTATATATATATATATATATGATCCAAGTATATATATATTTTTTTACACTTATTTAATTTAATTTTATTTGATTTCCAGCCAGCAGGGGGACTAACTGTAATGACAGGCAATGCAGCAGCCAGCTAACCCGGCCATGTGATTGTGAGGTCCTCACAAGAACCTCACTCTCACATGGCCGGGGGCCCCCAGGAGGAAGGACGGGCCGCAGGGGCTCCCTGGGAGTCCCCCCAACCGCGATCGCCGGCGTGGGATCGCCAGCGACCGGGTAAGTAAGAAAAAAACGGAGGGCGTACTATTACGCCCGGCAGCGTTTAGAGCCGCTTAAAATAGGGCGTAATAGTATGCCCTCCGGTCTTAAAGGGTTAAGCAGCAAGTTCCAGTACCTCCTTGCCCTTGCGTGGTTTCCCAGGAGACTTTGTTTCCTGTGTGTTCCTGGTTCCTGACTTCTGGCCTTGTTCCTGACGTTGCTCTCTGTTCTCCTGATCCTGACTCGTCTGACTTCCCGCTCTGGTGCCTGACCCCTGCTTGTCTCCTGGATTTTGCTTTTGGATTTTCTCATTTGTTGCTATTCATAATAAAGGTGTTTTGCATCTACGTTCTGTCTCTGTCTGGTTCCTGGTCCCTAACAGTGTCACTGTGATGCTATGTTTGATTGAAATAGGCTGAATTTGTGTTAGTAGTGAAACTCGCCATATCCAAATGAGGGCCGGATACAGTAAGCAGAATAAATTAACCGAATGGAGGTATCACTGTGATGCTATGTATGATTGATCATCTGAGGTATTCAGGAAGACAAAAAAAAAAATTAAGATTTGTTTGATTTTAATTATTCACCTAATTAAAATGGCAGACTTCGTTCAGTGTAATAGTTGCTATGCATTTGTTTCACGTTCCACTTTTTGGAGATTTGGATGCTGTCTAATCTGTAGACAGTTCTCTATCTTGCGGCAGGAGATTGTATTTTTGAAGTCTGAGATTTGTAAATTATCTGGTAAACAAACTCAGGCTGGAACTGCTGCAAAGCCACTGCCGCAGAGACATACTAGGAATGGCAGATGGATCACTGTAGGATCTGGTAGACTTAGAGATGTGGATAAAAGGCACATTGCACAGTCTGTTGCTCTACATAATTCATTTTCTGCACTTTCAGAGTGTAATGGTGTTATGGAGACAGGCTCAGGCACCAGGTATAGTGGTGTTATGGAGACAGGCACTGAGGGTAGTGGTGTTGTGGAGACAGGCACTGAGGGTAGTGGTGTTTTGGAGACAGGCTCAAGCATTGGTGGTAGTGGTGCTGTGGAGACAGGCTCAGGCACTGAGGGTAGTAGTGTTGTGGAGACAGGCTTGGAGACTATGGTGAAGCCTAATAGAAAGCAGTTGTTTTGGGGGGATTCTATCATAAGTGATGTGGAGCTGGACAATAGTAGTCTTGTGAGATGTCTTCCCGGAGCTACTACTCAGAGACAGGAGACGTATCTGTAATATTGTTAAGCGAGCAAAGCAGGAAGGGGAATTGGATGTACGTGTCCATCTAGGGACAAATTACTTGTCTTGCAATGAGGTTTCAGAGGTTAAGGAAGTTTTTAGTGTTTTTGCCAATGATATACAGCAGGTTGCTTCCACACTGTCATTCTCTGAAGTTCTGCCTTTGCATAACACTCAGAACGACAGGCGGATGCGTATTAGGGACTTTAACTTGTGGCTTGGTGAATGGTGTCGGGAGCAAGGATTTGGCTTTATTGCTCATGGTGGCTCTGTTTGGAATGGAAATAAACTGTACAAAAAAAGATGGTTTGCATCTTTCTCAAAAAGGAACAAATGTTCTCAGTGAGCAGTTCAGAGGTTTTGCTAGGATGTATTTAAACTAGGAGGGGGGGCAAAGGGGTGATAAAACATCAATCCAATTGCCCCCCAAAACAAGGACAGAAGGTGCCTGTAGCAAGTGTGTTAACAAATGATAAGCTTAGAGTCATGTCTACAAATGCTCGCAGTTTAGGGAATAAGATCCATGAACTTGTGGCAATATTGGCAACTGATAGTGTAGATTTAGTCGCTGTTACTGAGACATGGTATGACGAGAAAAATGACTGGGACATAGCAATACCAGGGTACTCTTTATATAGAAAAGACAGGGAAGGCAAGAAAGGGGGAGGGGTGGCCTTGTATGTGAGGGATAGCATAAAATCTAGCCTAATAAAGGTTAGTGAGGCGAACATAGAGTCTGTTTGGGTTACGTTAGAATTTGGTAATCACACAGTAACTCGTGTAGGTGTGATTTATAGGCCCCCAGGACAAATTGAAGAGTTAGATAATCTACTAGTTGAAGAAATAGCTAAAATGACAATGAAGGGGGAAGTTATCATCATGGGTGACTTTAATCTTCCTGATGTGAATTGGAAAACAAAAATAGCTGCTTGTGCCAGGAGCACACATATTCTAAACTCCCTACTGGGATTGTCTCGAAAACAAGTCGTTGAGGAGCCAACTCGTAAAGAGGCCATACTAGATTTGGTGTTAACAAATGGAGATTTGGTATCCGATATTACTGTAGGTGAAAGTTTAGGATCCAGTGATCATCAGTCAGTGTGGTTTAATATAAGAACAGTGACTGAGTCACACCACACAAAAACAAAAGTTTTAGCCTTCAGAAAAACAGACTTTTCTAAAATTAGAATATGTGTAAAGGAGTCATTATCAGACTGGAGCAATTTAAATGGAGTCCAAGAGAAATGGGATTATTTAAAAGTTGCACTGCTGAAGGCAACAGAAAATTGCATTAGGCTCGTCAGTAAAAGCAAAAAATTCAAGAAACCACTGTGGTACTCCACAGATGTGGCCAAAATAGTAAATAACAAAAAGTTAGCATTTAGTAATTATAAAAAAAAACCAGAGTGAGGAAGACAGAATGACCTATAAGATTAGGCAGAAAGAGGCAAAGCAAGTTATACGGTCTTTTAAATCACACACAGAAGAGAAAATAGCACAGTCAGTAAAAAAAAGGAGACAAAACATTTTTTTAGATCCATAACTGATAAAAGGTAAGTAAAACAAGGATTAGTTAGATTAAGAACAAAATAAGGAAGGTATATAGAAGAGGATAAAAGTCTAGCTGACTGCCTCAATTAATATTTTTGTTCAGCATTTACAGATGAAAATGAAGGAAAGGGGCCTCAGTTAGGAAAAATGACTAATGGAACAGCAATATTAAATCCCAATATCACCGCTGGTAAAAGAAAGTAATTCAAGAAAAGCGCTGAATGAAAGCAATATCCCAAATCCCCCAGTAACCGGACGAAACAGTTCTGGGAGTCAACTGAGGTTTTTATTCACAGGTTCCAGTATTTATGTGGTTCCCCACGCAAGGGGTTTCCTTAATCACTTTGAACTGAACTGAACATACAGGACATTTTTCCCACCATGCACTGCTGTACAAGAGGGATACTCCCACAGAATATCCTGTTAAGTGGATTATCCCTCCGTACAGCAGAACCGGGCTTTTTATTTAAAAATATGTAACAGGCAAATTATTTGTGCTATTGGACCGAATGACATATAGGTAGATAGCTGGGATCTGAGCGCATACTTCGCGAGATTACCGCTCAGATCCCAGCACGATGAGCCGAACGCCACACAAAATGCATGGTTTGAGAGAAAGTACCGAAAGACCGGTGTTCCCGAACGGTCTGGAAGTCCAGCGGTGTTCGTGCCGTCGAGTAGACGATTTTAGTTCCAGGCACTCGACGACCGAACACAGCTGGGCTAAAAGTGAATCCAAGATGGCCGCCACCACGTGGTCGGTTTCCGAATGGCGGCCACCCCGCAAATCAATTAACTGGGGAACGATACAATGTTGCAATCTGTAATGGGAGCCACACGACCTCCTGTGTGTGGTCTCCCATTCGGTACTTTGTTTGTTTCACGAACAGTGTTGCAAGTCACTTCGTGAAACTACCATATGAATGCTAGCGGCTTTCGTGCCACTAGCATACGAATGCCCTCCATCACCTTTTTTAAGCAAACACATGAAACAACATCTTTCTAGGACAACCATTAGATATAAAGGAATAGTCTGAAGTGGCTAGGTTTGCCACAATGACAAATTAGTCATTTGTTACAAGTGAGTTTACAGAGGAAGAGGTTCTATTTCAGCTGTCAGAAGTAAAGACAAATAAGTCAATGGGACCTGATAGAATACACCCAAGGTTATTAAAAGAGCTTAGTGGTGTACTAGAAAAACCATTAACAGATTTATTTAACCATTCATTGTTAACATGAGTAGTCCCAGAAGATTGGAAGTTAGCGAATGTTGTGCCCATTCACAAGAATGTTAATAGGGAGGAGTCGGGCAACTATAGGCCAGTAAGCCTTACTTCAGTAGTGGGGAAAGTGATGGAAACCATGTTAAAGGATAGGATTGTTGAACATCTAAAAACACATGGATTTCAAGATCAGAGACAACATGGGTTTACTTCAGGGAGATCATGCCAAACTAATCTTATTGATTTTTTTGATTGGTTGAAATAATAGATCAGGGTGGTGCAGTAGACATTGCTTACCTGGATTTCAGTAAGGCTTTTGACATTGTTGCACATAGAAGGCTTATCAATAAACTGCAATCTTTGTGTTTGGATTCCAATATTGTTGAATGGGTAAGGCAGTGGCTGAGTGACAGACAACAGAGGGTTGTAGTCAACGGAGTATATTCAAAGCATGGGCTTGTCACCAGTGGGGTACCTCAGGGATTTGTACTTGGACCCATTCTCTTTAATGTTTTTATTAGGGATATTGCAGAAGGTCTTGATGGTAAGGTGTGTCTTTTTGCTGATGATACTAAGATATGTAACAGGGTTGATGTCCCAGGAGGGATAAGCCAAATGGCAAATGATTTAGGTAAACTAGAAAAATGGTCAGAGTTGTGGAAACTGACATTTAATGTGGATAAGTGCAAGATAATGCATCTTGGACGTAAAACCCAAGGGCAGAGTACAGAATATTTGATAGAGTCCTAATCTCAACATCTGAGGAAAGGGATTTAGGGGTGATTATTTCTGAGGACTTAAAGGTAGGCAGACAATGTAATAGAGCAGCAGGAAATGCTAGCAGAATGCTTGGTTGTATAGGGAGAGGTATTAGCAGTAGAAAGAGGGAAGTGCTCATGCCATTGTACAGAACACTGGTGAGACCTCACTTGGAGTATTGTACGCAGTACTGGAGAGCGTATCTCCAGAAGGATATTGATACTTTAGAGAGAGTTCAGAGAAGGGCTACTAAACTGGTTCATGGATTACAGGATAAAACTTACCAGGAAAGGTTAAAGGATCTTAACATGTATAGCTTGGAGGAAAGACGAGACAGGGGGATATGATAGAAACATTTAAATACATAAAGGGAATCAACACAGTAAGGGAGGAGATTATATTTAAAAGAAGAAAAACTATCTGCCGTCACATTATATGTTTCTATGATTAAAATAGGCTGAATTTGCTTTAGTAGTGAAACTCGCCATATAGGAATGAGGGCAGAATACAGTAAGCAGAAAGGCCCAGAGGAGGCGGGCTGAAAGCTAGCCGGATAGGAGGCATGTGTGGGTGTGGTGGGTGTAGGTGTCATAATTGGGTGTGTCAATTAGAATAAGGGTTGGGTGTGGTCATTTATATAGAAGTCATTTTGTCTCCCTTACCTCAGCCATCTTAGATTTAACGGCGTGGTAACATCTCTGCATCCTCCTGTGCTACCACTGCTTGTCTCACGGCCAAGGGCATGGATATTGATGCTATCCTCGCTGCCCTCAGGGCTGAGGCCCTTCAAGATGGTGGACGGCACCTGCAGTCACAGCTAGCACGCCTGCAGGGTGCTGCCTCTGTGGCTGCTCCTTCTGTTAGCAGCCATGTTAATCAGGGTGCTGTTCCTGTGACTGCTCCCTCTCCTGGCGGCCATGAGACTCAGCGCCGCGGGCGGAGCAGCTTCCCGCGCTACCCATACCTCCTCCCACGTGTCCACACGCCGGATGAGTGCCGGCCATGCCGCATCGCGGCTACCACCCCGGTCTCGCGGGCTCGGCGGAGGTCGGCCGCGAGATCTCAACATCTCCCTGCTCAGCGGGCACCAATCACCCGGTCGGCCTTGGCGGGTTCCACAGTGGCGCAAGGGCGGACGGCCCTCTCTCCAGGACGGGTAAGTAGGCCGCAGGTCGGCAGGGCTGTCTCCAGGGGGGTGGGGGGTTCTGGGGCACGGGCCAGGGACCTTGCTCCCTCCAAATCACTGTACAGCCCCCCCCCCTGCTCTGCCTTCCCACTCTGCCTCCCCTGGTGCTGCTCCTGTCCCTGTGCCTGCTACTCTGGCTGCTGTTTCTGTCCCTGGGGCTGCTGTCTCACACTCACCCCACCCTGTATCTGCCCCACCACTTCTCCCTTCCACCTCAACTGCCCCCATCATGGCTGGGGCCCTGGCAGGGTCCCCTGGGCCTGCTCCTCCTAATTTCCCTGTCTCACCTGCTAGCCCACTTGTGGCTGGTACCCAGGTTGCCCCCCCTGGCCCCTTAATTACCACGTTGCCCCCAATCTATCCTGCCACTCATCTGGGACCCTCTCCTACCGGTTTCCTTTCCACAGGGGTGGGTGGGCTGGGGTCTATCTCACCTGTGTTGTCTTCGCAGATCACCCCTGGTAGGCTCACGGTTCGTTTCTCTGACGTTGCGGCTGGTGCAGTCCCTCCTGCGGTCGCAGCTCCAGCAGGGCCATCACAGTCTAGCAGCCAGGGTGTGGCTTCACAGACGGCTTCGCATGCGGTTCCTGCAAGTGAGTATAGTGCGGTACAGGGTTTAGGGTCGGGGGGTATTAGTGGAGTCACCCCTGAATGGGATTCATTGCTACACACTATGCAACAGTTTCTACACTCCCTGGAAAAATCCCCCTCCCCTGGGGCTATCCACACCTCGATCTTAGATAACCAACTTAGGACGGGTTTGGCGTCTAGCGGAGGGTCAGGTTCCACACCTTCTACTTCGGCCGTCGCGGGAGGGCCTATTGTCCCCTTAATAACCTCGCCCTCTGCAAGGGAGCTTGAGACCCCCGCGGGGTCATCAGTGACCTCCGCTGCGGTCCAGGACCTGGGGGACGCACCTGCAGCACACGGGGCGGCCTACATGTGTTGGTCAGGCCCCCTGGGCCTCCATTTGACAGTCGAGTTGCGTACAAAAATTGAGAAAGGAGAATTTGTCGAGATCTTTTCACTACTCCCTATGGAGGACCTGCCTCGGGCTGATCCCGCGGCTAAGGAGTCTGAAAAGGAAAAAGAGAAGTTTCGGTATCGGAAGATACCGAAAACTTTTGGGAACTGGATCAGGGCTTTTTCGATCCTGGCTAGCGTCATAGGAGAAAAGACCCCCAATAAATGCTCTTCTCTTTTTTGCTACCAGGATATGATCTGGAACGCGTGTCGGGTTTATGGCGGATTGGGCTGGTGGCGTTACGACGAACAGTTCCGCCAGCGTTTAGCCGTGCGCCCTTCCCTGAGTTGGGATCAGATGGATATCGGTTTGTGGCTGGCCATCATGACCCGCCCGGCTTCACATCAGGGAGGCCTTTCGTCCTTTCTTGGGGGGGCCGGCGCTGGGTCCTCACCCTCCGTGTCGGCCAGTCAGCGTAGAACAGGTTGCTGTTGGCAGTTTAACAACTGCCAATGTAAGTTCGGAGCAGGTTGTCGCTTCAAGCACGAATGCTCTGGTTGCGGCGGGTCCCACCCCGCCTCCAAGTGTTTTAAACGAGGTAAGTTCGGGGAAAGGGGGGATGCCATGGGCGCTAAGGGCGAAGACGCCGGTGGACGTCGTCGCGATGCAACCGTGGCTAAAACGTTATAGAAACAAAAAGGCGGCTGCCTTGCTACTGGATGGCTTTACATCTGGTTTTTGGATCCCCCATCGGGCTCGATCGGCATCGGGTTTGTGTCGGAACCTGCGTTCTGTTGCTGAACACCCGGAGGTTGTGAAGGACAAGCTGGCTAAAGAAGTGGCTTTAGGCCGCATGGCTGGCCCGTTTCGTGACCCACCCCTTCCGAACCTTCGTGTTTCGCCACTAGGCGTTGTACCCAAGAGAGAGCCTGGAAAATTTAGGTTGATTCATCATCTCTCGCACCCCCAAGGGGGTTCCGTGAATGATGACATTGCGGCGGAGCTATGTCGGGTTTCGTACACCTCGTTCGATGCAGCGGTTCGTATGGTTCGGGCCGCGGGCCCTGGTGCACTGATGGCGAAAACCGACATCGAGTCGGCTTTTCGCCTCCTGCCGGTTCACCCGGAGTGTCATCATTTGCTAGGCTGTTCCTTTGAAGGGTGATTTTACGTGGATATGTGCCTCCCGATGGGTTGTGCTATATCCTGTTTTTATTTTGAATGTTTTAGCTCCTTCCTGGAATGGGTAGTGAGGACTGAGTCCGGTTATGACTCGGTGCTTCACTATTTGGATGATTTCCTTTGTGTGGGTCCTGCGAACTCCGCGATATGCTCGCATGTTTTGCAATCAATAGCCGACGTGGCCTGTGGGTTCGGCGTGCCGCTGGCGCCCGACAAAACGGTGGGCCCGTCCACGTGCTTGAGCTTTCTTGGGATAGAGATCGATTCGGTTACGGGGGAATGTCGGCTCCCGGATGACAAATTAGAGGACCTGCGTAGGGCGGTGCAGGAGGCGAGCTCCCTCCGAAAAATTACTTTACAGCGGCTTCAATCCCTCCTTGGCAAGTTGAATTTTGCCTGTCGGATTATGCCAATGGGACGAGTGTTTAACCGGCGACTAGCGGCCGCCACGGCTGGCATCGTTAAATCATTCCATTTTATCCGTTTAACCAAGGTGCTCAAGGAGGACTTGGCAGTATGGATGGTTTTCTTACACGGGTATAATAGCAGGTCCTATTGGCAGCAACCGGAGGTGTTGAATTCAGTGCTTCACCTGTTCACTGACGCTGCCGGAGCTTCGGGTTTTGGGGCTATCTTGGGGACACAATGGTGCGCAGAACCTTGGCCTGAGGCCTGGATTGCTGCTGGCCTTAACAAGAACATGGCCCTCCTGGAACTCTTCCCCATCGTGGTGGCAGTTCATTTGTGGGGTAGAGAGTTCAAGGACCGGCGAGTCGTTTTCCATTGTGATAATTTAGGAGTGGTTCAGGCCATTAATAATCTAACGGTCTCCTTCCCTCCGGTGGTCAGGCTCTTGCGGCGTCTGGTTTTACGTTGCTTGTCTTTGAACGTGTCGTGCCGCGCTGTGCACATTCCGGGTGAATACCACGGCTGACGCTCTCTCTCGTTTCCAATGGCAGGTGTTTCGATCGGCTGCTCCGGAAGCGGATCTGGAAGGTCTCCCCTGTCCCACGGAACTTTGGTCCCTTGGGCTGAACGAATAAGAGAGTGGATTCGGTCGTCGGTGTCCGAGGCAACATGGGCCCGGTATGGTAAGGCTTGGGGGGATTGGGTCGCGCTTGAGCATGATTGCGGTGGGTTCAGGGTCTGTTACGCTTGCTCTGGTTCTGGGAGGCTAGCGGGTGTTCCCCGGCCACTGTTTCAGGGAAGCTATCGGGCCTTGGTTTTTGGTTTAACTTGACCCAGGTGCCGATGTGACAAAGCACTTCATGGTGAAGCTTACGATGCGCGGTTGGCGTAAAGGCCCGCGGGTGCGGGATGCTCGGAGGCCGGTTTCGGGCGCGCTCCTGTTAGGGATCGCCTCGGTGCTACCGCAGATCTGTTTTTCGGCTTCGGAGTCTAGATTGTTTTTGGTGGCTTTTACTTTCGCCTTTTTTGGGGCCCTTCGGGTCGGGGAACTGGTGAGCCCTAGCAGGGGGACCCCTGGAGGGCTGTTATTGCAGGATGTATTTGTCACGGGCGATTCGGTGCAATTTTTGGCAGGGGTACGTGGGTTACCCTTCGTGCCATTCCGGATTCGGCGGTTTGCCCCGTCTCAGCATACCTAGCTTACAGTTCCGGGCACTCAGTTTTCTCGGGCCCGCTGTTAACTCATGAAGATGGGTTCTACTTGTCTCGATTTCAATTTCTTAGGGTATTTCGCATCACCCTTGATCGGCTGGGGATCCCTAGCAAGGATTTTGGGGGTCATTCCTTCCGCATTGGGGCCGCAACGGAGGCCTCTCGGCTGGGTTTCTCGGATCAGGCTATTCAGAGGATTGGCAGGTGGGAATCGGGGAGGTTTCGGTCCTATGTACGGCCCACGCGGCTAATAGGTTCCCCCCTTGTGTTTTCTCCACAGGGCCCGGCCGTAGGATCTGGCTGATTGGGCATTCGTACGTCTACTGGGCTCACCAGCGGGCTGGGGTACGCCCGGGTGGGACACGCCTTGGAATTCCTCGGGAGCTGGCGGAGGTCCGTTGGTTTGGTTTCCGGGGCATGAGATGGGGCCAGCTCTTGCCGGAGGTCGTGCAGTTGGCCACTTTCCTTGGGGCACCAGATGTGTTGGTGATTCATTTGGGCGGCAACGATCTGGGGGCGCTGCCTGCATGGGGTTTGGGGGAGATAATTAGGCGGGATTTAGCGCGCTTGCGTGTATTGTTTCCGCAGCTTTGTTTAGTCTGGTCGGGGATAGTTTCCAGGAACTATTGGGGGCACGCGCGCGATCAGGGGGCTATTGAGCGATGCAGGATAAAGATTAACAAAAGGGTAGCAAAATTCGTGCTCGGAGTCGGTGGCATTGCGGTGCGTCACCGAATATTTGAACGAGATGCGGCGATCTATTTTCGCCCGGACGGGGTCCACCTGACCGACGTGGGGTTGGATTTCTTCAACCTGGCTTTGCAGGATGCGCTGGAACAGGCCATGGCATTAGTTGGGGGTCGCGCCCGCTGATTTAGGCTTATATGCAGCTGGCGCTTGTGGCGGGTATGGTCCTTGCCGAACCTGTTGGGAAAGGTGTATACTGGACGAAGGAATGCTGGGTCTGGTCCCTCCCCTAACCTCGGGCAATGGTTTGGTATTTGGGCATGCCCTCCGTGCCAGGAAAGGCGGCCAGGGGTTGGCATGGGGAATTGGTGGGCCAAGGTGAAGGCCAATTAGCTTGGACGAGGGGGGAGGGCAGGTGCCCTGGAAAGAGGTACTCCAAGGTTATTAAGGTTCGGTTGGCAAGGACGGGTTGTTGAGTTAAATATATACATTCTTTTATACATGATTTGAATTGGTTTTAATTAATTAATTATATATATGAATAAAGCTGTGGCCTGTTTTATACCACATTTATGTTTCTTGTCTTAATTGGGGAAGGGAAAAGGCGGGGGCGGGGTGGGTGGTACGGTTTGGTAATATTAGTGGGCACCACACATTAGCCACTACCTGCATACAAGGCCGAGAGGAGGCGGGCTGAAAGCTAGCCGGATAGGAGGCATGTGTGGGTGTGGTGGGTGTAGGTGTCATAATTGGGTGTGTCAATTAGAATAAGGGTTGGGTGTGGTCATTTATATAGAAGTCATTTTGTCTCCCTTACCTCAGCCATCTTAGAGTTAACGGCGTGGTAACATATCCCTCCCTTTGTTATTACTTTGTTATCCTATTCTGTCTTACTAATGGTTTTTTCTTGTCACAGCTGGCGGGTATGGTCCTTGCCGAACCTGTTGGGAAAGGTGTATACTGGACGAAGGAATGCTGGGTCTGGTCCCTCCCCTAACCTCGGGCAATGGTTTGGTATTTGGGCGTGCCCTCCGTGCCAGGAAAGGCGGCCAGGGGTTGGCATGGGGAATTGGTGGGCCAAGGTGAAGGCCAATTAGCTTGGACGAGGGGGGAGGGCAGGTGCCCTGGAAAGAGGTACTCCAAGGTTATTAAGGTTCGGTTGGCAAGGACGGGTTGTTGAGTTAAATATATACATTCTTTTATACATGATTTGAATTGGTTTTAATTAATTAATTATATATATATATGAATAAAGCTGTGGCCTGTTTTATACCACATTTATGTTTCTTGTCTTAATTGGGGAAGGGAAAAGGCGGGGGCGGGGTGGGTGGTACGGTTTGGTAATATTAGTGGGCACCACACATTAGCCACTACCTGCACACATGTATGAACCGAATCGAGGTATCACTGTGGTGCTATGTATGAATACAGACTGAACTGCAAATGCCCCCCTAGTTAGTGAAAGGCTGAACATGGGGCGAATACATGTTGAATGTCAGTTATAGTGCCGCCCACCGTGGGCTCCACTAACAAGCTTACTGTTTTGTAGTAACAAATGCGCGAACAACATGAAATCCGCGGCTGGGCCCCATGAGCTTTGATGGAGATGGCTGTTTTTGTTTTTTAACTAGAGTGAGGTAAAATGAATACTCGCGTGGGCCAGGCGCAGCGGTCCCCCAGGAGCTTCGAGGGAGGCGGCTGTTTACTAGAGTGAGGTCAAATTAATACTAGCCTGGGCCACACTAGGCCAGGACCAGCTTGTTTGGAGTTTAGGCAGTTTGTGTTGATGACCTTTGAACTGGAAGTAGATGGTTCTGTACTCAACCAAAACAGTCTCAGCCCAGAGGCAAGGGAGGTCTGTGTATTTATAGGCTGGGTAACTCCTCCCTCAACTACAGGATACAGCATGCCAGTGCCAGGATACAGCGTGCCAGTGCCAGGATACAGCGTGCCAGGATACAGCGTGCCAGTACCAGGATACAGTGTGCCAGGATACAGCGTGCCAGTGCCAGGATACAGCGTGCCAGTGCCAGGATACAGCGCGTCAGTGCCAGGATACAGCGCGTCAGTGCCAGGATACAGCGCGTCAGTGCCAGGATACAGCGTGTCAGTGCCAGGATACAGCGCGTCAGTGCCAGGATACAGCGCGTCAGTGCCAGGATACAGCGTGTCAGTGCCAGGATACAGCGAGTCAGTACCCACATGCTCCGCCTTTGTACATATATATGTTTATTCAACTTTTATTCAGTTTTTGCAATGTTTTGTGGATTTCGTTATGAAAGTATTGCTGCATTATTAGTGTATTACACTACTAACTGCGGTTATTGATAATGGTGATTTCATTTACAGGGCCAGTTGTTGCTGGAGTGGTTGGGACTAAAATGCCTCGTTACTGCTTGTTTGGAGACACTGTGAATACAGCTTCCAGAATGGAGTCTACAAGTCAAGGTACGGACCTGTCTAAGAAACATATTAATGGCACTTCCATTCACTGATATTCAGACTGTGAGTACACGTATAATGAATTAAGGTATAAACATGCTCCAGGAAACAGTAAAACCATACAGCGTGCCAGTACCAGGATACAGCGTGCCAGTACCAGGATACAGCGTGCCAGTACCAGGATACAGCGCGTCAGTACTAGGATACAGCGTGCCAGGATACAGCGTGCCAGTACCAGGATACAACGCGTCAGTACCAGGATACAGCGCATCAGTACCAGGATACAGCGCATCAGTACCAGGATACAGCGCATCAGTACCAGGATACAGCGTGCCAGGATACAGCGTGCCAGGATACAGCGCGCCAGTGCCAGGATACAGCGCGTCAGTGCCAGGATACAGCGCGTCAGTGCCAGGATACAGCGCGCCAGTACCAGGATACAGCGCGCCAGTACCAGTATACAGCGCGCCAGTACCAGTATACAGCGTGCCAGTACCAGTATACAGCGTGCCAGGATACAGCGCGCCAGTGCGTTAGTGCCAGGATACAGCGCGCCAGTGCCAGGATACAGCGCGCCAGTGCCAGGATACAGCGCGCCAGTGCCAGGATACAGCGCGCCAGTGCCAGGATACAGCGCGCCAGTGTCAGGATACAGCGTGCCAGTACCAGGATACAGCGTGCTAGTGCCAGGATACAGCGTGCCAGTACCAGGATACAGCGCGTCAGTACCAGGATACAGCGTGCTAGTGCCAGGATACAGCGTGCCAGTGCCAGGATACAGCGTGCCAGTGCCAGGATACAGCGCGCCAGTGCCAGGATACAGCGCGCCAGTGCCAGGATACAGCGCGCCAGTGCCAGGATACAGCGCGTCAGTGCCAGGATACAGCGCGTCAGTGCCAGGATACAGCGCGTCAGTACCAGGATACAGCGCGTCAGTACCAGGATACAGCGCGCCAGTACCAGGATACAGCGCACCAGTACCAGGATACAGCGCGCCAGTACCAGGATACAGCGCGCCAGTACCAGGATACAGCGCGCCAGTACCAGGATACAGCGCGTCAGTACCAGGATACAGCGTGCCAGTGCCAGGATACAGCGCGTCAGTACCAGGATACAGCGTGCCAGTGCCAGGATACAGCGCTTCAGTGCCAGGATACAGCGCGTCAGTACTAGGATACAGTGTGTCAGTACTAGGATACAGTGTGTCAGTGCCAGGATACAGCGTGCCAGTGCCAGGATACAGTGTGCCAGTGCCAGGATACAGTGTGTCAGTGCTAGGATACAGTGTGTCAGTGCTAGGATACAGTGTGTCAGTACGTGTCAGTGCCAGGATACAGCACGTCAGTGCCAGGATACTGTGTCAGTGCCAGGATACAGCGCGTCAGTACCAGGATACAGCGCGTCAGTACCAGGATACAGCGCGTCAGTACCACTTTTTTTTACAGCAGGAGCACCGTTCCCGTTGCTCCTGCAGGCACTCAAATGCCCCCCCGTTTTCCACCTGTCATGGGAGAGCCACCTGATGGACGCCCCCTGGCGGGCGCCTGTCTCCCTGTCAGATGCGGCATGGGAGCTGTGTTCTCTCTGCTCCTTCGCATGCCGTTTGCTGATGCTGGGAGCAGGAATATGACGCCATGTTTGTGTGTCTGTGAGTGTGTGTGTCTGTGAGTGTATCTGAGTATGTGTTTGTGTCTGAGTGTCTGTGTGTGTGAGTGCGTGTGTTTCTGTGTGTGTATGTGTGCACCTGTCGTTTATATATGCATACGAGTGTGTATTATTTGGGGCGGGGAAGGGGGCTGGATTTTGGGTGAGTTCCCACACTTTATTCCCCAGGACTTGACCCCTGGCTAGGATACAGCGTGTCAGTACAGTCCGTTGCGATTTAAACTTTTCTATACTTTGTATCAGCTCTGAAAATCCAGTGCAGTTCCAGTGCAGCTGACCTGCTGAAAGAGATGGGCGGTTACATCCTGAGCTGCCGTGGTACACTGGATGTCAAGGTAAGTCTTTTTTCTCTGCATTTCTTGCTCTGTTTGAACTCAAAGTCATCAACACACAAATTACAACCTGAGAGAAAAATTAACAGGAGTTTAAAAATACACGCATTTATCTGCTAGAAACACCCATTGACCGTTATATTCTACACCAGACACACAGACACACACACACAAAAAACAATTCAAAGCCCTGTACTTTCTCCACTTTTTGTCACTTGTGGCGGACCGCCTGGTACCCCGACTGGGTACCTCCAAACATGCTCCCTAGCTATTGCCAGGACACCATCAGCACTTCAGCCCGTAGCCACAGCAGCTTGGCCGGGGTCTCTATGTCATGGCTTACCTTAGTTGGGAGTCCGGTAGGCAGAGATTTATGCTCACTCTTGCAATTAAACACAGGTGGTCAGGTAAGAATTCACCTGGCCTCTTAGTCTGTGCACGGGGGCTGTGCAGAATGTTGCTCCAAGTCGCAGTACAGGTAAGGACACAAGCAGGAGAATCGTCAAGGGTAAGCCAAAGTCAGAGGATGCCAGAAGTCAGGATACACAATGCGAATAAGCCAAGGTCAGGAGCCAGGAACAAACGATCTGGAAACTCAAAAGCAGGAACCAGACAGCATAACCAGAGTCAATGATCTGACACTGTCCTCAGGGGTAGGCAGTGTCTTATACCTGTCTAATTAGGCATCTGTTTCAGGTGGACTGAGATGATAGGAGCAGCCACAGGTAACACCCAGCCCCAGTGCTGGAGACAAGGCAGGAATAAACATCAGACTGAAGACCTGGAGAGTGGCTCTGAGGCAGGAATTCTGGGGCAACCACGTCTGGATGTCACAGCGAGAACCGTGACACTCTACGTCACTTCCCTCCCTGTAACAGGGTCCTGGATCCAGCTTCTAGTGATTACAGCTCTCCTGCAGAGAGTATAGCTGTATAGCTGGTACAACCAAACACTAGTCGAGACTGAGTGAAGGGTGTAAAGCAAGCATGTCAAACTCGCGGGCCGTATGTGGCCCACAATGAATATGTTTGCGGCCCATCGTGCCTAATTGACCCGGCCGGGAGGAGAGGGAGCTCAGTCTTCCTGCTACTCACTGCTCCCTCGCGCTCGCCCTCTGTAGTGATGCCGGAATATGATGTCATTCTGGCACCCAGCAACACTAAACTGCACACGCGAGGGAACAGTGAGGAGCAGGAAGACTGAGCTCCCAAGAGAAGATCCCCACTGGACCCCAGGGAGAGGCCCCACACCAGCTTCCGAAGGTAGGGAGCAATAAAGAAAATGATGGGAGTGTGTGCAAGAATGTGGAAATGTGTGTGTGTGTCTGTCAGTGTGTGTGTCTCTATCAGAGAGTGAGTGTGTGTGTCTCTCAGTGAGTGTGTGTTGGTCAGTGTTACGATGTCCGCGGCTGGACAGTGGAGGACCTGGAGGTGCAAGGAGGCATGCAACACTTTTTGACGTGAAGTCAACGTGCTCCACTTTCACAGGTTTTCAAGGAGTAGCGGGAGGATCATATTTGGCACAGGGTGCAGACGGCATCATTGGGGGTATACCAGAGGCTGGACTCCAGAATCGCATACTGGCAGCAGCAATGTGAGTGGAGTCTGCTTGTTGGCTAATATTGTGGGAGGGGGGGGGGGGTTCTCTCTTTTTTTTAAACATAGAAACATAGAATGTGACGGCAGATAAGAACCATTCGGCCCATCTAGTCTGCCCAATTTTCGAAATACTTTTATTAGTCCCTGGCCTTATCTTATAGTTAGGATAGCCTTATGCCTATCCCACGCATGCTTAAACTCCTTTACTGTGTTAACCTCTACCACTTCAGCTGGAAGCCTATTCCATGCATCCACTACCCTCTCAGTAAAGTAATAACAAGGCCTAGGATTTAGTAGAGGCGGGGTGGGCTGCTGGGATATTGTAGAGGGGGGCTGGGGTTTAGTAGCTTAGATGCTTTTTTTTTTATACTGTACTTTTCAAAACAAACCTACGTTTCTATGAAAATTGTAGGTTCTTCTTTTTTTTGTGGCCCATATAAACGTAAACCTTGTTTTTTTTTGCCCCTGCTAGCCTTTCAGTTTGACATGCTTGGTGTAAAGGAACTTATTTATTATGGCTAAGTTACCTGCTTTTATACAGATCCCCCAGCATGGGGTCTCCATTCAATGCAAGACTAGCTCCTCCCATAAATCTCAGTGCCTGGAAGATAATCGGGTTAAAGATCGGTAAGCTAATTATCTCCCAGGAACAGAGAGGCAAACATAAAAATATAAAACATAAAATAAACCCCAAAAATAATACAGCCCCAAATATCCCTGATCTGAGCGCTGAGGTTCTCAAAATAGCGCTCAGATCCATGCAACGTAGGGGAAACGCTACTGTGTTAAAGTTCTGACTTTCGGGAGCTCCCTCGGCCGCAATACAGGGTGCTCTGCCTGGCTCTTAGGTAGCGTTAGTTCCCCTTAATCTCAGGCACCTTCCCTCCAAAAAATCCCAGACAAGGGTGTCCGGGAGCCTCACGGCCATCTCATGCCGAAAACAGTAACATAACATTCACGGTTCCCACTGAGGTGACCGGGAACCCACAAAGTCCTCATTTAGCTGAATTTAGTTCCATGACAATTGCGAATAACTGCAGCTGAGGACAATTTGTGGGTTTCTTAATGCGAACGGCCACCAATGAGCTAGTGTTTGGTTCCATTCGAATGAAGGGAAAGTGCTGAACCAGGGACACCCAGGTAAAGTGTCTACCGGTGGCTGGGGAGGTTTAACTCCCAAACAGGGTCTTTGAATACGGCCCATAGTTCTTGGGCAGAAGGCTAGCTAGTTGTTGCGGTTGCCGGCTCGCCGCGTGGCAAAGCTGTGCCCGACCGGCACAGTCTAGCCGACGGCAAAAGCTTACCTGCTCACCGGCAAGCCGCTTCTCCGCATTCTCCGACCGTCGCGCCCGGATCCAAAATGGCGCCTAAACTCAGTCCCGCCCCCGAAGTTTATACGGACGTGCGCGTGACGTCACGACGTCGACGCGCACGCACGTTCTGGGGTCAGAGGTGGCCCTCTGACCAATCAGACCTTTGAGAGGGATATTTAAAGCCCTAGCTCACTCCAGTACCTTGCACTGTCGTGGTTTCCTGTTCCTGGTTTCCTGAGAGTGCTTTATATTTGTGAATCTGATTTCCTGGTATCCTGATCTTGGCTTTTCCCTGGTTATTCTGAATTCTGGTTTAAACGGTATTGTGTATTTTCTGGCTTCCTTGACCTCGGCTTTCCCTTTGACCATTCTCTGTCTCTAGTGTATTAGTCCGGCCATTCTAAGGTCCGGTTTTTCAAATCATATCTTCACCTACATGTCTGATAATACTCGGTTTCCCTTGGCTCCTGAAACACAATCCACGTTTAGATTGGGTTGAAGGAGAGATTGTGAGTTGGGGTGAGAGATGCAAAGGTGTTTGCTTAAAGCAGATACCACAACCAATTGGTACCATCAATGTTCCCATTGCACCTCCCCTGACCACACAGATACCGCCAAAGTATTTGGATTTAAAGGAGGTGTTCAACAAGGCCCAGTCGGAGGGGTTGCCACCACATAGACCCTATGACTGTGCCATAAATTTATTACCAGGTACTATGCCTCCAAAGGGAGGAGTTCATGCTCTATCCCCCGAGGAAATCTTTGTTTAGAGGAGTATATAAAGGATGCTCTCAGAAAGGGTCATATCCGTAGGTCCTCCTCACCCGCCGGGGCCGGTTCTTCTTTGTCTCTAAAATAGAAGGAGACCTACGCCCCTGTATAGACTATAGGGGTTTGAATAGGATTACGATAAAAAAACGCCTATCCTATTCCCCTTATATATCAGAGTTATTCGACAGGTTGAAAGGAGCTCGAGTCTTCGCTAAGCTTGATCTCAGAAGTGCGTACAACCTAGTCAGGATTAAGGACGGTCACGAGTGGATGACCGCATTTAATACTAGAATGGGACATTACGAATACCTGGTTATGCCGTTTGGATTATGCAACGCTCCAGCGGTATTCCAGGATTATATTAACGATGTCCTAAGAAAGTACCTCCACATGTTCGTTCTAGTGTACCTAGACGACATTCTCATCTATTCCCCAGACCCCAGACACATCACGAACATGTGAGAGTAGTACTCAAAACCCTGTTAAAGAACGGTCTCTACTGTAAACTGGAGAAATGCCAGCTTGACCAAACGGAGATACAATTTCTTGGATATGTTATATCTCCGTCCGGTTTCCAGATGGATCCCCGCAAGCTGGAGGCAGTCTTGCAATGGCTGTTGCCCAAGGGCCTTAAAGCTACACAACGCTTTATAGGTTTTGCGAATTACTACCGCAAATTTATTAAAGGGTTTTCTTCTGTAATTTCTCCTATAACCAATCTAACCAAAAAAGGAGCAAATTGCCTATCTTGGCCCAAAGAAGCAAGAGAGGCATTTGAACAGTTAAAATCTTTATTTTCCTCAGCACCTGTCCTGACCCATCCTGATCCAACCAAGCCATTTATTCTAGAAGTGGATGCGTCCGAAACAGGAGTTGGAGCCATTCTGTCTCAGAGAGAAAGTCCTGATACGCCTTTACATCCCTGTGGATTTTACTCTCGCAAACTCACACCTACAGAGAAGAACTATGACTTAGGGAATAGGGAACTTTTGGCCATTGTACTTGCCCTTAAGGAATGGAGGCATTTCTTGGAAGGTTCCAAAGAGCCACCGATCATAACAATTTGGCTTATATTGGGGACGCTAAGAGATTGTCCTCTCGTCAGGCTAGATGGTCATTGTTCCTCTCCCGATTCAACTTCGTAATTACTTATAGGCCTGGGACTAAGAACACAAAGGCAGATGCACTCTTTTTTTCAGTGTGAAATTGACCGACCGCACAGCCCAAATCTATGGAACTGTTTTGGGCAGGAAAATGTGCGATCGGTCACAAAGGACTTCCGACTAACTTTGGAACTAATGGAAGAATTTGCATGATTTTTGAGTATGTTCATATTTCAGGTATGCTGATTAATAATATGTTTTTATATGGTTTTTATTGTTGTATGTGTTGTAATATGTTTATTGGTTGTTCTGAAAAACGCTGTGGGTGGTACTATGTGTGGAAAACCTGCATAAAAGAAGGCCCTTTGGTGCCAAGTAAATCAGTTCTTCTTGACCCTCAACACGTAGTCTTGTCTCGTGATTGGAGGGGACAGCTATACTCACACTGGGGATTGCTATGCTCTGCATACTCCCCTGAGCTTTAATCACTTAGCTCTTTTAAGAGCTTGTTCCTGAAACGCTCTCCTGGAGGAGAGGTCTCCCCCACACGGTCCTGGAGGACAGAAGTTGATCCAGGGTGGACAGAAGACGGCGAGACTCCAGTTAAGCTACGGCGGTTGTGGAGTCTGCGGTGGTTGTGGTGTCTGGTGCGGTGCTTGTGGTTCTCGGCGCAAGCTAGGAAGTGTCCATCAACGGAACGTACTCGGTCAGAGTATGGGGAGTTCCGTTACATATGCTTTTACCGGTCTTCTTTCAGGAGTTCCTGTGAATTAACCATCAAAGAGATACATGAATGTATTGGTTAACGGGAAGTTCGTGGGGTTTATTTTACCGAATGTCGCTCTATTTCCACAAAAGGATATTTTTATATGGACAGCATGCAAGTCCAGCGGTGTTCGCAAGATCGAGTAGCCGATTATAGTTCCATGCACTCGACGACCAAACACTGCTGGGTGTTCGCGAGCAAAGATGGCCGCCGCCACGTGTTTGGTTATACGAATGGCGGCCACCCATTAAATCATTAGATTTCTGCGGTTTCCCAATGTTGCTAGTTGTTAATTGGAGACACACGACTCCCTTGTGTGGTCTCCCATTTGGCATTTTATTTGTTTCACGAACAATATATCCTAATCCTGTTTGTGGAACCGGCATATAATGGTCTATAGTAAAGTGACACAAAAGGTAAGGATATTATTAGACTAATGACAGTTGCAAGAGAGGAATCAGTCGGGAGCTATTAACAGTTTAATTGATACGCTTTGATAAAGAAGTGAGTTTTTAATGATTTTTTTGAAGGAGTGGAGACTGGGTGAGCATCTAACGGAGGAGGGAAGTGAGCCCTCGAAAAGTCTTGAAGGCGAGCATCAGAGGTGGGAGTACGGACAGAAGATAGACGCAAGTCTTCAGCAGAGTGTAAGGGCTGAGATGGGACATACTTGTGTATTAGGGAGGATAGGAGCAACGTTATGTAGAGATTTGAAAGCAAGAACCAGAATTTTAAATTGAGCCCTATATCTTACAGAAAGCCAATGTAGGGACTGACAGAAGGGTGAGGCGTTTGAGGTGTCGGCGGACAGGAAGGTGAACCTCGCCGCTGCATTCATTATGGACTGTAACGGCGCAAGTTGAGAGCACATAAGAACACTGAGAAGCAGATTACAGTAGTCAAGGCGAGAAAGGACAGTGGAATGGACCAGCACCTTAGTCGCATCTGGCGTTAAGTAGGGTCAGATGCGTGCAATGTTTTGAGATGGAAGCGGCAGAATTGGTGATAGACTGAACATGAGGCATGAAGGAGAGGTCGGAGTCAAAGAGAACACCTGCTTAGGGATCGACCGATTATAGGTTTTACCGATATTCTATATTTTCGGCAATATCGGTATCGGCCAATATAGATACCGATGCTGCCGATAATACCTCCTAGGACCGCAGGGCTCATTACAAGCCCGGTGGTCCTGGGGGGGCCGGCAGCATGCGTTTACTTACCTCCCAGCAGCTCCCAAGTCAAATCTCGCGAGTCCCGCGGCCGCAGAGCGTTGCCACGGGTTACCATGGCAACGCTCCGCGTGGCACTAAGGACCGCGAGATTTACACAGGGAGATGAAGGAGCTGCTGGGACGTAAGTAACTGCTTGCTGCCGGGCCCCCAGTACTTAAGAAGCCACCGGACCACCAGGGATTACTATATCCCCCCTCCCTGGTAAGAAGCAGGGAGGGGGGACAAAAAAAATTAAGCATTTAAATATTACAAATAAAATTGGTAACAAGTGCGAAGATGACATTTTCAGAAAAAATATAAGAGCAGCATAGTTTCAATCAGATTCCAGGCATTGTACACATTTTCTAGCATTCTCAGCAAATCTCGCTTTGTGCTTTGTTTTGTCTTTTGCCAAATGAGTACTACATTTAAATGGACACAAATTACATCCCTTCAGAAACACACACACACTCTGCATTATATACACACACTACACAAACACACACTGCATTCATTATATACACACACTACACAAACACACACTGCATTCATTATATACACACACACTACACAAACACACACTGCATGCATTATATACACAACAATACAAACACACATACTCTGCATTATATACACACTGCATTAATTATATACACAACTATACAAACACACACATACTCTGCATTATATACACACTGCATTAATTATATACACACACTACACAAACACACACACACACACTGCATGCATTATCTACACAACTATACAAACACACACACACACACTGCATTAATTATATACACACACACTACACAAATACACACACACTGCATTCATTATATACACAACTATACAAACACACACATACTCTGCATTATATACACACTGCATTAATTATATACACACACTACACAAACACATGCACACTGCATTAACTATATACACACACACTACACACACTCTGCATTCATTATATAGACAACTATACAAACACACTCTGTGTTATATACACACACTACACAAACACACACTGCATTCATTATATATACACACACTGCATTCACTATACACACACTACATTCACTATACACACTACATTCACTATACACACACACTGCATTCACTTTACGCACACTACACACACACTCTGGATTCACTTTACGCACACTACACACACTCTGGATTCACTTTACGCACACTACACACACTCTGGATTCACTTTACGCACACTACACACACACTCTGGATTCACTTTACGCACACTACACACACACTCTGGATTCACTTTACGCACACTACACACACACTCTGGATTCACTTTACGCACACTACACACACACTCTGGATTCACTTTACGCACACTACACACACACTCTGGATTCACTTTACGCACACTACACACACACTCTGGATTCACTTTACGCACACTACACACACACTCTGGATTCACTTTACGCACACTACACACACACTCACACTGCATTCACTTTACACACTACACAAATACACACTGCATTCACTTTACACACTACACAAATACACACTGCATTCACTTTACACACTACACAAATACACACTGCATCCACTAGACAAACACACACAGCTCCCCTGTCTAAACACACTGCCTCCATTCATGTGGCATGTATATTTTGTGCATTTACCTTAAGAAATTTTTTATTTTTTCAAAATGGTAAATGTACAGAATATCGGCAAGTTATCGGCTATCGGCCTGAAAGTCCACAGATTATCGGTATCGGATCTAAAAAAATCAATATCAGTCAATCCCTACTAGGCAGCGAGCCTGCGTGGTGGAGCTGATGGTAGCACCGTTGACTTGGAGGGAGTGTCAGGGTGGCGGTCCAGTGCCCGAGACCCAGACACCATCCAGGCGACGGAGCAGGACCGGGACCCAGTATGCCTGATGTTCAAAGTAGGAGTCACTGTGTGGAGGTGGATTAGCAGGGTCTGGTGCAGGGTAACCACACGCCCTCTGGCGTTGAGCACCAGCATTTGCGCGGCCACATACCAGAACCCTGATGCAGTACAGCGGATCCCAGGAACTAGGTAATATGGAAATTAAGCAGACCTCCCAGGAGCTTAATAGGGAGGCTCTGCAGCAATATTGTATCCACTACTAGAAACAAGGCAAGACTAGAGATAGGCACCAAACATGAAAACAAGACAAAACTAGTAGAACCCAGAACCAGAGAAGGATAGTAAGCTAAACCCAGAACATATACACAAGACATGAGGAAAACATGAACATAACATGGGCAAGACTGGACAGGACTGTACATGGACTGGGTATACAAACTAAAACAAGACAAGATATATTAGGCAAAACAAGAGGAGGCATAACTAAGCACTAATGAGAAAAGTATGGGGATTTAGTTACATTATATGATCATACATTGCATAAGCCTGCCACAACGCCAAGGTACCCCATAATCGGCAGGTCCTTCACTGCCTGATGTTCACTAAAAGAACCATACTAGACCAATAGTACTTACCTGCAGAAAGGGCAGAAGACTTGAGCAGCTGCCTGCAGGAACTCTGAAACCAAAGGGAAAACAACGGGTGTGGCAAAAAACAAACATTTAAATGAAACCAAGAGACTGGGAAATCCAGGGACGGAATATAAGAATGAACCCAGAAACCCAGCAATAAAGAAAATCAGACATAGACTAGAAAACCAAAAACCAAGAAAAACTAAACAAGAATAGTAACAAGAGTACTGGATACCAGAAGCCAAGTCCAGACATCAGAACAGGGCAGATCATGACAGGGAGATAGACACAGGAGTAGCAACACTTGAGGTAGGAAAGACCAGAATTTCAGTTTTGGTCAAGTTGAGTTTAACCCCTTAAGGACACATGACATGTCTGACACGTCATGATTCCCTTTTATTCCAGAAGTTTGGTCCTTAAGGGGTTAAGGAAGTGGGCAGCCACCCAGTTAGAAATATCAGAGAGGCAGTCAGAGACACTAGTCAAGAGGGACGGGGAGAGGTCACGAGAGGACAGATAGATTTGTGTGTCATCTGCATAGGAATTATATTGTAAGCCAAAGGAGCTAATGAGTTTACCAAGGGAGGCAGTATAGATGGCGAACATTAGGGGACCAAGTACTGAACCTTGGGGGACACCAACAGAGAGGAGTTGGGGAGCAGAAGCAGATCCAGAGAGAGAAACACTGAAAGAGCGCTGGCAGAGGTAGGAGGAGCACCAGGAGAGAGCAATATCTTGTTGACCAATATTGCAGAGGATGAGAAGAAGCTGTTGATGATCAACAGTGTCAAACGCCGGAGAAAGGTCAAGGAGAATTAGGATAGAGTAGTGACCACGAGATTTTGCAGCGAGTAGATCATCGGATAATTGGTCAGTGCCGTTTCCACAGAGTGCTTAGCATGGAAACCAGACTGAAGCGGGTCTAGCAGAGAGTTGGACTCGAGGAAGTCTGTCAATCTCGCATACATAACTCTTTCAAGGATCTTGGACGCAAAAGGCAGTAGCGAGATAGGACAGTAGTTGGATGGGGAGTTAGGGTCAAGGTTAGGCTTCTTTAGAATTGGGGTTATAGTTGCATGTTTGAAGGGTGATGTAAATATTCCAGAGGAGAGAGAGAAATTGATAATTTTAGTGAGAGGTAGAGAAAGAGAAGAAGACAGAGTATGGATGAGATGCGAGGGTATTGGATCTAGGAAGCAGGTGGTGGGACGGGAGGACTGGAGCAGAGCAGAAACCTCTTCCACTGTAGCAGGTGCGAATGAACATAGAACAGCAGAGGAAGTGAGGTTAGGGGAAGTATTGTAAGGAGAAGAAGAAAGATGAGAGATCTCGTCCCTGATTGTAGAGCTCTTGTCAGTAAAGTGATCTGCAAAGTCTGAGGCAGTCAAGTTAGTAGGCGAAGAAGAGAGTGAAATGTGTGAAATAGTTGTTTGGGTTCGCAGGAGAGTGTGGTTATGAGGGTATTGAAGTAATTTACTTTTGCAAAGGAAAGAGCCAAGCTTTATAAGGGCAGTATATATTTATAGTGGAGAAAGTCAGACGCACAGTGAGACTTTCTCCAACAGCGTTCAGCAGTTCTGGAGCATTTTTGGAGGTATCGAGTCAGCTTGGTGTGCCAGGGTTGTCGTTGGGGGCGCTTGCTGCATTTAAATGTAGGAGGTGTCATGTCTAGTTGAGAGGAGAGGGTGGAATTGTAGAAGTAGGTTGCAGAGCTAGGACAGGTGAGGTTTGAGATGGTTTAAAGGAGAGCTTGGAGATTAGTGGAGAAATGCTCTAGGTCACGACATTGGAGGTTTCTGTGAGATTGATGTTCAGATGGTGGTTGTAACGGATCGCCTGGCACCCCGACTGGGTACCTCCGTTAAAGGATGCTCCTAGTGCTTCCTGAGGACTCCAAGCACTCTGGCAGACACCACAATCACCGAACCGATGCAGCATATGAATCTTCTCAAGCATAGGAATGCTGTAGACCGTTGAATAGGAACCATACGAATAGGCTTACACTCCTAGCAGTCAACTGGAACAGCATGCAATAAATCCTTCCCCCAATAATGAGACGACACTTCACTTTGAGGGTAAAACAGGAACTCTGGACTGGCACATCCAGCCTGGCTTTTATTACAAGAGTACACATACAGGCCACACCCAGGGGGAGGCATAAAATAACCAATAGTATCACGGATGCAACCCACACATCCCCTCCCCTTAGTGTGACACATAATCCCATTATTCATACAGTTTAAAATATACTATATTTATATAGCGCCAACAGATTCCGTAGCGCTTTACAATATTTTGAGAGGGGGGGGATGCAACAATAAATAAGACAATTACAAGAAAACTTACAGGAATAATAGGTTGAAGAGGACCCTGCTCAAATGAGCTTACAGTCTATAGGAGGTGAGGTATTAGAAACATTAGGATAGGAAATATCAAGTAGGAGTGAAGCAGAGCTGGAGGAGAGAGCAAAGCACTATCCCATAGGAGAGCAAGAGACAGGTATGTAAGGGAGAGATTACTCTGGGAGGCCATACGCTTTCCTGAAGAGATGGGATTTAAGGCCCATCTTCATAACAATATGAATACATTACATATTTGGAATCAGCACACTTTAAACATAAACACTTCCAAAAATCAGGCAAATCCCTCCAGTGGATCAAAAGTTAGGTGGAAGTCCTTTATGACCGACCGCAAGCACAATTTCCTGCCCAGAACAGTTCCATAGATTTGGGCTGTGCGGTCGGTCAATTTCATGCAGAAAAACGACTAAGTCCCATTTCGAACGGGACTTAGTCTCTGGAGCTGCAAGTTCAGTATGGGAGAAGGTAAGGGTCAGCGGTGTTCGGTAAAATGTGTAGCCGATTTCAGTTCCACAGAATCTTTAGCATACACCGCTGACCACGTTCGACTGAACAAAGATGGCCGCCGCCACGTGTTCGTTTGCACGAACTGCGGCCACCCAGTGGTCGGCAATTAACCTGCAGTAACCTCACAGCCTGGGAGGTAAATTACATGCACACTTTAACTTCTGGGTGGTCCGCCTGTGTGGTACTTGGTTCAGTAAGCCCTATTTACTGAACCAAGAGGGAGAAAGCCAGGGGCAAGTTATTTTACAGGTCTGGGGACATAGTCTTAAAGGAGCATTGTTCACCAAAGTAACAAGATGTCCCCGGACGGTTCTTAAAGGGCCATACACACAGAATAAAAGTCCATACGTTTTCAGGGGCCTTAGTCTTAAAGGGTATTGTTACCCAAAGTCTCAATATGTCCCCAGACAGTTCTTAAAGGGCCAGCAGCAGTACAATAAAATACCATTCACTGTGCTTAAAGGGCCAGCCGTCGCACAATAAAATACAATATGCCCAAATATAGTTCTTTAAACGTACCAATTGTCCCGGGCCATAGTCCGCAGGTAGGAGGCAGGCAGCCAGGCCCCTCCAATATCCAGTGGCGAGGTGGGTTCCGCCACAGTGGTGTCAATTGGGTCTTGGGTATGCCATTGTCAAAAGTCAGCAGATGGTGGTCAGATAGAGAAGAAGTAAAATATTGGAGAGATTAGAGGCGGTACAGAGCTTGGTGAAGGTGAGATCAAGATGTTTCCTGCTGTATGGGTTGCTAAAGTGGACCATTGCGTAAGGCCAAAGGAGGAGGTTACAGAGAGCAGACGAGAGGCATCAGTGCAGTTGGGGTTGTTGATTGGGATATTGAAATCCACAAGTATAAAGGAAGGAGTGCTAGGTGAGAGGAAGTGGGGAAGCCAGGAAGAAAAGTGCTCAATGAATAGTCTAGGATACCCGGGTAGATGATAGCAATTCTTAAGGGAGTGGGTTTAAATAGGTGGACAGTGTGAACTTCAAAAGAAGAAAAGCATAGGGCAGGGGGAGTAATGATTGGTTGAAAGGTACATTGAGGGGAGAGAAGGATGCCTAAGCTGCCTCCTTTACAGTTGGGTCTGGGAGTGTGAGAGAATTGTAGCCCACCAAAACATAAAGAGGCAGGAGTAGCGCTATCAGAGGGGGACAGCCAGGTCTCTGTAAGTGCAAGCAGTGTGAGTGAGTTTGAGATGAAAAAGTTGTGTATGGCTGTTGATTTTAAATTACTGCAGACGTAGCGGGGGTTCCAGAGTGCACACTGAATGTTGGTAAGGGAGGGTAAAGGGCAGGGTATTGTGATGAGATTTGTGGGGTTTCTGGTTTTCTTAGTGTGTGTAGAGAAGGTGAAGGGCCCTGGATTGGGAGAGACTTCACCAGCTGCTAGAAGCAGGAGGAGAGAAAGTGACAGGAGGTGTGAATGGGTTTTGTATGGGGTCTAGGATGAGATCGATTGTGGGTTGGAGTCAGAGAGCAGAAAAATGAGTGCAAGGGGGGAGTGTAGCAGAGAGGGGCATATATAAATGTGGATGGTGGGATGAGTGAAGTGGGTGTAAGGAGAGATTTTTATACTGAGGGAGAAGGAGGATATAAAGAGGATTATTGCTAAAAAGTAAATTGGCAGGGTAAATATTAAGTTTTATGGGTTAAGAAAGTGCAGGAGTGTACTAATAAGAGGCAGTGTGCGCACCTGTTATTTTTACTTATCTAAAATATGGGTGTGACAGACAATCTATAAATGGAATAATGAGCATGGGGTGGGGTGGGGTGGGGAGGGCGGGTATCAGACCTTCTTACAGCAGTATCGGGGTCTGATAATTCAAAAATCAGGCTGTTGAATAAAGATATGTGAGGGTCAGAGAGCTTGCAATAAAGCTGAGGAAGGGGGATATGTATCTAGGCATAGAGATGAAGGGATGGTTATTCAAATAAAAGCAAACATATCAATAAAAGAAGGGAGGGGTCAGAGGTCAATCAGAAATCAAAGGGGAAATAGAGGAATTACATACTGGTCTACAGACACTCTAGCCTAGGTCAAAATTTACTAGACGTGTCTCTTCACTTTTAGATTTTTGTTTCTTGGGTGATGTTTAGACAATAAGACTTGTGGTCACTTCTCCCATTTCTCCCTGCTGTTTACATCCTGCAAATAACAGTCTAGATCAGTGAAATAATCCCGTGATCTGTCTTGTACCATAGCTAAGCCAATTATCAATGTTTTGACTAATTCCTTCAAACCCCCCATAAAGACTACTGACCCACAAATAGTGGGGTTTATTTCAAACTTTATTAAATATTTATCAAACAGCATCACTTATTTTATTGTAAATGAAACCTTGTCTACTCTTGTTATCCATTGCCAGCGGCAGGATGGTTTGAGAATTGGATTGAAATGCTAATTGGATAATTAGCAGGAACTAATTATAGCAGTACCTTGGTTGGATTCACCGATTAGTATAAACCACTTTGTTACTTAGACGCTGTCTCTGTCCTATGTTCACGGCTTTATAGGTCAATTCCTACGGGCCCTATATCTAATGATCGATCTGAGAAAAATATTAGAAGTGTATTGTTTATATTTCCATTTATTGCCTAGCTTCCAGGGGATTCCATTTTTTTTTTCAATTTGACAATTTTTATTAAGTCAAGATTATTGCAACGGGATACAGAAGAGAAAAGGGTAAGGGTATTTATTGCCATCCCTAACGCAGTAGGGAACATAGTGGTATTACATTTCAGCCAGCAGCTTGCAATTCCATAAGTACAACAGTTTGTGAGCAGGTGTATATTCCCACATTATTCCCTGCCTCTTCCGGAGTGTTTCCCGGATAATTCTTATGAACATTTACCTATATAAAGCTTATCTTTGGCCGCTAAAGCTTACCCCTTTATGGCCCACCTTTATGCTGTCATTACTATGAAACCTAATTTTTTTAACCTTAGATTCTACCCTCGCGATCTCGAAGACCTAACTAGCTGACGCCTTTAGCTGAGTGGCGTTGATCTGTGTTTGCTGCCGTCTATTTCAATGTGTTCTCTTTTGCGGTTCCTAAATCGTACCCTTTAGCGGGGGGCTATTCCCCGTTCTAAACTTTGGTGCTGGATTCTTTTTGATATTCATTTTTATGAGAAATGAAAATGGTAAGTAGGTAAAAAAAAAAACAAAAAAAAAGCAGAACAAATAATTTAACTATTTACGGAGTGAGTTTGCGCACGTGTCTTGTGCGGGTGTCCTTGTCATACTGTTTTCATGATAGATGCTATATGCTATAGTGCCTCTTCAAAACAGTTGCTGCACCTTATCGTCACTAGCACCATTTCGAGCTCAGTTATGTGGTACGGTTTTTGACCCGTGCTGTCAAGAAATCAGCTATGACTTCTTGCCCATCAGCTATGACTTCCCTTCCTCCCTCGTCTCTCTTTCCCTCCTGTCCCCACTCCGCTGTCTTGTTCTGCTTCAACCTGTTGTTTTTTTTGTTTTATATTAGTCCAATTCGCTCTCCCCTCTCTTTCCCCTGCTTGCATCACACCTCTTATCCGTTTTCTCTAGTTACCTCATCCATGGTATTAGTGATAAAGGTCCCCCACTTTTCATATGCCTCCTGTAGGTGCTTTTTGGGTTGGATGTGTCTATGCACCATTATTTCATAATCTAGGTTCAATGACATTTGGTTCAATAGTGCTGGCGTTGTTGGAATAGCTGTGTTTTTCCATGCCTTGGCTATTAAGAAGTTTGCCGCTATTAGTATGTGAAAGAGCAAGAAAGATACTGGGCCAGGGAGGCCATCTAGCGATACAAATAGGAGACATAGTTCTGGGTGAGTTCAATGTGTGCGCCTATTGCATTGGTCGTGATGGTCGCCACTGTTTTCCAAAACTTCTTGATTTATGTACACGTCCACCATATGTGGAACATCGTACCCACCTCTTGTGAGCATCTCCAACACACGTTGGAAGTGTTTGAGTATATGTGTGCTAGTCTATCTGGCACCATGTACCATCTATATTGTATCTTCCTCATAAGCTCTAGATGGGAGGCACAACTCGATCTACTCCTGTGTAACATAAATGCTTTGTTCCAAGCTCGTGTGTGTCTAGTGTCTGGTTTAGGTCACGCTGCCAGTCGACTCTAAATTTGTCCTGTGACTCTTTCTGCGGGTCAGTTAGCACTCAGTATGTGGAGGAGAGCACTTTGTTTCAGGACTGTGGAAGGTGAGAAAGCTTTCTCAAAATAGTATATGGTAGGTGTGGGTGGTTGTATTGGATGTTGTGTGAGTTCTGCTTTGATCTGTAAATGAGAGAACAGCGCCCTGGATTAGACTTCCCCTGGAGGTCTGGAAACTGGAGTAGGCCTGTTTTGTCAAACAGTTGTCCTATGGTGTGACAGCCTCCAGACACCCAGGGTTTAAAGTCAAAGGAGGGGTTTGTTATGTGTAAGCATTTTATGAGGGTGGCAAGGGACCACGAGTGTTCCGACCCTAATTGTTATCCCACGAGAGTAGAAGTAGCGCCGTGTTGCTGAGTACATTTGGCATCTGGGGTCTTTTGGGACGTGGTATCCAAAACAGATATTTCAAGCCCCTGGGGCAAGTCCAGAAGGACTCAATCTCGATCCACTGAGGGGTGGGGAGTTATGCCTTGAATGGGAGATTATTACTAAGGAAAGCAGCGCTGCTTTATAATATCCTTTAATGTCAGGCAAGCCTAAGCCTAATTTTTGCAGTATCCTTGTGGCGACCCAGATTTTACGGTTGCCCCATATAAAACGTGTCAAAAGGGTTTATAACTTGTCTAGATTGGTCTTGGGTATATACATTTGTAGTCTTCTGAGTGTGTACTGGAATGTGGGAAGTGTGGGCATTTTCACTGCTGCAAGTCTCCCCAGCCATGTCAAGAATTTTGCATCCCATTCTTTTAGTGTATTCGTTATCAGTAGCGATTCATAGTTTTGTAAAGGAGGTCCGCCAGGTTCTTTGTGAGTTTAAGCCCCAGAGTTCGATCTCCAATCTAAAGAGAAGGAAGCGCAGAGTGCTTGTACCTGCGCTTCTGGCATGCCCAACCCTAGCACTTGTGACTTAGCTACATTTAATTTATAGTTAGATAGTTTGCCATACTCCGTTATTGTCTGTAATAGATTTGGGAGGGAAACCCTGGGTTGTGTCAGAGTCAGTAGCACATCGTCTGCACATAAATTTGTCTTGTATTCCCGTCCCCCTATCAGAATGCTGTGGATGGAAGTGTGGCTTATATTCTTCTGTGCTAAAGTTTCTAAGGCCAGAACATATAATAGATTGGAGCCCTGCCTTGTCCCATTTTTTAAATGTGAAGGAGTTTGACAGAAAACCAGCATTTAGCACATGCGCCGTCGTGTGCTATACAAGGCTTGACCACCGACAGGAATCCCCCGGGGATGGCAAACTTTAACAGCACTGCTTCTAGGAACCCCCAATGCAGAGGGTCGAAGGCCTTTTCCGCATTGAGGGACACCAACAAGCCTTCTGAACCAGGCTTTCTAAGACTGTGCATCACACTCATCACCTTATGGCTGTTCTCAGACCCTTGGCGGCCCATTACAAAGCCCACTTTATCAGAATGGATTATATGTGATAAAGTTTTACTGAGTTGGGTTTTATATATCTTAGCGAACAGTTTCGCGTCCGTATTTAAAAGCGAAATGGGTCTAAAGTTTTGAGGTGTAGTAGGAGGTTTACCTGGTTTTGGCAGTGTAACGTCATGTGCCGCTAATATGTCAGTGTGTAGGTTTTCAGTGGTGACAGCATGGGCAAACAGTGCAACCAGGTGAGGAGCTAGCGTGGTGCAGAATGTTTTATAGTAGAGGTTGTCCAGGCCATCAGGTCCGGGTGCTTTACCCGACGGCAGTGCCCTGATAGTGTCAACAACCTCCTGACAGTGGGCTAGTCAAAGCCTCTCTCTGGGCCATGGTCAAGTGTGGTAAATCAAGGTCCGCTAGTTATTGAGCTATATCCTTGCTATTCGGTTGACATATTTGGGGGTCCTGTTTTATGCAAATCCGCATAGTATTGCGTGAATTCGTCGCTAATACCTTTTGGGATATGTATCTTGGTTCCCGTCCGTGTTCTAAGATATGCTATTTTACAAACTGCTATTTGTAACTGGCCCTTTAAATGACAAATTGCCCTGCTTCCCTGGGTTGTGCAGAAGCCTATTTGCCAGCCTCCTTCCTCCTGACTATGGCCCCTGGGAGATTGTGCCCCTGAAAACTTATGGACTTTTATTGGGTGTGTATGGCCCTTTAAGAACCATCTAGGGACATATTGTGACTTTGTTGAACAATGCCCCTTTGTCCCCAAACGTTTAATATACTGTGTTCCTGGCTTTCTCCCACTTGGTTCAGTAAATGGGGCTTACTGAACCAAGTACCACACAGGCGGACCACCCAGAAGTGGAAGTGTGCAGGGAATTTACCTCCCAGGCTGTGAGGTTACTGCAGGGTAATTGCCGACCGCTGGGTGGCCGCAGTTCGTGCAAACGAACACGTGGCGGCGGCCATCTTTGTTCTTCGAACGAGGTCAGCGGTATGTGTAGCCAAATTCATGGAACTAAAATCGGCTACACATTTCCGTGAACACCGCTGACCCTTTGTCAGGATCGGGACAGGGATCCAACACGCAGAGTACAAAGAGTGGAAAGGTACGTATACCGGGCCTTAGAATGGCCGGACTAACGTACCGAGAGTAAAGAATAGTCAGAGACAAGCCGAGGTCGAGGGAACGAGAAGACAGATAAGCGAGAGACAAGCCGGGTCAAGGGATAACAGAGAAGCAGGGTAGTACAACGAGCCGAGTCAAAACCAATAGAGCAAACTAGAATACCAGAGCACTGAGTGACTAGACAAGCTAGAACCACGACAGGGCAATGAGCTGAAGTAAGGAGTAAGCTTAAATACCCTGGCTCTGGATGGAAATCACGCCTCTGACAAGTACCGATTGGATATCGGACACTTGAGTGACAGATCGCTCGTGATAGCGTCATGACGTCACGTATTGAGCGTCCTGCTAGAAAAGGACGTGGATTCCTCGCGGCCGGTGTTTAAGTGACTGGATGAACCGCGAGGAACGGAGGAAACCGCTCGCCTGGACGGATACACCACCAAGTCTCTACCTCCCTTAGAGGTAGAGGCCTCAGGTACCCTGACAGTACCCCCCCTCTCAGATACGCCCACCGGGCGGAATGAACCGGGGCGAGATGGGAAGCGGAGGTGAAATGCTCTGCGAAGGCGAGAAGCATGGACGTCCTCCTGAGGTACCCAACTCCTCTCCTCAGGACCATATCCCCTCCAGTTGACCAGATATTGCAATTTTCCCCTTGAAATTCTGGAGTCAATGATGGAGCTGACCTCGTACTCCTCCCGACCCTCCACCTGAACAGGAAGAGGCGAGGGGACCTTAGAGGAGAATTTGTTGCAAATGAGGGGTTTCAACAAGGAGACATGAAAAGAGTTAGGAATGCGCAAGGCAGGTGGCAGAGCAAGGCGATACGCAACCGGATTGATACGAGTGAGAACCCTGTAAGGGCCTATGTAGCGAGGAGCAAATTTCATGGATGGAACTTTTAGGCGAATATTCTTAGTACTCAACCATACCCTATCCCCAGGAACAAAAACAGGAGCCGCTCTTCTATGTTTGTCAGCGTGTTTCTTGAACAGCGAGGAACTATGTAATAGAATTTGCCGAGTCTGATCCCATAATTTCTTCAGGTTGGCGACATGATCATCAACCGACGGTATCCCCTGAGAAGAGGAAACCGAAGGAAAAATCGAAGGATGAAAGCCATAGTTCATGAAGAAAGGGCTAGAGCGAGTTGAATCGCAAACAAGGTTATTGTGTGCGAACTCCGCCCAAGGAATCAGGCCGACCCAATCGTCCTGGTGTTCGGAAACAAAGCAACGCAGATACTGTTCGATCTTTTGATTAGTACGTTCAGCAGCTCCGTTAGACTGAGGGTGATAGGCAGAGGAGAAGTTCAATTTGATGCCCATTTGAGAACAAAAGGATCTCCAGAAACGTGAGACAAATTGAGAACCTCTATCAGAAACAATCTCTGAAGGAATCCCATGTAGGCGAAAAACTTCTCTCGCAAAAATCTCCGCCAATTCAGGAGAAGTCGGAAGTTTAGGTAATGGCACGAAATGGGCCATCTTAGTAAATCTATCCACCACCGTGAGAATAACAGTCTGTCTTTTGGAAGCAGGCAAATCAACGATAAAGTCTATGGACAAACAGGACCAAGGTTTCTCAGGAATGTCCAAGGGGTGTAACAGGCCACATGGGGATGCATGAGGTAGTTTAGTCTTGGCACAAGTCTCACAAGCTGCGACGAACTCCTCAATATCTTTTCGAAGTGAAGGCCACCAGAAATCCTTGGATATCAGAGAGTATGTCTTGCGAATACCAGGATGACCAGCTATTTTACTTTCATGAAAACATTGTAAGAGCTCCAGTTGAAGTTCAGGAGGAACAAAGTTTCTTCCCTCAGGAGTGTTTCCGGGAGCTAGATGTTGTGACTTCAAGATCTGGTCAAGTAGCGGAGAATGAATTTTGAGACTGGTATTAGCAATAATATTGCATTTGGGTACAATGGAAGACAAAAGTGGTTCAACTGAAGCAGAGGGTTCATATTGGCGAGATAGCGCATCGGCTTTAGAATTCTTTGACCCAGGTCTGTAAGTCAGAACGTAATTGAAATGGGTAAGAAACAACGACCAACGAGCCTGCCTGGAGGACAGGCGCTTGGCCTCTCCGATATAGGACAAGTTTTTGTGGTCTGTCAGAATGGTAACAGGATGTAATGTACCTTCCAATAAATGTCTCCATTCTTTCAAAGCCTTGATAACCGCTAGTAATTCTCTGTCACCAATGTCATACCTGCTTTCAGTACCGGTCAATTTTTTAGAGAAAAATCCACATGGATGTAATGGTTTATCAACACCCAACCTTTGAGATAGAACAGCACCTAAACCAGTCTCTGATGCGTCTACCTCGAGCAAAAAAGGCAGAGAAGTGTCAGGGTGAACTAAAATTGGAGCGGAAGCGAAAAGCTCCTTGAGAGTCTTGAACGCAAGGAGAGCTTCAGTAGTCCAATTCTTAGTATCAGCCCCCTGTTTGGTCATGTTAGTGATAGGTGCAATAATGGAAGAATAGCCCTTAATAAAGCGCCTATAATAATTGGAAAAGCCAATAAATCTCTGTATGGCTTTAAGACCTGTGGGTAAAGGCCACTCTAGAATGGATTGGAGCTTATCCGGATCCATCTTAAATCCCTCCCCAGAGATCACATAGCCGAGAAAGGTTACCTGGGTTTGATCAAAGCTACATTTCTCCAACTTGCAGTACAAGCCATGCTGGAGAAGCTTGTGCAAAACCCTCCTGACTTGCTTGTGATGAATCTCAATCTCACTAGAATGAATGAGTATATCATCTAGGTATACAATGACGCACTCTTGCTGAAATTCCCTAAGAACCTCGTTTATCAGATCTTGGAATACCGCTGGCGCATTGCATAACCCAAAAGGCATAACAGTATATTCATAGTGACCATATCGAGTATTGAATGCCGTCATCCACTCATGTCCCTGCTGGATTCTCACCAAGTTATATGCCCCTCTGAGGTCTAACTTGGTGAAAATTGTAGAGCCCTTCAAACGATCGAAGAGTTCGGTGATCAAGGGAATCGGGTAGGCATTTTTAATGGTTATCTTATTCAAGCCTCGATAATCAATACAAGGTCTCAAAGAACCATCTTTCTTTTTAACAAAAAAAAATCCAGCCCCGGCAGGGGAGGAGGACCTCCTGATGAATCCCTTGTCTAAATTCTCGTGAATATATTCCTCTAGGACTGAGTTCTCCTTTATAGATAATGGGTATACATGACCTCTGGGAGGCATGGTACCAGGGAGTAGGTTAATTTTGCAATCAAAGGACCTGTGTGGGGGTAAGGTATCGGCTTTCTTTTTGTCAAATACTGCCTTTAAATCTAGATACTGAGGCGGAATTTGTGTCTCTGTAGGATTGTCAGAGGTATTCGATGTATTAGTTAATCCAAGAGGTAAGACCTTCCGCAAGCATTTTTCTTGACAATTCTCTCCCCACGAAACTATCTCCCCTGATTCCCAATTAATAATAGGGTTGTGTCTCCTCAGCCAGGAGTACCCCAGGACTATGGGAATAGACGGAGAAGAGATGAGCATTAAGGATATATCCTCTTTATGCAGGATGCCAACAGTCAAGTTAATCGGTATGGTCTCATGGAAAATAACAGGCTCAAGTAATGGTCTACCATCGATGGCCTCGACAGCCAGAGGTGTCTCTTTTAACTGGGATGGAATAGCATGCTTGGCAGCAAAACCCTGATCTATAAAGCTCTCAGCAGCTCCAGAATCGATTAGTGCCATAGTCTTAACTACTCCCTTCTCCCACTTTAAAGAAACGGGTAACACAAGCCTGAGCTCCTTGTAGTTGTGAATAGAGGACAAAGTAGAAACACCCAAGGCCTGTCCTCTAGAGGAACTTAGGTGCGAGCGTTTCCCGAACGATTGGGACAATTTAGGCGTAAATGACCCCTGACTCCACAATACATACATAAACCCTCCCTTCTCCTGTACTGTCTCTCCCTTTCAGTGAGATGAGTACTGCCTATCTGCATAGGTTCAGGAATACGTAAGTCTTCGAACTCAGAGATTTGAAAGGTAGGCGCTAGTTTAAAGGAGGGTCTACGGGTCCTATCTCGAGTGTTCTGCCTCTCTCTTAAGCGTTCATCAATACGAGATATAAAAGAAATTAAATCCTCCAAATTTTCAGGGAGTTCTCTAGTAGCGACCTCGTCAAGAATTACATCTGATAACCCATTCAGAAACACATCTATATAAGCCTGTTCGTTCCACTTAACTTCTGCCGCCAAGGATCTGAACTCTAGTGCATAATCCACAAGTGTTCGATTGTCCTGTTTAAGGCGCAACATTAATCTAGCTGCATTGACCTTTCTGCCAGGAGGGTCAAAAGTTCTTCTAAACGCAGCTACAAAGGCATTATAATTATAGACTAGTGGATTATCATTCTCCCATAAAGGATTGGCCCATCTCAAAGCTTTTTCAATGAGCAGAGTAATAATAAATCCAACCTTTGCTCTATCTGTAGGATAAGAGCGGGGTTGTAATTCGAAATGGATGCTAATCTGGTTTAGAAAGCCACGACACTTCTCCGGTGACCCGCCATAACGTACTGGTGGGGTAATACGGGAAGAAGTACCTACAGTGGCTACCTCTAGACCTGAGACTGCAGGAGAGATAGAAGGAGTACGTGTCTCCTCAGGTGGATTACTAGCACGAGACAAAAGTGCCTGTAGTGCCAAAGCCATCTGATCCATCCTATGTTCCATGGCGTCAAACCTGGGATCCGAAGAACCAAGCTGACTGTTTGTACCTGCAGGATCCATTGGCCCTGTCGTAATGTCAGGATCGGGACAGGGATCCAACACGCAGAGTACAAAGAGTGGAAAGGTACGTATACCGGGCCTTAGAATGGCCGGACTAACGTACCGAGAGTAAAGAATAGTCAGAGACAAGCCGAGGTCGAGGGAACGAGAAGACAGATAAGCGAGAGACAAGCCGGGTCAAGGGATAACAGAGAAGCAGGGTAGTACAACGAGCCGAGTCAAAACCAATAGAGCAAACTAGAATACCAGAGCACTGAGTGACTAGACAAGCTAGAACCACGACAGGGCAATGAGCTGAAGTAAGGAGTAAGCTTAAATACCCTGGCTCTGGATGGAAATCACGCCTCTGACAAGTACCGATTGGATATCGGACACTTGAGTGACAGATCGCTCGTGATAGCGTCATGACGTCACGTATTGAGCGTCCTGCTAGAAAAGGACGTGGATTCCTCGCGGCCGGTGTTTAAGTGACTGGATGAACCGCGAGGAACGGAGGAAACCGCTCGCCTGGACGGATACACCACCAAGTCTCTACCTCCCTTAGAGGTAGAGGCCTCAGGTACCCTGACACCCTTACCTTCTCCCATACTGAATTTTCGGCTGCAGAGACTAAGTCCCGTTCGAAGATTCGAACGCCCGTTCGAATGGGACTTAGTCGTTTTTCTGCATGAAATTGACCGACCGCACAGCTCAAATCCATGGAACTGTTTTGGGCAGGAGAATGTGTCGGTCATAAAGGACCTTTGTCTAACTTTTGATCTGCTGGATGGATTTGTCTGATTTTTGAGAGTGTTTATGTTTAAAGTGTGCTGATTAATAATATGTAATGGAGATTGGATGTATGGTTTTAAAGTTACAGGGTATGTGTAAAAACTGTATTTTTCCTGCCTGTGATAAATTAACCGATTGTGTTCAGTAATTATATCACAGGCAGAGGGGAGGATTTTGTGTGTAATTACTGGGAGTGTTTTCTGTAATATACATGTGTGATTGGTTGTTTTGTAACGCCCTGTGGGTGGTCCTATCTAAGGGGATCCTGCATAAAAGAAGGTTATTTTGGTGCCAATAAACAGAATGACTTGACCCTCTAACTTGCAGCCTTGACTCATGTTTGTAGGGGACAGCTATAATCACTACAGGGATTGCTATGCTCTGCATGCTCCCTTAGCTACTGAGCTCTTGTAAGAGCTCTTGTTCCGGATCCTGCTTCGCTCTACAGAAGGAAGAGGTTCACCTACTGGAACCTGGAGCCTGGTCGTAGGTCCAGGGCGCAGAGCAGATGGCGAGATACCAGCCCAGCAGCGGTGGTTCGTGGAGTCTGCAGTACTTATGGTGGCTATGCAGTAGTTATGGTGTCTACGGTGCTGATGGTCCTTTGGTGAGCGCTAAGGGCATCCTTTTCTACAGTCCAACTTCCAGCCAGCCTGGAGCCAACCATAACATGCTATCTTTTGAGAGGCTTGTCTCGCTTTCAATCTAGTGGCTGAGAGCTTACTTGCCTTGTTCCCTTGAGCACTGGCGTACATACCGCGGTCGCAGGGGTCACAGCTGCGACTGGGCCCATCGCTCCAGGGGGCCCAGCTGCCCTGCAGACTCCTGCGACTGGGTACCCGCCACCATCTTTTGCGGCCCCGGCCCGCGCGGCAAACCACCCGGGCAGCCGTCCAAGGGATCCATCGGGTGTCCCATGCTGGCAGAGTCACCCGATGGAGATGGATTGTCAGGGGGCTGGTCAGCACTGGGCACTTTAACAGCGTGACCGGGCCCCCTGTGATGACATCACTGTCGGGAGGAAGTGACTGCCCGTCACTCCTCCCAGCATACACAGAGCCCGCGCTGGAGGAAGCAGAGGAGGGAGTCAGAGTGGGAACTCTGACTCGCATCAACCTGAGCCACCACTAGACCCCAGGGAAAGTCACCCTCCTGCACCAAAAGTACTTTGTTGTATCAATTAACAAACCTTGTTAATTAGTTAATTGAATTATGAATTGATTTCCTGTTTGTCATGTTGTTTGCTAGATAAGCTCATTTATCACCATGTGGTGTCAGCTTGAAAAAAACCTTTGTTGGTCGAAACGTTGCGTTGCATTTTGTTACATTAAAGCTGCATACGGCTTAACATTTGTGTGTTTTCTTTTCTTCTTTGTATGTATGTTTGTCTTGTGTGTGTGTCTGTCTGTGTGATGAAGTGCCCTTCGCCACTTGTGCCTGGAGGGGACTACTGGCTAGCCTCCTGCCTTCCGATTACTTCCAAATTATCTCCAGGATAGAGAGGAGGGATTGTGATGTCACTGTGGGAGTGTTTTGTTTGTATTGTCTGTGATTGGCTAATATCCAATATGTGTCCCATCGTTCCATCAGGTCCCCTAGGGGAGTGTCCACCTAGTGGACACTTGCATAAATACCGGGCAGGTAGCCCTCAATAAACCAGACCTACTTGCACCTTTCTTGAAGCCTTGGCTCATGCTTGGGGGAAGTGATACCTACACTCTGGGGATTTCTATAATCACTTATTCCCCAGAGTAAGCTCTTGTAAAAGCTTGATTTGTTCCTGCTACACTCTCTGGATTCAGGAGAGGTTCACCCACTGGGAGCTGGATCCTGGTCGTGGATCCAGGGAGGGTGAGAGACGGCGAGACCTCAGCGCAGCTGCATCGCTGGAAGTGGGGTCCGCAGTGCTGATGGTGTTGGTTGGAGTGCTCGGAGTCCTCGGCAAGCGCTAGGAGCATCGATTGGCGGAGGTACTCAGTCAGAGTGCCAGCGGTCCGTCACATTCTGTATGTATGTGTATGCGTGTATGTGTCTGTGTGTCTGTCTGTATGTATGTGTATGCATGTATGTGTCTGTCTGTCTGTGTCTGTATGTGTGCCTGTCTGTATGTATGCATGCATGCATGCCTGTCTGTATGTGTGATGTGTGTGTGTATGTCTGTATGTCTGTATCTGTGTGTGTGTCTGGCTGTGTGTATGTGTGCCTGTCTGTATGTGTCTTTGTATGTATGTGTGTCTTGTGTGTGTGTCTGTCTGTATGTATGTGTCTGTGTGTTTGTATGTGTGTGTGTGTGTGTGTCTGTATGTGTGCCTGTCTGTTTGTGTGTATGTGTTTTGTATGTGTGTGTGCTTGTCTGTGTGTGTCGGTCTGTATGTATGTGTATGTGTGTGTGTGTCTGTCCGTATGTGTGCCTGTTTGTATGTATGTATTTATGTGTATGTGTGTCTGTGTGTATGTGTCTGTATGTATGTGTCTGTGTGTGTGTGTGTGTCTTTATGTATGTATGTGTGTGTGTGTGTCTGTCTGGGTGGGGGGAATAGGGAGGGGGTGGGCCCACGGATCAATTTCGCACCGGGGCTCCATGGATTGTGTGTACGCCACTGCTCTGGAGCATAGAAGTTGGCTTTGACGCGTTTAAGCTCATATCCGGCGGCCTGAAGGGCATGTTGGTGAATTAGTCTCATCAGGGTAAGGATTTGGCTTTTAAGGGATGGAGATGGTGTTAGTTGGTTTTGCACATTTAGCATGTAAAAAGGTATTTTTGCCAGTGCTTCAGTTGTGCCTGAGACTGTTTAATAAAACAGTCTCAGGCACAACTGTATAAAAAATCCCCTTACCACTGTTTGGTGTGCCTGCCATAACGTGACTCTTGACCTGTAAAGTGACCGGAGCATGGTCTGACCATGTGAGTTGGGTAATATCACAGCGTTCAATCTGGTTAAGGTGCACTCCTGACATGAAAAATGTATCTAAACGGGAATGTGAGTTGTGTACATGTGAGAAGTAGGTATAAGATTTTTCCTTTCAATGTAAGATAACCATCAACATGTGATGTGGGAGGCTGTAATGATGCAAGAAAATGAGTTTTTTAAGTTGGATGTTAAGGGTCCAAATTGCTCAGGTTAAGGCCTTAGGTGCACGGAGCGCTCACAGCATGCGACCGCTCGCCGACAGGTCCAGGACACGCCCACCGGGAATTCCATTTATATTACACATAGGAGTACAATAAAACCAACACAACATTTTTCTAACTGATCACGATCCAAAATTCACAGATCACTTTACAGTCAATAATCACGCAGAACACTACAAACCTGTATTGCCTAGGCCAAGCACTTGCTCTCAAGGACAGCCACCAAGCGTTGGCACGGCCTCCCAGGATACCCTAGCAGCAATCTTGGCCAACTTGCAGACTTTAAATAACAGGCTATCTAAGGTGGAGAGCGCCATCGCCTCCCCAGGTAATACCCCGGGCCTCCCAGTTTCCACCTCGGCTGTCCCCGCTGTACCACCATGCCCCACCCCATACTCCCCTCTCCAGCACCAGCCACAGCTATATCGCCTTTCGAGTCACCAGCTCACTCCGTCCCAGACTCCATCAGGAAAGAAATCCTAGACGGGAAGGACGTGTGTCTGGTGTCTCTGCTCATAGCCAAGATCCAGTTTCCACAGACACTCTCCTTTCCTCTGAAATTGCCAACGGTTTCATGATCGGCCCCTTCACCTCCTCACCGTTTTCCTCCTGGCGCACTAACCCCATTGGTGTCGCAGTACACAAATATTCTAATAAAAAATGGCTAATTATTGATTTATCGGCACCGCACTCCTCTTTTGTTCCCAGCATAAACGCACTCATACCCGCAGACGAATTCTCACTTCAGTACGTAACAATTGACGACGCCATACAGTCCATCATCTCTTCTGGTAGTCGCTCCGGGCTCAGCAAAACGGACATCACAAACGCTTTCAATTTACTACCCATGCACCCCTCACTCTGGCGTTTGCACGGTGTTAAATGGTGAGAAAAGTACAACTTCTCCACACGACTCACTTTCGGTTCTCGAAGCAGCCCCAAACTGTTCGATATCTTCGCTGAGACACTATGCTGGCTGCTTCTGAACGTCCTCAGGTGTCACTCCGTTATCCATTACTTAGACGACTTCTTACTGATAGAGCCAGGGGCACAAACACCCACCGCTATCAGCAGTACTACAGCACTTTTTTTTCACACTTGGTGTACCATTATCCCCATCAAAAACAATTGGCCCCACAACTAAATTAAACTTTTTGGGGATAGAGCTGGACTCTGTTACCCTCCGAGCTAGCCTTCCCCACTGTGGGGATATATATGGGATGATAATATTAAACAGTCGAGAATTGCCCACTATTTCAATTCTCTCAGATCTTAGAGATCTTTATCATGTAAGTGAAATGTATTCCATACAAATAAAATCACAATTTGTTATAAAAATAGATATAATTTATTGTGACAAATAAAATAATAATAATATTAGGCAGCATGCATGATAATAATTAGTGAATATTTAGTAAAACATGAGAATGCGATACAGTGGAATGGCTATACACGTTCCAATGGCTAACACAGTAAACATCTACAGCATCAACTGTCAAGACTTTAGATTTATGAGGGTATTTCACAGACAGAAAGTAACTCCAGAGAAAAGCCATAAAACCTTGGCTAACAGATCAACTGAGTAACCCTTTCAATGCTGGCTAGATCCTCCTAGGCATTTAATATCCTATTTTCATGTAATTTTCTATTAAAATAACATTCAAACCAGCTCATTAATCATTTCCTGGAACCATCCAACAAGCATAATCTACCAGATTCTATAAACCGAATTTTAATTTGCCTAAAAATATATCTTATCTTATTTAGAGCAAATCAATACATCTGGATAAAAACATCGGTATGCTAACACGTGATAATATCACATTAATATATAATTATTCTGAATTCCACCTGCAGCATGGAATGTTTATAACTATATATTCTTAAATTAACTTTTAAGATTTATAAATATTGAAATCTGACCGTGATTTATCCAGTCATATATCCTGCTATTAGATTTTTAATTAATTTAGATTAATTAAATAAAACCAGCATAATTACCAGTTAAGTAGATGTTCTCATCAGATGAGTAGGTAGGTAAGAGTCAAGGAGTTTCTTGAGTTGTGTCCAAGAGAGTTTGAATGTTAGTCCCAGAGTGAATATCTGTCATGGATCTCTCTGCATGTCTGAATCTGAAAGCCCAAACTCCAACTCTTCTCTCTTCCCTTTGTCCTAACTTTTAAAGGGCCAGACTCTCTGTACGTCATTAGTTGATAAGGCCAATAGGAAACTGATGGTGGGGTCCCTGCAGATTGCAATTTAGGTATTTGGTTTATAGAGGGCAGTCACGCCTCACTAAACCTTCCTATCCAGGAAACAGCTAACTTTTCCTGATGATGATTTTGACGTCATTTGGCTTATCTATATAACTACCTATAACTTACATTTGCTGTCAGTTCAAAGCGTTTCTTTGGATTTTCTCCAGACAGTGCGTCGACAATTTCTGTTGTAATTTCTAAAACTGACAGTTATAAACTCCGGTTCACCCCTTAGTTACAATGGGATCTTGTAAAATTTAGAAAGTAATATTAATTACTTGTCTTCTCTGTCACTAATGTCTGTGTTTAGAATTATTTCTATTCCATTAACATTTAGACAGAGCCTTCCATCCCCCTGCTTCATTGCTTATCACTTGGCTTGTTTATATAATGCATTCCTTAGCTCAGGGTCAGTGTCTGGTTACAGAAAGCAATTATGTGTCTTTGTTAGCCTAAAGATCCAAAATGGAGTCTGCTCTGTTCTGAGTGACTCAGGCAATATACACTTTTAATTTCTATCATAGCACAAAATGTCTGCCGATATAAATATCCTGACACCACAACAAACTGATCCGCTTGAGAGGGGAGATAGACATGTTCCTGCGGAATGATGTTTGCACCAGAAGGGAACTTCAGTCCCTTCTGGGATCCCTTAACTTCGCCATGCGCATCATCCCGCAGGGAAGGTCTTTTATATCCCAGCTTCTTTGCCTGCTCCACGGGGTACCGGACTCTTGCCCAGTTTCATTGGACCCCCACGCCAAGGCTGACTTAGCTATGTGGGGGAGGTTTTTGGCAGATTGGAACTGTATCTCCATGTTTATCCCCCCTCTCTCCATTTCTTCACCCATCATTCACACAGACGCTGCAGCCAACACTGGTTTCGCTGCCATCTTTTGGAACCACTGGTTCAGGGGTTACTGGCCCACTGAGACGGCAGCCTTGCCATGATTCAGGGAGACCTCAGCCCTATTTACTATTTTTAACAAATTCACTGCAGAATTCGGTTTACAAGGCGACTTTTCTACACAAACCATGGTGGCTTTTGCCTCTTTCTGCATCTTAAACTTTCTCACAACACCATTAAACTTTACGTCACCGGGGTTACATCTTAAACTTTCTCACAACACCATTAAACTTTACCTCACCGGGGTTCAGCACCATAGCCTCACCAATTTTCCTAACAACACCCCCTTCTTGTCATCATATCTGTCAGGGTACTCACCTGTGAGACAGACGGCCAGACGTGGTCGCCCCTGGAATTCCCAACAGGGGACTTGAACCGGGGTACTTATCTATCCCAGTCCTGCTCTCTGCCTCTGAGCCACAGCAGCTTTACCTGAGACTTCTGATTCCGGTCTTGTTCATCCTGGCTTGGCTACTACACCGGGGGCTGCACCATGACTTGTCTGCTTCTCACCTGACTCTGATCTTCATTAGCAGGGTATTTAAACCCAGCCTCGCCCTGCACTCATTGTCAAGTCTTTGATCTGTGTTCCTGTGTCGTACCACTGTTCCTGTTTATTCTGCTTCGTATATTTGACCTCGGCTTGTGACTACGTTTATTCTAACCTCTGGCATCCTTTGACCTCGGCTATCCCTCGACTATCCTGCTGGTTCTGTCCTTGCCTGTCCTGCGAATTTGGTACTGCATCCTGCACAGCCCCCGTGCACAGACCCACAGGCCAGGTGAATTCTTACCTGACCACCTCGGCCTGTGGCTATCTGCAAGGGTGAGCGACATATCTGCGCTACAGACTCCCAACTCAGGTAAGACCCTGACAAAAGACTTGACCAATATGGAGTCCGCAGAAATGTGCTCACCCTCACTCCAGCAAGTGTCCAGCCTGGCCCAGATTGTTTCGGAGTTGCAGCAGGAACTTTTTTCTCTTAAAGGCGCAGTACATCCAGCTCCGGAACCCTTTGTCATCATGCCCGACAGATTTGATGGTAACTACACGTCCTTCCAGTCATTCAGGATGGATTGCGAGGTATTGTTCTCTTTAAAGCCTCGAACTTACGCCACGGATTTCATCAGGGTCAGAGCGGCTATCAACCTGTTGTCTGGACGCATTAAAGTTTGGTCTTACCAAATGTTGCAGAGGAAGAGTCCTGTCCTTGTCAGCTGGGAGTCCTTTATTATTGCTTTGGACTCACAGTGCAGGACCACTAAGCCCAAGCCAGCTCCACCTACTAAAAAATCGCGGAGTCTACGTCACCACACCCCAGTGATGCCCTCTTATGACCCAGTTCCCAGGAGAACTCCAGAGGTATCCTGTGTTCAACTTGATCCTGAGGAGCCTATGCAAATTGGACGTGTCCACTGCAAAGTCACACCGGGAGAAAGGGACCGAAGGAGAAGCCATGGTCTGTGCTTTTACTGTGGAGAAGGTGGACACTTCATCACGCTTTGTCCTGTTCGCCCTCCTAGACCTCCTGCTCCAGAGTCGTCTGCCTTTACTACCAAAGTTGCTTCCTGTATTACCACCACTACTTCCTGCCCACTTGAAAAGGATTTACCTAAGGATTGTGTCATTGCTTCTAATGGCACTACGGTCTGTAAAAAAGACTTGGAAGTGTTCGAAAAAGCACTGCTAGCTGCGAGCACTGTCCCTCCCGAAGTTGTGGAAGTTTTTGTCACCCCTACCCGGAACCTAGACCGATCGTCAGCTGTACCAGAAGCTGGTACTGGGAAATCCCGAGCTAATCAGGGATCCCATACTGAGGACTTTCACTATGGGGACTCGACGGATTCTGAGAGTGACTCTGGAGAGACGGATTGTTTCAATGAGGAGCCTACCTACGCCCAGAGGTCGTTTTTGAAGGGGGAGGTACTGTCAGGGTACTCACCTGTGAGACAGACGGCCAGACGTGGTCGCCCCTGGAATTCCCAACAGGGGACTTGAACCGGGGTACTTATCTATCCCAGTCCTGCTCTCTGCCTCTGAGCCACAGCAGCTTTACCTGAGACTTCTGATTCCGGTCTTGTTCATCCTGGCTTGGCTACTACACCGGGGGCTGCACCATGACTTGTCTGCTTCTCACCTGACTCTGATCTTCATTAGCAGGGTATTTAAACCCAGCCTCGCCCTGCACTCATTGTCAAGTCTTTGATCTGTGTTCCTGTGTCGTACCACTGTTCCTGTTTATTCTGCTTCGTATATTTGACCTCGGCTTGTGACTACGTTTATTCTAACCTCTGGCATCCTTTGACCTCGGCTATCCCTCGACTATCCTGCTGGTTCTGTCCTTGCCTGTCCTGCGAATTTGGTACTGCATCCTGCACAGCCCCCGTGCACAGACCCACAGGCCAGGTGAATTCTTACCTGACCACCTCGGCCTGTGGCTATCTGCAAGGGTGAGCGACATATCTGCGCTACAGACTCCCAACTCAGGTAAGACCCTGACAATATCCCATTAAAAAAGGTCTTTATAGGTATATTAAAGGTTTTGGTTCCACTCACCACCATAAGACTACCTATAGATGGGCCTATCTTTAGATCACTTAGCAATCTCCTTGAAGAATCCCCGTTCGATCCCAACACAAATCTGGTGATCAAATCTGCTATTTATCTTGTTTTCTACGGTTTTCTCAGACCCAGAGAGTTCACCATTGTGACGGTACCCTCAGCATGAAATGTACAAACCGCCGTTTAGTGATTGTTCCCCGTTCGCAATAATGTAGGCTGTATGCATACTCACTACAATCATGCGAACCGTAAGTAAGGGAACATTCCAAACTCCCGAACGGTCTCCGTACGGTCACTTCCCTCCTCGAGCGCTAAGCTCACGAACCGGCAGTATCAGCCGAACGCCAATAGCTCCCAAGCGGCAAATAATTCCAATAAGCAGTCTCTAGTTGCTGGTAATACAATCCACCCAATAACGAGACCAAGCTCCGCATTGAGGGTAAAACACGAACTCAGTTTACTGTGGGCTACCCGCCCGTATTTATGCAGGTCTCCCACTTGGTGGACACTCCCCTAGGGGACCAAATGGGAGACTGAAATAGCAGAAGGACATATGGTATTTCAGGACATACAGTCACACAATATTCCCAGCATGCATCACAGTTTCCTCCCCTCTGCTTGGGAGATAATTGGGAAGTAATTCAATTATCTCCCAAAGCAGAGGCAAATCGCCATTTTAAAGGTAAACCATAAAATACATAAAAATTCATAACTTTATAACTGCCGATTATTTCTCATTCGTGTAACACATCCCCAGATAGCCTGGATCTGAGTGCATATTATTGGCGAACAGCGCTCAGATCCCATACGCATAGTTCAATCGCCATGGAGTCAAAGTCTGTTACAGTTCTTCGGTATGCAATTGACTCCATGGGACGGTTATCTGAGGTAAGTCCATTCGTGTCTTTAAATCTCCCGAACAGCCGGTCTTCGCACACTTCTGTCAACTGAGAAGGGAGGTCGACGGCTTCAGCGGTGTTCGGTTGAAAAAGTGTCCGTTTTCAGTTCCATGAATTTAGTACAGAACACCGCTGGTCTTTCGCATGATTTAAAATGGCCGCCGCCTCGTGGTCGACATACGAACGACGACCACCCTGTATTCGGTTTTAATTGAGAAGTGTCTGTGGCTAACCGCAACGTTCTAATTGGAATCAATAGGTTAACCAGCAGCACACTTCTCTTCTGGGTGGCCGTCCGTTCGGCAGTTTTGTTTCGTTAACAAAGTCAATTCCCTTAGATCCAGGCATAAGAAATAGGCGAGTTCGTGAAACAAGCAAACAGACGAATCCAGCAATCTTAGTCCATACAGATGGGTCTGTCACAACCGTTGTTTGTCAAGGAGATATCACGCACAGCCTAAAAACATCACACCTCACTAAGGTGGAGGATCACCACCTACTTACGATCCCATCAACTAAAACTAATCATTCACAACACCCCACCATAATTCCTCTCTTCCCTACCGATAATGCTTGGTGTCCGGTCAAGGTGCTAGACCACCAACGGTCAACCCATCACGCGCACTTACCAGACTCTCCGCTCTTATCACTACAAGGGCACCCGCTCACCACGGCTAAATTCACGACACACGTCAGAACACTACTAGTCAAACTGGGTTACAATCCAGCTTCATTCTCCGGGCACTCCTTCCACATAGGAGCCGCTTCATCAGCCTCTAGCACGAACACCCCAGTTCACATCATCAAGAGACTGGGTCGTTGGAAATCCTCCATATACCATATATATATAACACGACCAGAAAAAGAGCTTCGTCAAGCTTTCAGGAACTTGGTTATGTAAAAAAGGCAATAAAGTGTGTATTTTCTCAAACTTCTCTTTTGCCCTCTTTTGTTTACAGGCCCACTCGTAAGCCTTTAAGCCATTAAGCCTGAATTTATGGGAGGAGTAGGTCCCCTACTTAAACTCCCAGCCCCTACTCACCTCTGCCGTTACAGTTAATTGTCCCCACCCACCTACACCCTGTTATCATTACATTCTCCTTGGTGGGCCCTCTTTTATTTACAGGCCCACTTGTACGTTGGTTTCGGCACACCACAACCAACTTTGCCCTTTCAGATACTATCCATTACATATTAAATTCCGAGCACAAATATATATATATATATTTGTGCTCGGAATTTAATATGTAATGGATAGTGTCAGAGATAAAAGTTGGTTGTGGTGTGCCAAAACCAACGTCCGAGTGGGCCTGTAAATAAAAGAGGGCCCACCAAGGAGAATTGTATGTACTAAGGGTGTCGGTGGGTGGGGAACACTTGAACTCGAACGTCAGAGGTGAGTAGGGGCTGGGTGTTTAAGTAGGGGACTTACTCCTCCCACAAATTCAGGCCTAATGGCCTTTCTACTTGTGCTCGGAATTTAATATGTAATGGATAGTGTCAGAGATAAAAGTTGGTTGTGGTGGTCTTAGGAACCCATAAAAAGCCAAATAGATTGCAGATTTGATCACCAGGTTAGTGTTGGGATCAAACGGGGATTCGTCGAGGAGGTTGCTTAGTAATCTAAAGATAGGCCCATCTATAGGTAGTCTGGTGGTGATAGATGGAACCGATACTTTAGAGATCCCCTTTAAGATTTTCTTTATGGGATATGATGATAAAAAGGGGGTGTTGTTAGGGAAATTTGTGAGGCTGTGGTGCTGCACCCCCATGAGGTATAATTTAATGGTGTTGTGTGAAAGTTTTAAATGTAAATGGCAAAAAGAGGCAAAAGCCACCATGGTTTGGTTTGAGAAACCGCCTTGTAATCCGAATTCAGCAGTAAATTTATTGAAAATGTTAAGTGCCCTAGTGTAGGTGATTGCAGTGCTTGGTGAAAGTGCTTGGTGCGTGAGTGTCCTAGCGTGGTGCATAAGTGTGTTTAGTCCAAGATTAGTTCGTGAAAATTCGGTGTTCTGGATGGTTGATGGTGGGCTGACGGGAGTGCCTGGAAAAACACCTGAAATTGAGTTCGAGATAAAGCGTCAGCAGCCGTGTTGTGAATACCCGGGATGTGAAGGCAAATTTGGTGGAACTGAACGGTTGCTGCCAACCAGGTCAGCTTGTGAATCAGCCGCATGATGGTAAGAGAGGATGAGCGCCCTTTATTGATGATAACGCAAGCTGACGAGCTGTCGGAATAACACTTTACTGCCTTGCCGGACCAGAGGTGACCCCAAGTGTGTGCGGCTGCCACAATGGGGTAAATCTCAAACAGAGCTGAAGTTTCTCTAAACCCCGGCAAGGCATCCGTCTCAGCTGGCCAGTGACCCCTATACCAGTGATTACCAAATATAGCTGCAAACCCCGTGTTGGCTGCAGCGTCAGTGTAAATGCAGGGAGAGGAGTCTGAGAGGGGAGGGATAAACATGGAGATACCGTTCCATAGGGATAAAAACTGCCCCCACATGAGTAGGTCAGCTTTGGCGTGCTGGTCCAACGCAATTGGGCAGTCGTCCGGAACCCCGTGAAGCAGGCAAAGGAGCCTGGAATCGAAAGATCTGCCCTGCGGAACAATGCGCATTGCGAAATTCAGGGACCCCAATAGGGACTGAAGTTCTTTCCTGGTGCATACATCGCTCCGCAGGAACATGTCTATTTCCCCTCTCTGGCGGACGAGTTTTTCAGTGGGAAGGCTGGCGCGGAAGGTAGCAGAATCTAGCTCTATGCCCAGGAAAGTGAGTTTAGTGGTGGGGCCAATTGTTTTGGCGGGAGACAAAGGTACCCCGAGGGTGGTGAAAAGTGCAGAGGTGCTGAGGATATCGGTGGGTGTGCGTGTGCTTGGTTCTATGATGAGGAAGTCATCCAAGTAGTGAATGACTGTGTGACACCTAATAATGTTCAGAAGCAGCCAGCATAGTGTTTCCGCGAAAATATCAAAGAGTTTGGGGCTGCTTCTGGGCAGCAGTTTGAAAGCGTTGGTAATGTCTGTTTTGCTAAGCCAAGCGTTGCTGACAGTTGACATGATGGATTGTATGGCGTCGTCTATTTTAACGTATTGTAGTGAAAATTTGTGTGCGGGGATGAGTGCGTTGATGCTCGGAGCAAAAGAGGAGTGCGGTGCAGATAAATCGATAATCATACGTTTTTTATTATTATTATTATTATTATTATTGCCATTTATATAGCGCCAACAGATTCCGTAGCGCTTTACAATATTTTGAGAGGGGGGGATGCAACAATAAATAAGACAATTACAAGAAAACTTACAGGAATAATAGGTTGAAGAGGACCCTGCTCAAATGAGCTTACAGTCTATAGGAGGTGGGGTATTAGAAACATTAGGATAGGAAATATCAAGTAGGAGTGAAGCAGAGCTGGAGGAGAGAGCAAAGCACTATCCCATAGGAGAGCAAGAGACAGGTATGTAAGGGAGAGATTACTCTGGGAGGCCATACGCTTTCCTGAAGAGATGGGATTTAAGGCCCTTCTTAAATGATTGAAGACTAGGGGAGAGTCTGATGGCAGTAGGCAAGTTATTCCATAGGAGAGGAGCCGCCCGTGAGAAGTCCTGCAAGCGTGAGTTGGCCGTACGGGTGCGAGCAGCGGTCAGGAGGTGGTCGCGGGCAGAGCAGAGGGTACGAGGAGGGGCATACCTCTGGATCAGTGAAGAGATAAAAGAGGGGCTGGAATTGTTCAGTGCTTTAAATGTATGGGTTAGCACTTTGAATTGACTCCTATAGGATACAAGGAGCCAATGTAAGGACTGGCAGAGGGGCGAGGTGTGAGAGGACCGACTGGATAGGAAAATCAGTCTAGCTGCAGCATTCATTACAGACTGTAGCGGGGCAGTACGGCTTTTGGGGAGACCAATCAGGAGAGGGTTACAGTAATCCATGCGGGAAATTACTAGAGCATGGACAAGCTCCTTGGTAGCATCTTGCGTAAGAAAGGGGCGGATGCGGGCTATGTTTTTGAGTTGGAACCTACAGGACTTGGCAACAAACTGGATGTGAGACTCAAAGGTGAGACCAGAGTCAAGTATGACGCCAAGACAGCGCGCTTGTAGGGATGGACTTATGTGGATATCACTGACTTGAAGGGAGAGTGAGAGAGGAGGATCAGTATTAGGAGGAGGAAAGACAAGGAGTTCAGTTTTAGAGAGGTTAAGTTTGAGAAAGCGTGACGACATCCAGTCAGAGATGGAAGAGAGGCAAGCAGTGACACGTTGCAGGACGGCCGGGGAGAGGTCCGGTGAGGAGAGGTATATCTGAGTGTCATCAGCGTACAGGTGGTAGTTGAATCCAAAAGAGGCAATAAGTTTTCCAAGAGAGGCAGTATAAAGAGAAAATAGAAGGGGACCAAGGACAGAGCCTTGGGGAACTCCAACCGAGACAGGGCGAGGGGAGGAGGTAAAGTTGGAAAAGGAGACACTAAATGAGCGTTGGGAGAGATAGGAGGAAAACCAAGAGAGGACAGAGTCACAGAGACCGAGTGATTGAAGAGTTTGAAGGAGGAGAGAATGATCAACTGTGTCAAAGGCAGCAGAGAGGTCAAGGAGAATTAATATGGAGTAGTGACCTTTGGATTTAGCGGAGATTAGGTCATTAGTCACTTTGATAAGAGCGGTCTCAGTAGAGTGGAGAGGGCGGAAGCCAGACTGAAGAGGGTCAAGGAGAGAGTTGGAATTAAGGAAGTGAGACACACGGGTAAAGACAAGTCTTTCCAAAAGCTTTGATGAGTAAGGGAGCAGGGATATGGGACGATAGTTCGAGGGGGAGGACGGGTCAAGAGATGTTTTTTTCAGGATAGGTATTACAGTGGCATGTTTAAGGTCAGCAGGAACAGTGCCATAAGAGAGAGAGCAGTTAAAGATGTGTGTTAGGATAGGCACAAGACAAGGGGAGAGAGATCTGATGAGGTGAGATGGGACAGGATCAAGTGGGCAAGTGGTGGGGCGAGAGGAATGGAGAAGTGCAGCCACCTCTTGTTCAGTAGCTGGGGAGAAAGTCTGAAGGGTAGGGAAAGCATGATTTATGTGTGGTTGAGAAAGAGAACGGCAAGGAGGGGAGAATTGTTTCCTTAGCTGTTCAATCTTGTCAGTAAAGTAATATGCAAAGCTATCAGCTGTAAGGTTAGTTTGGGGGGTGGCCACAGCAGGGCGGAGAAGGGAATTAAAAGTGTCAAAGAGACGTCTGGGATTGCGGGAGAAAGAACTAATGAGAGAGGAAAAGTAGGACTGTTTGGCGAGGGCAAGGGCTGCGCTGTACGAAAGCAACATGAATCTATAATGAAGATAGTCTGCCTGGGTGCGGGACTTCCTCCAGGAGCGTTCAGCACAGCGGGAGCAACTCTGCAGATAGCGTGTTGATTTATTATGCCAAGGTTGGGGTCGTGTTCTCCTCGTGGTGCATGTTTGGAGTGGGGCTGCAGTGTTCAAGGCAGATGTGAGGGTAGTGTTATATGTGGAGATGGCCAGTGAGGGACAGGAGAGGGAAGGGATGGATAGCAGTTGTGAATCAATGTCAGCCGACAGCTGCTGGAGGTCAATAGATTTAAGGTTCCTCCTGAGCTGAGGGGGGTTAGGCTGAGGTTGTTGGGTGAGGGGGTAATTGAGAGCAAACGATAAGAGGTGGTGATCAGAGAGAGGAAATGGAGTATTGCAGATAATAGATAATGTACATGAATAGGAGAAAATAAGGTCGAGGGTATTGCCAGCTACATGAGTGGGAGAATTAGCCCACTGCAATAGTCCAAGAGAGGAAGTAATTGAAAGTAGTTTAGAGGCTGCTGGGGTTAAAGGTGGTGTAACGGACCGTTTCAGCATAAAAGGGGAAAAATGCGTTTAGGCGATAATCCCCTTTTCCATAGACCAGCAGCTACCATAAGCACCAACTTCCCGAACTCCCAAACTGCACGAATTCACCAACTCTCGAACAGCAGACACACGAACCCTGGAAGCAGCCGAACAGGAAAAGCAATATGGACAGCTTACACTCCTGGCAGTCGGCATACAGTCCCCTTCCCCCCTAGAAAGAGACACACTCCAGCTTCAGGGTTAAACAGCAACTCATTTACTCAGGGCTACCTGCCCAGTATTTATGCAGGTCTCCCACCTGGTGGACACTCCCCTAGGGGACCAAATGGAAGACTGTAACAAAGGACAGACATAAACCAATTACAGACACACAGCAGTAAACATTCCCACAATGCATCCTGGTTTCCTCTCTTCTGCCCTGGAGATAATTGTAGAGGTAATCCAATTACCTCCCAGGACAAAGACAAGACTCCATTACACATGTGGGGATCTAAATACAGTATTATGCTTTAAAATATATAAAGTCACTTTTATTCCACCCAACACAGACATGTTACATATCCCCAGATAGCTCAGGTCTGGGTGCACATTATTAAGTGACTGGCACCCAGACTACACGAATACAGTTTAATCGCCATGGAGCCAAAGTCTTTAATCACACAAATAGGCTCCATGGTATAGCTATCTGGGTTACTACAATTCCCATAGAAATACCGAATTCCAGTGTTCGGTTAACCTTGTACGATAGGACCCAGGCGACAGACGGCTCAGCGGTGTTCGTGCAATTAAGTGTCCGTTTATAGTTCCATAGAATCCTCGCCGAACACCGCTGGTCTTTCGCACGATTAAAATGGCCGCTACCTCGTGGTCGGCAAACGAACAAAGGCCACCCAGCGTTCATCAATTAAGCTGCGGTTAACCGCAGCTTCTGGGCGGTTAATTGACGGCACACTCCATCTCCTAGGTGGTCCCTCATACGGTAGTTTGTTCGGTAGCTGGAATCTACTGAACACCCCGGCTGAAAGGCACGAATATGCCTTTCTGCAGGTAAAATAAAGCTTTTTAAAGTCTGGTCCATAGTCCAAAGGAAGCAGGCGAGCAACCAGGCTTCTCCAGCTCATAGTGGCGAGGTTGGTTTCGCCACAGGTGGGTTAATGGGAATATTGAAGTCTCCAAGAATTAGGGATGGAATGTTGGAAGAGAGGAAGTAGGGTAGCCAGGCAGCAAAGTGGTCAAGGAAGAGGAGAGGGGAACCAGGGGGACGATAGATGACGGCAATGTTAGCAGAGAAGGGTTTGAAAAGGCGAATTGAATGAATTTCGAATGATGGGAAAGAGAGGGAAGGGGGGGTGGGCAGGGTTTTAAAGGAGCAGAATACTTGTGTACAGCTATACCGATAGGGTTAGTGTGCCAGGAGGAAAACGGTGAGGATGTGAAGGGGCCGATCATGAACCCTTGAGTGATTTCAGTGGAGAGGAGAAGATCCGTGGCCTCTGGGTCTAGACAGGCTGATAGGAGATTAGGGCATTCCAGTATCCCTGGGGGGATGGCTACGAGACCCGTGAAAAAACCCTGGGTAAACCCTGTTATTAGGTACTCCACAAGATGTTTGCTTGGATGGTCTTTAAGGTAAAAGGCCAGGTTGTCGATATTAACATCGGTTAGTCATTTGTTAGGGGACAACCTGGCCGGACACATGGTCTTCGTGTGTGCCCTGAAACAGATGGAGCAGATGTGCAACAATCTACAAGCGCTAAAGCTGCAGGAACCTGCATTGAAGTTGTTGCACACCTGCGCCTTCCCCAAAAAGGAGATGGGCCTCCCCAGTTTGTCCCTCTGACCGCCTTCCTGTTTAAGGTGGGGAGTGGAATAGGATTGAGGGGTGGTAGAGGGGGTGGCTGGGTCAGCCATAGAAGGGCACAAATCAGCCAAGTGGGTTGAGGAATTGCATATAGCGCAGGACGGGGGCCTCAGACCAGCGAAATGGCGACAGAATAGTTCCGTATCCATCTGACACCAGTTAATTCTGACATTAAACTGTTTCAGATGGTTCGCCGCTTTTGCTGATATCGATTTGTGATAATCGTAGAAAGATGAGCCCCCGTACTTAACGCCCAAATCCACCACTTTATGGAGATAGAGGTCCAGTTCCTCTCTCCTGTGGGGATATACCGAGCAGATAACATCTCAGTATATCCCAAAGGCCAACACGAAATTGGGGATAGACAACTTTTTGTTGAGCCTTGGATCTCTGGTTTTTAGGACCACTGAGATGTCGCCAAAATTATAAGCCCTGTTCTCCAGTACGTCTTGGGAGGCAATAAGTAATGACACCAGACACACGTCCTTCCCATCTAGGATTTCTTTCCTAATGGAGTCTGGGACGGAGTGAGCTGGTGACACAAAAGGCGACAGTACTGGAGCAGGAGCTGGAGGGGGAAGTGTAGGTACGGGTGTTGGTGCCATAGGTACAGCCGGGATTGGGGCTATAGAAACAGAGAGGTTACCTGGGGAGGCTATGGCAATTTCCACCTTGCTTAACTTGCTGTTTTGGGTCTGCAGGTTGGCCAGGTTTTCCGCAAGGGTGTCCTGGGTAGCAATGCCAGCACCAGAAACTTGGCTTTGAGAGCTTGTGCCTGGCCTAGGCTCTGGGGCTTGGTTGGTTAAACAGTCTGTATAATTCCGCCGTTCGGGCTGTAGCCGGAAAGGGGATCCCCCTGAGCCTAAGTTCGGCAGTGATTTTAGGTATTGTCCATGCTCTCAAAGACGTAGGGGTAGAAAGGGCGAGAGAAACTCCTGGGGACTCTGGTCTGATAGGGGTTGATATAATATCCTCATCAGGTACCTCGTCCATGGGATATGTGTCTTGTGACATTCTAGAAATGAATTAAATGAGTTGGTTTTAGTAGAGGCGTCTGAGAAAACTATTTCAAGGGGTGGGGGGGGGGGATAGCTTATATGAACTGGACTGTAGGATTATTGCCGAAGCGAAAAACGTAACTTAGACTAGTGACGGTTGAGGCCCTGCTAATGCCAAGTGGCGGTGAGAGGCTCTATCTATGATTTGGGCGAAGTGGATTATGTTGCCACGGATGTGGTGGTGGGATGTTGGCCTCTCGGTGACATTTAAAAGGTTTCAAACGTGTGGCCGTGACGAGTGAGGCCCTGACTACGGCCCTGTAGAAGGGCGAATGAGGCGATTAACTATGATTTGGGCGTAGGGCCGTACCTCTGTGTTGAGGTTTGGGAGATGATTTGTAAATGCCTCGGTGAGCTAGGTCTGGCATTCAGACCCTGTGAGCCAGTTCACGTAACAACTATGGGGTAATTGGCGTTTTATGTGCTGGTAGGATACTAACCTTGATAGAGATTATACCCGTGGACTTGTTTCTTCAAGTGTATGAGAGAGAGGTCCAGTGGTTCGTGATGTCGTAGCAGAGCCTAAGGGGTTTGAGACAGATGTAGATCTGCGTGAGCGTGGCGAAAGGGGAGCGCCATATGAGTTAATGGGGGGGCATGGATGAGTAAACGGGTGGCAAACTGGACCGTGAAGGCTGTCTGTGGCCTTTTCATGGGAAACTGAAGTACTATATTGAAGATTTAAAGAAAACTATACCTGGATAAGGTACAACTATCGAGGATTCCTCCGAATTTAGACGGGGCAAGTTGTTGATGCTATCGTAGTAGAACCTAAGGGTTGGAGACAGATGTAAATCTGAGTGGGCGTAACGTATGAGCGCAGAGTGAGTTGACAAGTGTAACTTGTTGGCTGCCTGAGTTACCTCAAACAGAGAATAAAAGTAAAAAATAAATACTATACCTGGATTAAAGGACCACTCTAGTGCCAGGAAAACATACTCGTTTTCCTGGCACTAGAGTACCCTGAGGGTGCCCCCACCCTCAGGGACCCCCTCCCGCCGGGCTCTGGAGAGAGGAAGGGGTTAAACTTACCTCTTTTTCCAGCGCCGGGCGGGGAGCTTTCCTCCTCCTCTCCATCTTGATCGCGACGTCATCGGCTGAATGCGCATGCGCGGCAGGAGCCACGCTCGCATTCAGCCGGTCGCATAGGAAAGCATTTACAATGCTTTCCTATGGACGCTTGCGTGCTCTCACTGTGATTTTCACAGTGAGAATCACGCAAGCGCCTCTAGCGGCTGTCAGTGAGACAGCCACTAGAGGATTTGGAGGCTGGATTAACCCTCATTATAAACATAGCAGTTTCTCTGAAACTGCTATGTTTATAAAAAAAAAGGGTTAATCCTAGAGGTACCTGGCACCCAGACCACTTCATTAAGCTGAAGTCGTCTGGGTGCCTAGAGTGGTCCTTTAAAGGACAAGAAGCAGGGTTTGAAATATAGAATGAGCGAACGGTTGGTACTAGCGTAGAAAGGAAACTGGATTTAAGGATAAGAACCCCAGTTTTTTATTGCAATTTAGCCGTACTATGTGGCAAAGTGCGATCTGTGGAGATCAAAGAGATTTATTTTAACAGGGCAGAGATTATTTTGCACGTTTAAGGCATAATAAAATATTATGTAAATAGTAATTTAATAGCAGGGAAGCTGTATGTTATACAGAATAGACAGTAAGTACCATAAAACCACTAGGTGGCGATGTCAGTCCAATAAACTAGGTATGTGAACTGCTACACAAAATATACACAAAATATATTGAAAAAAGTATGAATGAACGTTTGTAATACATATGTAATGCATAATATGGAAAAACTGGCAAGACTCTTTCCCCGACATAGTAAAAGCATGGCTTCTTATAACAGTATGAGTTTGAATTTCTATATATGTATACCCCTGGCATTAAATAACGTTTTTCGGATTTTAAGACCGTGAGGGGGTCGGGGGGGGGGGGGGGGAGGTGTAGAACCCCCCAGACGGGTGTTTTGAAAGAGACCGTGGCGTGAGGGTAGCGTGGGTGGTCCCCGGTAAGATTTTACTGTCATTAGTGTTCCGGCCCCCTGCTGAACCACCGAGCGATGTGGAGGGGACCGGAAATGAGAGGACTCACGATTAGGCAGCAGGTTAGGAAGCAGAACACGGGGGATTCTGCCGGACCGCCGGTAGCACTGAGCAGGACCGCCGGTAGCACAGAGGATTCAGCTGTGCAGCTGCTACAGGAGACGCCCGGACCGGAAATGACGCAAACGTGAAGACTCGCGAACCGGAAGTAGAACAAGGAACACTTGAACTCGAACGTCAGAGGTGAGTAGGGGCTGGGTGTTTAAGTAGGGGACTTACTCCTCCCACAAATTCAGGCCTAATGGCCTTTCTACATATATATATTATATTATATATTATTATTATTTAATTCTTTTTATAAATATATAGCTTATATCCCCCTTCCTTCTTACCTTTGCCTGCAAGGGGTGGCTCTGCTGCCAGCCCTGGTGGTCCGGTGGGAAATCCATGGTGGCCACAGTGGGGAGTGAGCTCACAGCTCCTGGAGTTCACTCACAAGATCGGAGCGCTCCGACCTTGCGAGAGAAACCCGGCACGCTCTCCCTTCCTCCCGCTGGCTGTCCTGTAAATTGCCTGTGGGTCGTGAGGGAGATTTTTGATCTCCCCACTGCCTGATGCAGGCGCACAGCAGGGCCGGCTATGTATGGGCCAGCAGGGGAGATCTCTTGATCTCCCTTGTCGGCCTCAGCCCATGGCCATCACAGCCCACTGACATTTGCCTGGTATGCCCGATGGCCAGTCCGGGCCTAGTGGGCACTTTTCCTATGGACAACCTCGAGGTGGCTGCCATCTTGTTCACATGAACGCAGGCATAAAATCGGATACAGAAACTCCCGAACACTGCTGGACTTCCATCATCGCCTGCATTCGATTCTATTCAACTTAGAAGGGCACTGTTCGTGAGATCATTCGTCTGGATGAGGGGAACATGCTCCAGGGTAAGACTATTGTCACTGTTCGGTAGTTTGTTCGTTTTCCAACTACTGAACTAGACCGACTGCAAGCCCTGATTCTCTGGAACTGTTTTGGGCATGGGACCATGCCTGCGGTCGGTCAATCAAATGACTTCCATAGAATTATTGAACCCCTGAATTGATCTGGGTGATTTTTGGATATGTGGGTCACCTAGATCAGGGTTATCAGGGGATGTAACATTTGTGGGGATACTATGTGTTTTGGGGTACTTTGGGAAGTCTTTAGAAATGTGTGTTTTTTCTGCTTGGAGATAGTTGGGTTAATACAGTATCTGACTCAATTATCTCCGAGGCAGAGGGGAGGGATTGCGTGCTGTGTGTGGAAGTGTCGTGCCTTGTAACCTTATTGTCATTGGCCTGTGATTTTGTGCTGCAGTCCCCCACAAGGTTCAGGGGGGAGTGCCCCTTGTATGGATATAAGGCCAGTTGTGGCTGCCTTCCGGTATTCCAGCTTGCACTCAAAAACTGTGTGTCATCCTGCTGTTCCAGCTTGCAGGGGATTCAACGGGGAAAGTCCTTGTAAGGACTAGAGCTCCCAGGACTGAGTGTCGTCCAGTGCCTGGGGCTTTCTAGAACTAATTCCCCATTCGGTTCCAGGGCCCCAATCAAGCCAAGGAGACTGTGGGCAGAAGGGCTGCAGTTTTCCCCTGTTCCCGCTAGGAAGCGGTCCTTGACAGAGGTACCCAGTCGTGTTATAGGGATCTCCGTTACAGATACATATATTTTGGAAAGAACCACTTTAAAAATATCCATCAGATGAGCCACGCCATCAGTAGAGCTGTGACAAAATGAGAAAATATTACAGTTACAGTTATTAAAAAATGTGAAAATATTACAGTTATTAAAAAATGTGAAAATATTACAGTTACAGTTATTAAAAAATGTGAAAATATTACAGTTACAGCACGGAATAAAAAAAATAGAAAATATTACAGTTATTAAAAAATGTGATAATATTACAGTTACAGCCCAGAATTAAAAACAGTGAAAATGTTACAGTTACAGCACGAAAATAAAATGTGAAAATGTTACCTGAAGTGACCGGGACAAGAGTCGCTCAATGACATTTGTGTTTGTTTAATTTCCAGGGAAAAGGAAAAATGGAAACCTGGTGGCTGGAAGGAAAAATTAAAGGAACAAACGGAAAGATTTAACAGATTGCTTGAATCCACCGAAAATAGCATTACGTAATATCTATTAATTAGACACCGGGTGGAGATTACTGAATATCTATTAATTAGACACCAGGTGGAGATTAGTGAATATCTATTAATTATACACCGGGGGGGATTACTGAATATCTATTAATTAGACACTGGGTGGGGATTACTGAATATCTATTAATTAGACACCGGGTGGGATTACTGAATATCTATTAATTAGACACCGGGTGGAGATTAGTGAATATCTATTAATTAGACACCGGGTGGAGATTACTGAATATATATTAATTAGACACCAGGTGGAGATTACTGAATATATATTAAATAGACACCGGGTGGGATTACTGAATATCTATTAATTAGACACCGGGTGGAGATTACTGAATATATATTAAATAGACACCGGGTGGGATTACTGAATATCTATTAATAAGACACCGGGTGGAGATTACTGAATATCTATTAATTAGACACCGGGTGGAGATTACTGAATATCTATTAATTAGACACCGGGTGGAGATTACTGAATATATATTAAATAGACACCGGGTGGGATTACTGAATATCTATTAATTAGACACCGGGTGGGATTACGTAATATCTATTAATTAGACACCGGGTGGGGATTACTGAATATCTATTAATTAGACACTGGGTGGGGATTACTGAATATCTATTAATTAGACACCGTGTGGGATTACGTAATATCTATTAATTATACACCGGGGGGGTTTACTGAATATCTATTAGACACCGGGGGGTTTACTGAATATCTATTAATTAGACACCGGGGGGGGATTACTGAATATCTATTAATTATACACGGGGGGGTTTACTGAATATCTATTAATTAGACACTGGGTGGGATTACTGAATATCTATTAATTAGACACCAGGTGGGATTACTGAATATCTATTAATTAGACACCGGGTGGGATTACTGAATATCTATTAATTAGACACTGGGTGGGATTACTGAATATCTATTAATTAGACACCAGGTGGGATTACTGAATATCTATTAATTAGACACTGGGTGGAGATTACTGAATATCTATTAATTAGACACCGGGTGGAGATTACTGAATATCTATTAATTAGACACCGGGTGGGGATTACTGAATATCTATTAATTAGACACCGGGTGGAGATTACTGAATATCTATTAATTAGACACCGGGTGGAGATTACTGAATATCTATTAATTAGACACCGGGGGGGATTACTGAATATCTATTAATTAGACACTGGGTGGGGATTACTGAATATCTATTAATTAGACACTGGGTGGGGATTACTGAATATCTATTAATTAGACACCGGGTGGAGATTACTGAATATCTATTAATTAGACACCAGGTGGGGATTACTGAATATCTATTAATTAGACACCGGGTGGGGATTACTGAATATCTATTAATTAGACACCGGGTGGAGATTACTGAATATCTATTAATTAGACACCGGGTGGAGATTACTGAATATCTATTAATTAGACACCGGGGGGGATTACTGAATATCTATTAATTAGACACCGGGTGGGGATTACTGAAAATCTATTAATTAGACACCGGGGGGGATTACTGAATATATATTAATTAGACACCAGGTGGGGATTAGTGAATATCTATTAATTAGACACCAGGTGGAGTTTAGTGAATATCTATTAATTATACACCGGGGGGGATTACTGAATATCTATTAATTAGACACTGGGTGGGGATTACTGAATATCTATTAATTAGACACCAGATGGGATTACTGAATATCTATTAATTATACACCGGGGGGTTTACTGAATATCTATTAATTAGACACCGGGTGGGATTACTGAATATCTATTAATTAGACACCGGGGGGTTTACTGAATATCTATTAATTAGACACCGGGTGGGATTACTGAATATCTATTAATTAGACACCGGGTGGGATTACTGAATATCTATTAATTAGACACCGGGGGGGATTACTTAATATCTATTAATTAGACACCGGGGGGGATTACTGAATATCTATTAATTAGACACCGGGTGGGATTACTGAATATCTATTAATTAGACACCGGGTGGATATTACTGAATATCTATTAATTAGACACCGGGGGGGATTACTTAATATCTATTAATTAGACACCGGGGGGGATTACTGAATATCTATTAATTAGACACCGGGTGGGATTACTGAATATCTATTAATTAGACACCGGGTGGAGATTAGTGAATATATATTAATTAGACACCGGGGGGGATTACTGAATATCTATTAATTAGACACCGGGTGGGATTACTGAATATCTATTAATTAGACACCGGGTGGAGATTAGTGAATATCTATTAATTAGACACCGGGTGGATATTACTGAATATCTATTAATTAGACACCGGGGGGGATTACTTAATATCTATTAATTAGACACCGGGGGGGATTACTGAATATCTATTAATTAGACACCGGGTGGGATTACTGAATATCTATTAATTAGACACCGGGTGGAGATTAGTGAATATCTATTAATTATACACCGGGGGGGATTACTGAATATCTATTAATTAGACACTGGGTGGGGATTACTGAATATCTATTAATTAGACACCGGGTGGAGATTAGTGAATATCTATTAATTAGACACCGGGGGGGATTACTGAATATCTATTAATTATACACCGGGGGGGATTACTGAATATCTATTAATTAGACACCGGGTGGAGATTAGTGAATATCTATTAATTAGACACCGGGAGGAGATTACTCAATATCTATTAATTAGACACCGGGTGGAGATTACTGAATATCTATTAATTAGACACCGGGTGGGGATTACTGAATATCTATTAATTAGACACCAGGTGGGGATTAGTGAATATCTATTAATTATACACCGGGGGGGATTACTGAATATCTATTAATTAGACACCGGGTGGAGATTAGTGAATATCTATTAATTAGACACCGGGTGGAGATTAGTGAATATCTATTAATTAGACACCGGGTGGGGATTACTGAATATCTATTAATTAGACACCGGGTAGAGATTACTGAATATATATTAATTAGACACCGGGTGGGGATTACTGAATATCTATTAATTAGACACCAGGTGGAGATTAGTGAATATCTATTAATTAGACACCAGGTGGAGATAAGTGAATATCTATTAGACACCGGGGGGTGATTACTGAATATCTATTAATTAGACACCGGGTGGGGATTACTGAATATCTATTAATTAGACACTGGGTGGGGATTACTGAATATCTATTAATTAGACACTGGGTGGGGATTACTGAATATCTATTAATTAGACACCGGGTGGGATTACTGAATATCTATTAATTAGACACCAGGTGGAGATTAGTGAATATCTATTAATTAGACACCGGGTGGGATTACTGAATATCTATTAATTATACACTGGGTGGATATTACTGAATATCTATTAATTAGACACCGGGTGGAGATTACTGAATATCTATTAATTAGACACCGGGTAGAGATTACTGAATATATATTAATTAGACACCGGGTGGGGATTACTGAATATCTATTAATTATACACCGGGGGGGATTACTGAATATCTATTAATTAGACACTGGGTGGGGATTACTGAATATCTATTAATTAGACACCGGGGAGGATTACTGAATATCTATTAATTAGACACTGGGTGGGGATTACTGAATATCTATTAATTAGACACTGGGTGGAGATTACTGAATATCTATTAATTAGACACTGGGTGGAGATTACTTAATATCTATTAATTAGACACCAGGTGGGGATTACTGAATATCTATTAATTAGACACCGGGTGGGGATTACTGAATATCTATTAATTAGACACCGGGTGGGATTACTGAATATCTATTAATTAGACACCGGGTGGAGATTACTGAATATCTATTAATTAGACACCGGGTGGGGTTTACTGAATATCTATTAATTAGACACCGGGTGGAGATTAGTGAATATCTATTAATTAGACCCCGGGTGGGGATTACTGAATATCTATTAATTAGACACCAGGTGGAGATTAGTGAATATCTATTAATTAGACACCGGGTGGGGATTACTGAATATCTATTAATTAGACACCGGGTGGAGATTAGTGAATATCTATTAATTAGACACCGGGTGGATATTACTGAATATATATTAATTAGACACCGGGTGGATATTACTGAATATCTATTAAATATACACCGGGGGGGGGGGGATTACTGAATATCTATTAATTAGACACCGGGTGGGGATTACTGAATATCTATTAATTAGACACCAGGTGGAGATTAGTAAATATCTATTAATTAGACACCAGGTGGAGATTAGTGAATATCTATTAATTAGACACCAGGTGGGGATTACTGAATATCTATTAATTATACACCGGGGGGGATTACTGAATATCTATTAATTAGACACCGGGTGGGGATTACTGAATATCTATTAATTATACACCGGGGGGGATTACTGAATATCTATTAATTAGACACCGGGTGGAGATTAGTGAATATCTATTAATTAGACACCGGGTGGAGATTACTGAATATATATTAATTAGACACCGGGTGGGGATTACTGAATATCTATTAATTAGACACCAGGTGGAGATTAGTGAATATCTATTAATTAGACACCAGGTGGAGATAAGTGAATATCTATTAGACACCGGGGGGTGATTACTGAATATCTATTAATTAGACACCGGGTGGGGATTACTGAATATCTATTAATTAGACACTGGGTGGGGATTACTGAATATCTATTAATTAGACACTGGGTGGGGATTACTGAATATCTATTAATTAGACACCGGGTGGGATTACTGAATATCTATTAATTAGACACCAGGTGGAGATTAGTGAATATCTATTAATTAGACACCGGGTGGGATTACTGAATATCTATTAATTATACACTGGGTGGATATTACTGAATATCTATTAATTAGACACCGGGTGGAGATTACTGAATATCTATTAATTAGACACCGGGTAGAGATTACTGAATATATATTAATTAGACACCGGGTGGGGATTACTGAATATCTATTAATTATACACCGGGGGGGATTACTGAATATCTATTAATTAGACACTGGGTGGGGATTACTGAATATCTATTAATTAGACACCGGGGAGGATTACTGAATATCTATTAATTAGACACTGGGTGGGGATTACTGAATATCTATTAATTAGACACTGGGTGGAGATTACTGAATATCTATTAATTAGACACTGGGTGGAGATTACTTAATATCTATTAATTAGACACCAGGTGGGGATTACTGAATATCTATTAATTAGACACTGGGTGGGGATTACTGAATATCTATTAATTAGACACCGGGTGGGATTACTGAATATCTATTAATTAGACACCGGGTGGAGATTAGTGAATATCTATTAATTAGACACCGGGTGGAGATTACTGAATATATATTAATTAGACACCAGGTGGAGATTACTGAATATATATTAAATAGACACCGGGTGGGATTACTGAATATCTATTAATTAGACACCGGGTGGAGATTACTGAATATATATTAAATAGACACCGGGTGGGATTACTGAATATCTATTAATAAGACACCGGGTGGAGATTACTGAATATCTATTAATTAGACACCGGGTGGAGATTACTGAATATCTATTAATTAGACACCGGGTGGAGATTACTGAATATATATTAAATAGACACCGGGTGGGATTACTGAATATCTATTAATTAGACACCGGGTGGGATTACGTAATATCTATTAATTAGACACCGGGTGGGGATTACTGAATATCTATTAATTAGACACTGGGTGGGGATTACTGAATATCTATTAATTAGACACCGTGTGGGATTACGTAATATCTATTAATTATACACCGGGGGGGTTTACTGAATATCTATTAGACACCGGGGGGTTTACTGAATATCTATTAATTAGACACCGGGGGGGGATTACTGAATATCTATTAATTATACACCGGGGGGGTTTACTGAATATCTATTAATTAGACACTGGGTGGGATTACTGAATATCTATTAATTAGACACCAGGTGGGATTACTGAATATCTATTAATTAGACACCGGGTGGGATTACTGAATATCTATTAATTAGACACTGGGTGGGATTACTGAATATCTATTAATTAGACACCAGGTGGGATTACTGAATATCTATTAATTAGACACCGGGTGGGATTACTGAATATCTATTAATTAGACACCAGGTGGGATTACTGAATTTCTATTAATTAGACACTGGGTGGAGATTACTGAATATCTATTAATTAGACACCGGGTGGAGATTACTGAATATCTATTAATTAGACACCGGGTGGGGATTACTGAATATCTATTAATTAGACACCGGGTGGAGATTACTGAATATCTATTAATTAGACACCGGGTGGAGATTACTGAATATCTATTAATTAGACACCGGGGGGGATTACTGAATATCTATTAATTAGACACTGGGTGGGGATTACTGAATATCTATTAATTAGACACTGGGTGGGGATTACTGAATATCTATTAATTAGACACCGGGTGGAGATTACTGAATATCTATTAATTAGACACCAGGTGGGGATTACTGAATATCTATTAATTAGACACCGGGTGGGGATTACTGAATATCTATTAATTAGACACCGGGTGGAGATTACTGAATATCTATTAATTAGACACCGGGTGGAGATTACTGAATATCTATTAATTAGACACCGGGGGGGATTACTGAATATCTATTAATTAGACACCGGGTGGGGATTACTGAAAATCTATTAATTAGACACCGGGGGGGATTACTGAATATATATTAATTAGACACCAGGTGGGGATTAGTGAATATCTATTAATTAGACACCAGGTGGAGATTAGTGAATATCTATTAATTATACACCGGGGGGGATTACTGAATATCTATTAATTAGACACTGGGTGGGGATTACTGAATATCTATTAATTAGACACCAGATGGGATTACTGAATATCTATTAATTATACACCGGGGTGTTTACTGAATATCTATTAATTAGACACCGGGTGGGATTACTGAATATCTATTAATTAGACACCGGGGGGTTTACTGAATATCTATTAATTAGACACCGGGTGGGATTACTGAATATCTATTAATTAGACACCGGGTGGGATTACTGAATATCTATTAATTAGACACCGGGGGGGATTACTGAATATCTATTAATTAGACACCGGGTGGAGATTACTGAATATCTATTAATTAGACACCGGGTGGAGATTACTGAATATCTATTAATTAGACACCGGGGGGGATTACTTAATATCTATTAATTAGACACCGGGGGGGATTACTGAATATCTATTAATTAGACACCGGGTGGAGATTACTGAATATCTATTAATTAGACACCGGGTGGAGATTACTGAATATATATTAAATAGACACCGGGTGGGATTACTGAATATCTATTAATTAGACACCGGGTGGGATTACGTAATATCTATTAATTAGACACCGGGTGGGGATTACTGAATATCTATTAATTAGACACTGGGTGGGGATTACTGAATATCTATTAATTAGACACCGTGTGGGATTACGTAATATCTATTAATTATACACCGGGGGGGTTTACTGAATATCTATTAGACACCGGGGGGTTTACTGAATATCTATTAATTAGACACCGGGGGGGGATTACTGAATATCTATTAATTATACACCGGGGGGGTTTACTGAATATCTATTAATTAGACACTGGGTGGGATTACTGAATATCTATTAATTAGACACCAGGTGGGATTACTGAATATCTATTAATTAGACACCGGGTGGGATTACTGAATATCTATTAATTAGACACTGGGTGGGATTACTGAATATCTATTAATTAGACACCAGGTGGGATTACTGAATATCTATTAATTAGACACCGGGTGGGATTACTGAATATCTATTAATTAGACACCAGGTGGGATTACTGAATATCTATTAATTAGACACTGGGTGGAGATTACTGAATATCTATTAATTAGACACCGGGTGGAGATTACTGAATATCTATTAATTAGACACCGGGTGGGGATTACTGAATATCTATTAATTAGACACCGGGTGGAGATTACTGAATATCTATTAATTAGACACCGGGTGGAGATTACTGAATATCTATTAATTAGACACCGGGGGGGATTACTGAATATCTATTAATTAGACACTGGGTGGGGATTACTGAATATCTATTAATTAGACACTGGGTGGGGATTACTGAATATCTATTAATTAGACACCGGGTGGAGATTACTGAATATCTATTAATTAGACACCAGGTGGGGATTACTGAATATCTATTAATTAGACACCGGGTGGGGATTACTGAATATCTATTAATTAGACACCGGGTGGAGATTACTGAATATCTATTAATTAGACACCGGGTGGAGATTACTGAATATCTATTAATTAGACACCGGGGGGGATTACTGAATATCTATTAATTAGACACCGGGTGGGGATTACTGAAAATCTATTAATTAGACACCGGGGGGGATTACTGAATATATATTAATTAGACACCAGGTGGGGATTAGTGAATATCTATTAATTAGACACCAGGTGGAGATTAGTGAATATCTATTAATTATACACCGGGGGGGATTACTGAATATCTATTAATTAGACACTGGGTGGGGATTACTGAATATCTATTAATTAGACACCAGATGGGATTACTGAATATCTATTAATTATACACCGGGGGGTTTACTGAATATCTATTAATTAGACACCGGGTGGGATTACTGAATATCTATTAATTAGACACCGGGGGGTTTACTGAATATCTATTAATTAGACACCGGGTGGGATTACTGAATATCTATTAATTAGACACCGGGTGGGATTACTGAATATCTATTAATTAGACACCGGGGGGGATTACTTAATATCTATTAATTAGACACCGGGGGGGATTACTGAATATCTATTAATTAGACACCGGGTGGGATTACTGAATATCTATTAATTAGACACCGGGTGGATATTACTGAATATCTATTAATTAGACACCGGGGGGGATTACTTAATATCTATTAATTAGACACCGGGGGGGATTACTGAATATCTATTAATTAGACACCGGGTGGGATTACTGAATATCTATTAATTAGACACCGGGTGGAGATTAGTGAATATATATTAATTAGACACCGGGGGGGATTACTGAATATCTATTAATTAGACACCGGGTGGGATTACTGAATATCTATTAATTAGACACCGGGTGGAGATTAGTGAATATCTATTAATTAGACACCGGGTGGATATTACTGAATATCTATTAATTAGACACCGGGGGGGATTACTTAATATCTATTAATTAGACACCGGGGGGGATTACTGAATATCTATTAATTAGACACCGGGTGGAGATTAGTGAATATCTATTAATTAGACACCGGGTGGATATTACTGAATATATATTAATTAGACACCGGGTGGATATTACTGAATATCTATTAAATATACACCGGGGGGGGGGGGATTACTGAATATCTATTAATTAGACACCGGGTGGGGATTACTGAATATCTATTAATTAGACACCAGGTGGAGATTAGTAAATATCTATTAATTAGACACCAGGTGGAGATTAGTGAATATCTATTAATTAGACACCAGGTGGGGATTACTGAATATCTATTAATTATACACCGGGGGGGATTACTGAATATCTATTAATTAGACACCGGGTGGGGATTACTGAATATCTATTAATTATACACCGGGGGGGATTACTGAATATCTATTAATTAGACACCGGGTGGAGATTAGTGAATATCTATTAATTAGACACCGGGTGGAGATTAGTGAATATCTATTAATTAGACACCGGGTGGGGATTACTGAATATCTATTAATTAGACACCGGGTAGAGATTACTGAATATATATTAATTAGACACCGGGTGGGGATTACTGAATATCTATTAATTAGACACCAGGTGGAGATTAGTGAATATCTATTAATTAGACACCAGGTGGAGATAAGTGAATATCTATTAGACACCGGGGGGTGATTACTGAATATCTATTAATTAGACACCGGGTGGGGATTACTGAATATCTATTAATTAGACACTGGGTGGGGATTACTGAATATCTATTAATTAGACACTGGGTGGGGATTACTGAATATCTATTAATTAGACACCGGGTGGGATTACTGAATATCTATTAATTAGACATCAGGTGGAGATTAGTGAATATCTATTAATTAGACACCGGGTGGGATTACTGAATATCTATTAATTATACACTGGGTGGATATTACTGAATATCTATTAATTAGACACCGGGTGGAGATTACTGAATATCTATTAATTAGACACCGGGTAGAGATTACTGAATATATATTAATTAGACACCGGGTGGGGATTACTGAATATCTATTAATTATACACCGGGGGGGATTACTGAATATCTATTAATTAGACACTGGGTGGGGATTACTGAATATCTATTAATTAGACACCGGGGAGGATTACTGAATATCTATTAATTAGACACTGGGTGGGGATTACTGAATATCTATTAATTAGACACTGGGTGGAGATTACTGAATATCTATTAATTAGACACTGGGTGGAGATTACTTAATATCTATTAATTAGACACCAGGTGGGGATTACTGAATATCTATTAATTAGACACTGGGTGGGGATTACTGAATATCTATTAATTAGACACCGGGTGGGATTACTGAATATCTATTAATTAGACACCGGGTGGAGATTAGTGAATATCTATTAATTAGACACCGGGTGGAGATTACTGAATATATATTAATTAGACACCAGGTGGAGATTACTGAATATATATTAAATAGACACCGGGTGGGATTACTGAATATCTATTAATTAGACACCGGGTGGAGATTACTGAATATATATTAAATAGACACCGGGTGGGATTACTGAATATCTATTAATAAGACACCGGGTGGAGATTACTGAATATCTATTAATTAGACACCGGGTGGAGATTACTGAATATCTATTAATTAGACACCGGGTGGAGATTACTGAATATATATTAAATAGACACCGGGTGGGATTACTGAATATCTATTAATTAGACACCGGGTGGGATTACGTAATATCTATTAATTAGACACCGGGTGGGGATTACTGAATATCTATTAATTAGACACTGGGTGGGGATTACTGAATATCTATTAATTAGACACCGTGTGGGATTACGTAATATCTATTAATTATACACCGGGGGGGTTTACTGAATATCTATTAGACACCGGGGGGTTTACTGAATATCTATTAATTAGACACCGGGGGGGGATTACTGAATATCTATTAATTATACACCGGGGGGGTTTACTGAATATCTATTAATTAGACACTGGGTGGGATTACTGAATATCTATTAATTAGACACCAGGTGGGGATTACTGAATTTATATTAATTGGACACTGGGGGGAGATTAGTGAATATCTATTAATTAGACACCGGGTGGGGATTACTGAATATCTATTAATTAGACACCGGATGGGATTACTGAATTTATATTAATTGGACACTGGGGGGAGATTAGTGAATATCTATTAATTAGACACCGGGTGGGGATTACTGAATATCTATTAATTAGACACCGGTTGGGGATTACTGAATATCTATTAATTAGACACCGGGTGGAGATTACTGAATATATATTAATTAGACACTGGGTGGAGATTACTGAATTTATATTAATTATACACCGGGTGGAGATTACTGAATATCTATTAATTAGACACCGGGTGGTGATTACTGAATATCTATTAGACACCGGGTGTAGATTGGTGAATATCTATTTATTAGACACTGGGTGGGGATTACTGAATATCTATTAATTAGACACTGGGTGGGGAATATCTATTTATTGGACACCGGGTGGAGATTACTGAATATCTATTAATTAGACACCGGGTGGATATTACTGAATTTATATTAATTATACACCGGGTGGAGATTACTGAATATCTATTAATTATACACTGAGTGGGGATTACTGAATATCTATTTATTGGACACCAGGGGGGATTACTGAATATTAGACACTGGGTGGAGATTACTGATTATCTATTAATTAGACACTGGACGGGATTACTGAATTTATATTAATTATACACCGGGTGGAGATTACTGAATATATATTAATTAGACACCGGGTGGATATTACTGAATATCTATTAAATATACACCGGGGGGGGGGGATTACTGAATATCTATTAATTAGACACCGGGTGGGGATTACTGAATATCTATTAATTAGACACCAGGTGGAGATTAGTAAATATCTATTAATTAGACACCAGGTGGAGATTAGTGAATATCTATTAATTAGACACCAGGTGGGGATTACTGAATATCTATTAATTATACACCGGGGGGGATTACTGAATATCTATTAATTAGACACCGGGTGGAGATTACTGAATATCTATTAATTAGACACCGGGTGGAGATTACTGAATATCTATTAATTAGACACCGGGTGGGGATTACTGAATATCTATTAATTAGACACCAGGTGGGGATTAGTGAATATCTATTAATTATACACCGGGGGGGATTACTGAATATCTATTAATTAGACACCGGGTGGAGATTAGTGAATATCTATTAATTAGACACCGGGTGGGGATTACTGAATATCTATTAATTAGACACCGGGTGGAGATTACTGAATATCTATTAATTAGACACCGGGTAGAGATTACTGAATATCTATTAATTAGACACCGGGTAGAGATTACTGAATATATATTAATTAGACACCGGGTGGGGATTACTGAATATATATTAATTAGACACCAGGTGGAGATTAGTGAATATCTATTAATTAGACACCAGGTGGAGATTAGTGAATATCTATTAGACACCGGGGGGGGGGATTACTGAATATCTATTAATTAGACACCGGGTGGGGATTACTGAATATCTATTAATTAGACACTGGGTGGGGATTACTGAATATCTATTAATTAGACACCGGGTGGGAATACTGAATATCTATTAATTAGACACCAGGTGGAGATTAGTGAATATCTATTAATTAGACACCGGGTGGGATTACTGAATATCTATTAATTATACACTGGGTGGATATTACTGAATATCTATTAATTAGACACCGGGTGGAGATTACTGAACATCTATTAATTAGACACCGGGTAGAGATTACTGAATATATATTAATTAGACACCGGGTGGGGATTACTGAATATCTATTAATTAGACACCAGGTGGAGATTAGTGAATATCTATTAATTAGACACCAGGTGGAGATTAGTGAATATCTATTAATTAGACACCGGGGGGGATTACTGAATATCTATTAATTAGACACCGGGTGGAGATTACTGAATATCTATTAATTAGACACCGGGTGGAGATTACTGAATATCTATTAATTAGACACCGGGTGGAGATTACTGAATATCTATTAATTATACACCGGGTGGGGATTACTGAATATCTATTAATTAGACACCAGGTGGGGATTACTGAATATCTATTAATTATACACCAGGGGGATTACTGAATATCTATTAATTAGACACCAGGTGGAGATTAGTGAATATCTATTAATTAGACACCGGGTGGAGATTACTGAATATCTATTAATTAGACACCGGGTGGAGATTACTGAATATCTATTAATAATACACTGGGTGGATATTACTGAATATATATTAATTAGACACTGGGTGGGGATTACTGAATATCTATTAATTAGACACCGGGTGGATATTACTGAATATCTATTAATTAGACACCGGGTGGAGATTACTGAATATCTATTAATTAGACACTGGGTGGGGATTACTGAATATCTTTTAATTAGACAACGGGTGGATATTACTGAATATCTATTAATTAGACACCAGGTGGAGATTACTGAATATCTATTAATTAGACACCGGGTGGAGATTACTGAATATCTATTAATTAGACACTGGGTGGATATTACTGAATATATATTAATTAGACACCGGGGGGGGGGGGATTACTGAATATCTATTAATTAGACACCGGGTGGAGATTACTGAATATCTATTAATTAGACACCGGGTGGTGATTACTGAATATCTATTAATTAGACACCGGGTGTAGATTGGTGAATATCTATTTATTAGACACTGGGTGGGGATTACTGAATATCTATTAATTAGACACTGGGTGGGGAATATCTATTTATTGGACACCGGGTGGAGATTACTGAATATCTATTAATTAGACACCGGGTGGATATTACTGAATTTATATTAATTAGACACCGCGTGGAGATTACTGAATATCTATTAATTATACACTGAGTGGGGATTACTGAATATCTATTTATTGGACACCAGGGGGGATTACTGAATATTAGACACTGGGTGGAGATTACTGATTATCTATTAATTAGACACTGGACGGGATTACTGAATTTATATTAATTATACACCGGGTGGAGATTACTGAATATATATTAATTAGACACCGGGTGGATATTACTGAATATCTATTAAATATACACCGGGGGGGGGGGGATTACTGAATATCTATTAATTAGACACCGGGTGGGGATTACTGAATATCTATTAATTAGACACCAGGTGGAGATTAGTAAATATCTATTAATTAGACACCAGGTGGAGATTAGTGAATATCTATTAATTAGACACCAGGTGGGGATTACTGAATATCTATTAATTATACACCGGGGGGGATTACTGAATATCTATTAATTAGACACCGGGTGGAGATTAGTGAATATCTATTAATTAGACACCGGGTGGAGATTACTGAATATCTATTAATTAGACACCGGGTGGAGATTACTGAATATCTATTAATTAGACACCGGGTGGGGATTACTGAATATCTATTAATTAGACACCAGGTGGGGATTAGTGAATATCTATTAATTATACACCGGGGGGGATTAGTGAATATCTATTAATTATACACCGGGGGGGATTACTGAATATCTATTAATTAGACACCGGGTGGAGATTAGTGAATATCTATTAATTAGACACCGGGTGGGGATTACTGAATATCTATTAATTAGACACCGGGTGGAGATTACTGAATATCTATTAATTAGACACCGGGTAGAGATTACTGAATATATATTAATTAGACACCGGGTGGGGATTACTGAATATATATTAATTAGACACCAGGTGGAGATTAGTGAATATCTATTAATTAGACACCAGGTGGAGATTAGTGAATATCTATTAGACACCGGGGGGGGGGGATTACTGAATATCTATTAATTAGACACCGGGTGGGGATTACTGAATATCTATTAATTAGACACTGGGTGGGGATTACTGAATATCTATTAATTAGACACCGGGTGGGATTACTGAATATCTATTAATTAGACACCAGGTGGAGATTAGTGAATATCTATTAAGTAGACACCGGGTGGGATTACTGAATATCTATTAATTATACACTGGGTGGATATTACTGAATATCTATTAATTAGACACCGGGTGGAGATTACTGAATATCTATTAATTAGACACCGGGTAGAGATTACTGAATATATATTAATTAGACACCGGGTGGGGATTACTGAATATCTATTAATTAGACACCAGGTGGAGATTAGTGAATATCTATTAATTAGACACCAGGTGGAGATTAGTGAATATCTATTAATTAGACACCGGGGGGATTACTGAATATCTATTAATTAGACACCGGGTGGAGATTACTGAATATCTATTAATTAGACACCGGGTGGAGATTACTGAATATCTATTAATTAGACACCGGGTGGAGATTACTGAATATCTATTAATTATACACCGGGTGGGGATTACTGAATATCTATTAATTAGACACCAGGTGGGGATTACTGAATATCTATTAATTATACACCGGGGGGATTACTGAATATCTATTAATTAGACACCAGGTGGAGATTAGTGAATATCTATTAATTAGACACCGGGTGGAGATTACTGAATATCTATTAATTAGACACCGGGTGGATATTACTGAATATCTATTAATTAGACACCGGGTGGAGATTACTGAATATCTATTAATTAGACACTGGGTGGGGATTACTGAATATCTTTTAATTAGACACCGGGTGGATATTACTGAATATCTATTAATTAGACACCAGGTGGAGATTACTGAATATCTATTAATTAGACACCGGGTGGAGATTACTGAATATCTATTAATTAGACACTGGGTGGATATTACTGAATATATATTAATTAGACACCGGGGGGGGGGGGGGGATTACTGAATATCTATTAATTAGACACCGGGTGGGGATTACTGAATATCTATTAATTAGACACCGGGTGGGATTACTGAATATCTATTAATTAGACACCGGGTGGGATTACTGAATTTATATTAATTGGACACTGGGTGGGGAATATCTATTAATTAGACACCGGGTGGGGATTACTGAATATCTATTAATAATACACTGGGTGGATATTACTGAATATATATTAATTAGATACCGGGGGGATTACTGAATATCTATTAATTAGACACCGGATGGGATTACTGAATTTATATTAATTGGACACTGGGGGGAGATTAGTGAATATCTATTAATTAGACACCGGTTGGGGATTACTGAATATCTATTAATTAGACACCGGGTGGAGATTACTGAATATATATTAATTAGACACTGGGTGGAGATTACTGAATTTATATTAATTATACACCGGGTGGAGATTACTGAATATCTATTAATTAGACACCGGGTGGTGATTACTGAATATCTATTAATTAGACACCGGGTGTAGATTGGTGAATATCTATTTATTAGACACTGGGTGGGGATTACTGAATATCTATTAATTAGACACTGGGTGGGGGATATCTATTTATTGGACACCGGGTGGAGATTACTGAATATCTATTAATTAGACACCGGGTGGATATTACTGAATTTATATTAATTAGACACCGCGTGGGGATTACTGAATATCTATTAATTAGACACCGGGTGGTTATTACTGAATTTATATTAATTATACACCGGGTGGAGATTACTGAATATCTATTAATTATACACTGAGTGGGGATTACTGAATATCTATTTATTGGACACCAGGGGGGATTACTGAATATTAGACACTGGGTGGAGATTACTGATTATCTATTAATTAGACACTGGACGGGATTACTGAATTTATATTAATTATACACCGGGTGGAGATTACTGAATATCTATTAATTAGACACCGGGTGGATATTACTGAATATCTATTAATTAGACACCGGGTGGATATTACTGAATATCTATTAGACACCGGGTGGAGATTACTGAATATTTATTTATTAGACACTAGGTGGAGATTACTGAATATCTATTAATTTGACACCAGGGGGGATTACTGAATTTATATTAATTAGACACTGGGGGGGAGATTACTGAATATCTATGAATTGGACACCAGGGGGGTTACGGAATATTAGACACTGGTTGGCGATGACTAAATATCTATTAATTGGACACCAGGGGGGTTACGGAATATTAGACACTGGGTGGAGATTAGTGAATTTCTATTAATTGGACACCAGGGGGGATTACTTAATATTAGACACTGGGTGGAGATGACTGAATATCTATTAATTGGACACCGGGTGGGATAACTGAATTTCTATTAATTAGACACTGGGTGGAGATTACTGAATATCTATTAATTGGACACCAGGGGGGATTACTGAATATCAGACACTGGGTGGGATTACTGAATATAAATTAGACACTGGGGGGATTACTGAATATTAGACACTGGGTGGAGATTACTGAATATCTATTAATTGGACACCGGGTGGGATTACTGAATTTCTATTAATTAGACACTGGGTGGAGATTACTGAATATATATTAATTAGACACTGGGTGGAGATTACTGAATATATATTAATTAGACACTGGGGGGATTACTGAATATTAGACACTGGGTGAAGATTACTGAATATTAGACACTGGGTGGAGATTACTGAATATTAGACACTGGGTGGAGATTACTGAATATTACACACTGGGTTGAGATTACTGAATATAAGTAATTAGATTTATATCCAATATAATATTAATTAGATTTAACTGTAGTTGGAAATTAAGCTCAATGCAGACTTACATTTTACATTCTTTCCATTTTCAGTAAGCTTTTCTGTTCGTAATACGTTCGAATAACTATACGCAAAGTATTTGACAATATCTATTGTTTGTCATACCTACTATACGTGAGCAATGTTGCATTTTTACTATTATTCTTACATTTCAGACCAGTGTGAAATATTGCTGGACAAAGGGCATTGCATATTGCTTATAGTTTTTAATTTCCAATAAAATTTTTTATAGAGTATGAACGAATAAGTAAAAAATAAAATTGTACGGCAGAACTTACCACCTATTTCATGTGTTTTCCCCTCATTACGTCTAATTTACCCTTTTTCCGTTTGGGAGTACTTCATACAAACAATATCCATTCCACTTTAAATCTTCAGGACTTGGCCATCTCTCATATCTCAGTGTCCAAGGATGCATGTAAAAATATAGAAATGGACATAGTACAGCACTGGATAAAAAAGAGAGAGGTTGGCGCACACAATGGATAGTTTTTCAACAATCTGTAATAAATATAACTGAACCTTCATAGGGCAACATATATAGGAAAACGATCAAATATATGATAAGGGAATCTTTTAAACAAACCAATAAGTTTGAATGACTATCTGTTCCTGACCAAATTAGAGATGTTTAAATTGCGTATACGCAGAAGTAAATTCACACTGACACACGGAGTTCAGGTTAAAAGAACCTCAGAAAATGTAATGGCATCTGTTAAAAAGCGGGTATGCAGACCCTTTTAAAGGCAAAATTACATCATTGAAAGAAATCAAGATATCAGTAAATAAACATTGTCAATTGGCTTAGGTGTAAAGTGGTTAGTTAAATGCCCTCCCTGTTGGGTGTTACATCTTTATGTCATAGCTGACGTCATGACGAGCTCCTACAGGTTTCGGCACCATCTTGCTGGCACGAGGGAGCTCTCTCGATGGGAGGGGGCTTTTGGCAGCTGTCCATAATGAGCAACTGGCACGTTAGTCATTCAAGGTTAGTTTCCTCAAGGCCTTTTTAGCAATTATACATTCTATTAAGACTATCTGCTACAGTGTTTCTTTTAACAGGATTCTAGCATTTCCTGCTGACATGCTATTTCTATGAACAAAGCAATCTTGTAAGATTTAAACTATGAGGCCTGAGAAATGAATATAAGAGTATAGTATTAAAGGGGCCCAGTAAGGGTATATTTTATAAGGGGCCTAATAATTCTACAACAGTCCCCCCTATAGAATGTTAATTACTAAAAAGGATAAACTTTATTTGTTAATATCAGAAGATTTGTTAGCCCAAAGACTGTCACGATCCCGGGGAACCCAACACGCTAACACACACACAGACACACACACAGAAAGTGTGCTGTACCGGTCCTTAGAGTGGCCGGGCTAAGCACACAAAGAATAGTCAGGAGACAAGCCGAGTAAGGGGAACCAGAAAACAGAATAACGAGAAACAAGCCGAGGTCAAAGGGTAGGAGAAAGTCACAAAGTCAGTATAACAAGCCAGAGGGTACGTAACCAGAAAGCACACGTTCACAATCGATACTATAAAGCAAAGACCACAACAGGGCACAGATAGACAGGAAAGGTAAGTATTTAAATCCTAGCCTGAATCCTGATTGGCTAACCACCAATCAGTATTAACAAACACACGTGGAGGATATCTATACCCCCCACTGTGTTTGTTGCACTGTAGCTTTAACGCCGGGTCACGTGAGTGACCCCGGCGCTTAGATAATAGTGCCGGCTCCCAGCGTGCAGCGTTAGACATGCTGCCGCTGGGAGGAGGAGAGGAGGACGCGAGCGGCGTGTCAGGAGGAGAGGACGCCGCTCGCTTAACGGTAAGGGGAGAGGGGACCGCGGGCGGCGACGGACCGAGGGTGAGTGCTGCGAGAGGATTGCAGCCTCCCCTCACCGCTGCCCGCGGAGCCCTGACATAACCCCCCCCTCGAAGACCGCCCAGGGGGCGGGAAGCCGAAGGCTTCAAAGGAAACCGCGCATGAAAGGAGCGGATCAAGGAGGGGGCGTCCAAGTCAGAGACAGAAACCCACGACCGCTCCTCCGGGCCATAACCCTTCCAATCAACTAGATACTGCAACCGACCTCGAGAGAAACGAGAATCAAGGAGAGCAGCCACCTCATATACGTCACTAGAGACCGCGCGGAGGGCATCGGAACGCCTGAGAGAGCCAGAGAACCGATTACAGAGCAAGGGCTTCAAAAGGGAGGTGTGAAAGGTGTTAGGTATGCGCATGGAAGGGGGCAAGGCCAGGGAGTAGGATACAGGATTCACCCTACGCAACACCTTATAGGGACCAAGGAACTTGGGCGCGAACTTCATCGAGGGAACCCTAAGGCGGAGATTCCTAGAGGACAACCAAACCCTATCACCCGGAGCATAAGAAGGAGCCGCACACCTACGACGATCAGCAAACCTCTTTTGAGTAGCAGCAGCACGACAAAGAGCAGCATGGACCTGATCCCACATCTTCCGTAAGGAGGCGAGGTGCTCGTCCAAAGCGGGCATTCCCTTGTCGGAGAATACACCGGGAAGGACAGCGGGTTGGAACCCATAAGCCACCATAAAAGGACTTGCGCCAGTAGAAGAATGAGACACAGTGTTCCTGGCAAACTCAGCCCAGGGAAGGAGACGGGGCCAGTTGTCCTGGTGTGCATTCGTGAAACAGCGTAAATACAACTCCACAGACTGATTAGCTCGTTCGGCAGCTCCATTAGATTGCGGATGATAGGAGGAAGTAAACGATAAGGAGACCCCCATCTCAGCACAAAAGCCTCTCCAAAACCGAGAGACAAACTGAGGGCCCCTGTCAGATACGATATCTTGTGGTATACCATGCAAGCGGAACACTTCTTTGGCAAACACCTGAGCCAACTGAACCGCAGAAGGTAGCTTCTTAAGCGGAATGAAGTGCGCCATTTTGGAGAACCTATCCGTTACAGTCAAAATTACTGTCTGCCCATCAGATGAAGGAAGATCCACAATAAAGTCCATGGATAAGTGTGTCCACGGTTTCTTGGGTACAGATAGGGGCATAAGGAGTCCCAGGGGTTTAACATTAGGGGACTTACACTGTGTACAGACACGGCAAGCCTGCACGTAATCTACCACGTCTTTTTTGAGTGAGGGCCACCAAAACTGTTGGAGAAGACCCTTGTAAGTCTTGGTAACCCCTGGATGACCAGCCGTTTTGGCTGTGTGAAATAAAGTCAACAACTTCTTTCTGTCTTTTACTTTCACGTACAGCTTACCAGTAGGGGTCTCAGAGGGTGCTTGGGGTTGGTATGACTTGATACCATCAAGAAAAAGAGACGAGATAACCAAACGGGTAGTAGCTATTATATTAGTTGTGGGTACAATGGGCTCAGGAGTGGAGGTAATAGAATCTACAGGTTCGTACTGGCGGGAGATGGCATCAGCCTTGACATTTCGATAACCAGGCCTGTATGTGATTATGTACTGAAAACGTGAGAGAAATAAAGACCATCTAGCCTGACGAGAGGATAACCTCTTAGCATCTGCGATATAGGATAGATTTTTATGATCGGTTATAACCAAAATCTTGTGTCTAGCTCCCTCTAACAAGTACCTCCATTCTTTAAATGCCATCACTATAGCTAATAATTCCCTGTTCCCAACGTCGTAATTCTTTTCAGACTCTGACAAGCGTTTTGAAAAGTACCCACAGGGAAGGAGGGGTTCGTCATATGATTGTCTTTGTGACAACACTGCTCCTATACCTGATTCAGAGGCGTCTACTTCCAGTACAAAGGGAAGGGAAGGATCAGGATGGTGTAACACAGGGGCAGTGGCAAATGCCTTTTTTAGAGTCTCGAAGGCCACAATAGCATTAGGATTCCAAACCCTGGGGTGTAAACCCTTTTTTGTCAGTTTAGTGATAGGGGAAATAATGGATGAGAAGTTTTTAACAAACTTTCTATAATAATTGGCAAACCCTATAAATCGCTGTATTGCCTTAAGTCCTTGGGGAAGGGGCCAGGACAGTATAGCTTCCAATTTTGAAGGATCCATGCTGAATCCTTGTTCAGAAATAACATAACCCAGGAATTGTACAGAGGTTTGGTCGAATAAGCATTTCTCTAATTTACAATAAAGACCATTCTGCAACAACCTTTTAAGCACCATCCTAACATGAGTATGATGTGTCTTCAAATCTGGAGAATATACAAGTATGTCATCTAGGTAGACTACAGCACAGACATGCAGTAGATCTCTAAGGACATCGTTTATGAGGTCCTGAAAAACGGCAGGAGCATTACACAATCCAAAAGGCATGACCAGATACTCGTAATGCCCACTACGCGTATTGAACGCCGTTTTCCATTCATCATTCTCCTTAATACGAACAAGGTTATAAGCCCCCCTGAGGTCTAGTTTAGTAAAATATCTAGAACCTTTGACACGATCAAACAATTCGGTAATGAGGGGAATCGGATAGGCATTTTTAATCGTTATATTGTTTAGGGCTCTGTAGTCTATACACGGTCTCAAATCGCCCTCCTTTTTTGCCACAAAAAAGAAACCAGCACCAGCAGGAGAGGAGGACCTTCTAATAAAACCTTTACTTAAGGCCTCTCGTATGTACTCCTCCATTACCTGGTTCTCTTTTTCAGAAAGAGGGTATACCTTACCCCTAGGCGGCATAGTACCAGGTAAGAGGTTTATGGCACAATCATATTCACGGTGCGGGGGTAGTTTATCTGCCTCCCTTTTTTCAAACACCTTAGCTAGGTCTGCATACACAGGAGGAACATAAACAGAAAGTGGCTTGGCTGTGGGTACATTAAGCAAGCCAACAGGACAAACACGAGTCATACATTCCCTTTGACAAGATTTCCCCCAGGAGAGAATCTCCAAACAACCCCAATCAATCATCGGATTGTGTTTAACCAACCAGGGAAAGCCCAAAACGACAGAGGCTGTAGGGGAGTTGATTATTTGAAAGGACAATCTTTCCTTGTGCAAGGCACCCACAGACATAACCAGTTCTTTGGTCTCATGGGTCACCAGAGGTTTCTCCAGTGGTCTACCGTCTATGGCCTCCACAGCCAAGGGAGTAACCTTTCGGATCAGAGTCAAAGATGCGGTTTTAGCAAAACTCTCATCCATAAGATTGTCAGCAGCCCCTGAATCTATCAAGGCTTTGGTAATCACGGTAGTATTACCAACAAAAAGGGTAACCGTAATAAACGGTCTAGTAATGGGGACGTGAGGGGTAAACGACATAACACCCGAGGTCGACCCCTCTTTAGGCCTTGGGTGCTGCAGTTTTCCCCGCAATTCAGGGCAGGTTCTTAGAAGATGTCCCCTTTTCCCACAGTAAAGGCATAAGCCTTCCCTTCTTCGGTATGATTTTTCTACCTCAGTTAACCCAGTAACACCCAATTGCAAGGTTTCAGGGGGAGGTTGGCTAGAAGGGGGTAATGCCAGTAACGCAGTACTGGGTAAAGCAGGTAACATCTGTGTATACATACGCCTCTGACTGCGTCTCTCTCTAATACGGTTATCAATACGGATGATATAATCTATAAGATCATCCAGAAGGACAGGCAATTCCCTGGACGCTATTTCGTCCAGGATGTAAGCAGCCAAACCCTCCTGAAAGGCTGTAACGAGGGCATCATTATTCCAAACCACCTCAGCTGCTAGAGTGCGGAATTCGATAGTGTAATCCGCTACAGATCTGTTAACCTGTCGGACCCTAAGCAGAGCTTTGCCAGAAGAAGCAACCCTACCGGGTTGATCAAATGTGCGTTTGAATGCGGTCAAAAAGTCTGCAAAGGACATTGGGGAAGCATTCTCCCACATGGGATTAGCCCATGCTAAAGCTCTCCCTGACAAGTGGTTTATCAAAAAGGCAATTTTAGTTCTGTCAGTGGGATAGGAACGTGGATTCAGTACCAAATGGATGTCAATTTGATTGAGGAAACCACGACACAAAGCTGGGTCACCACTATAGCGCTGTGGCGGTGTCATATGGACTATATGAGCAGGAACGGGTACTGGAGTGGCAATGGGTTCGGACACAGCAGCAACCGCCTCCTGGACGGCAGGCTGCAGGTGTGCAGTACGAGCCAGTATGGTCTGCAAAGCTGGAGCAAACTGATCCATACGGTGGTCCAAGCCATCCATTCTAGCCTCCTGATTAACTAGGAGCTGTGGTATGTCAGCAGGTTCCATTATGGCCCTGTTGTAATGTCACGATCCCGGGGAACCCAACACGCTAACACACACACAGACACACACACAGAAAGTGTGCTGTACCGGTCCTTAGAGTGGCCGGGCTAAGCACACAAAGAATAGTCAGGAGACAAGCCGAGTAAGGGGAACCAGAAAACAGAATAACGAGAAACAAGCCGAGGTCAAAGGGTAGGAGAAAGTCACAAAGTCAGTATAACAAGCCAGAGGGTACGTAACCAGAAAGCACACGTTCACAATCGATACTATAAAGCAAAGACCACAACAGGGCACAGATAGACAGGAAAGGTAAGTATTTAAATCCTAGCCTGAATCCTGATTGGCTAACCACCAATCAGTATTAACAAACACACGTGGAGGATATCTATACCCCCCACTGTGTTTGTTGCACTGTAGCTTTAACGCCGGGTCACGTGAGTGACCCCGGCGCTTAGATAATAGTGCCGGCTCCCAGCGTGCAGCGTTAGACATGCTGCCGCTGGGAGGAGGAGAGGAGGACGCGAGCGGCGTGTCAGGAGGAGAGGACGCCGCTCGCTTAACGGTAAGGGGAGAGGGGACCGCGGGCGGCGACGGACCGAGGGTGAGTGCTGCGAGAGGATTGCAGCCTCCCCTCACCGCTGCCCGCGGAGCCCTGACAAAGACACATAAAACCCCATGTCCGCTAATTTGGTGTTAATGCAAAGTGCAAGTCTATCCCTAATCTGACCCTAATAGGCTGCAGCTCATCCATCAGTACGGCTCTCGAACACTTCACTCCATGGGTATCCCGCGGTGGCTTGTCCACCACTTCTCCACACAGTAGACTGACCCATACAGACGGAAGCTATCCCTTAGCTGTCCCTTCCTAGAATTTCTGCACTTCATCATCATAGGGAAGAGTTTGTAGCGGAATGCAGGGCGATGTGAGATCTTGATCACCAATTTCCAGATGAGTAAAGGTTGGTGTCGTTTGGTCTACAGTCTTCTGTAGGAATTTTCTGAGGCATGGGAGGACACAACAAACGAGAAGAGCGAGAATAAAAAGAAAAATTAGTAGAGCCATACCAATATGAACTAAAGCTTTTTGCCAACCAGTCATCCAACCAAACCATTTTTCCCAGGGATCTGTCACCCCAGAATTCCTTTTCAACTCTTCTGAGAGTTTATTTAATTTTTCTATGGCCAGGGTGACCTTACCATTAGGGCCTGTGTTTTCTGGAATGTAAGTGCAACAAGTCATAGTGTTGGGTAGTATTTTACATACACCCCCCTTCTCGGCTTAAATCATATCTAAGGCCAGTCTGTTCTTGAAGGTCATCTGGGATGTGGCTTGTAGTTGTTCGGCTAAACCCTGGAGGGCATCCCTGGTATAGTTAACAAAGCGCTGTTGGTTGTAATAGATATAATTTATCCAATTAAGGTTCTTATTGGCAGTGACTATAGTGAACAGTGATTCAAAACCCACTGCAACTTCATCTCTAGCTTTACATTCATTAGGTATCCCCCTAGGTACCCCAATGGCATCTATGTAAACATGTGGGTCAAAACTGCCTTTTACTGGGGTTTCTCGTTTGGCTCTGGCTGGTCGATGTGGTGGGCCGGGTGTATCAGTATGATTATCGGAAATAATGTGTATGGGCATAATGACTTTAGCTAGGGCACACTCACCCCACCATTCAATCTCCAGTCTAGATCTTATCAGTAGATCCCCACATAACCAGTAAATATCCCCCAGTGACCTGCTGTAGCAGGTGTTTAGGGACAGTTCTGTAGGTGGCACAATAACCTTTTGAAAAGTTACCCACACATTTACCAGTTCCGTCATAGTTGGTATAGCAAGTATAATTACCTTTGTAGATTGTAACTCCGTCAGGGGGTTTGACATTTCCAACTAAGAGAGGGTATTCTGCTGCCCATGCTTTGCAGAGGGACTGGTTGGAACCATAATTAAAGGCAAAAAGACTTAGAAAACAGGTTTCTATTTCTAAAGGGATAGTTAAAGGGACGGTGCCAAGATGGGGTCGGGCACCTCCACATACATAACAGGCGGTTTTATTGTGCTTATTGGCATTATATCTCATCCATTCTAACCACAAATTTATATCATTAAAGCCTGTTTCAGCAGCCATAGTATCTTCAAAAGTAGGGTTAGTAATGGCCATCATGTCCTTAAAGGACTGGATATGTGGTTTTAGCGGATTTGGGACCATATGTTCAGCCCCTTGCCACTCTGGAGAGTGACACATGTCTGAGGTAGAAATGGCCTAGTTTATTATAGGAGCCTCTTCTACAATACATTCCCATCACATATTGATCAGCATCCTCTGGGCCAGGATGTTCAATATTTAACATTAATTTCATAGGTGTACCTCCTCCAGGCTTTCTTAAAGTCATTCTTTGAAGGAGGGATCGACCATGGTCATCTACCTTTGATAAAGCACTTTTTGGTTTGTAACCCCAGGCAGGCCCGGCATTCCATCCCGCCGCCCCCCAATGGTTACAGTTGTGCCCCCACTGTTTGTCAACTACACAAACATAGGGGTCTTTGGCTTGTGTTATATCTTCATAAATGGCTTGAATCTGTGATTTAGGGAATGGGCAATCTACAATATCACAGTAATCAAAGGTAAAGGTAGCTACACGGGTACATGATGAATTATACCAGAAGGTGTACCCACTAGCATATTTAGTAATGGCCACCTGCTGGGCATTAAGAAGGCCAATCAAGGGGATTAGGTACCAGAAGTACATGGTTGTGCGGAATTAGCTTCTTCTGGAGCGGGTGTCTTCTTGCAATGGGAGGCGTGAATCCAATGTGGCCTATCAGCCAGCTTGACAATGGTAGCGGTGATCAGGAGAACCTGGAATGGTCCCTCAAATCTTGGTTCCAGAGTGTGTTTTCGCACAAATTTCTTGACTAGGACCCAATCACCAGGGAGCAGACTGTGGTTGCCTGTGTCAGAATCAGGATCTGGAATTGAAGAGAAAACTTGGGCATGGATTTTGTTTAAGGCACTTGCAAGTTCAGTCACATAATCTACTAAAACATCAGTCTGAAGCTGCAGTTGTTGGGGAAAATAGCAACCTAGTCTGGGTGCAGTCCCAAATAGAATCTCATACGGGGACAATGAGGGCTTTCCCCTGGGCGTATGTCTGACACTGAACAGGGCTATTGACAAGCTTTCAGGCCAGGGCATTTTTGTTTCTTGTGACATTTTTAACATTCTAGTTTTCAAGGTACCATTCATACGCTCCACCTTACCACTACTCTGTGGGTGGTAAGGGGTGTGAAAAGCAAGAGTCACTCCTAGAGCAGTCCAAATTTCTTTGGTAACTGATGCTGTGAAGGCCGGACCTTGGTCACTTTCAATGACTTCCGGCAATCCAAATCTACACACAATTTCTGTAAGTAGACGTCGTGCTGTCGTTTTAGCGGTAATGTTAATTACTGGGTAGGCTTCTGGCCAGCCTGAGAACATGTCCACTATTACTAGTGCATATTCATAGTTGCCGCTCTTTGGCATCTGGATATGATCTATCTGGATTCTTTGGAATGGATACATGGGCTTGGCCAGGTGTTTCAAGGGGACTTTAGCTGTTTTCCCAGGATTACATTTAGCACAGATGACACACGCTTTGCAGTAGTTATTAATTAGCGTGGTAATTCCAGGAGCTTCATAGTACTTCTGTACAAGAGCATTCATCAGATCTTTTGATAAGTGTGCAGGGCCATGCGCCCATTGAACAACTGCTGGGTACAAACTTTTAGGGAGACAGAATCTGAGGTTGTTGTAATACACTCCATCTTTTAGAACAGCCTCTTTCTGTTTCCATTTTTGTATTTCCTCAGGGGCTACTGTAGCTTGTTGTTCTCGTAAGATCTTTAGGTCAGTTGGAAGAGTCTGCAAAGTGAATATTGGAGTTTCTTCATTTATTGGAGTTTCTTCATTTCCGGACACTCTTCTTCCCACTTCCTGTGGTCCTCTTGCAGCTTGCTTTGCAGCTTGATCAGCTAGATGGTTGCCCTTTGCTTCATCCGAGTCTAACTTCCCATGTGCTTTTATCTTCAAAACAGCCACTTCTTCTGGAAGTAGGAGGGCATCCATCAGCTCCTTGATTGCAAAACTGTGCTTGACTGGTGTACCGGCAGTGGTAAGAAATCCTCTTGTTTTCCAAATCAGTCCGAAGTCATGAGCCACGCCCAGTGCATATCTTGAATCTGTGTAGATATTGGCGCGCTTTCCTTCAGAAATCTTGCATGCTGAAGTTAGGGCTTGAAATTCAGCTTCTTGTGCAGACTTTGTTGATGGTAGTGATGATGACTCAATAATTTCATCTGTTGTGGTGACGGCATATCCTGTATGATATTTTCCTTCTTCATCAGCATATCTGGAGCCGTCCACAAACAGGGTGATGTCAGGGTCTGTTAGTGGATCCTCATGCACGGTTGGTAGGTGTGTGGTTTCCATTTTCATCTGTTCAAAGCAGTCATGGGGGGTTTCTGGATCATAGTCATGCTGTATGACCAGGTCTTCAAATTCTTCTTCCAGAAAGTAACGTGGCCATGCTCTTACAGGTTCACGTTCAGTTGGTGTATACTTGGCAACACCTATTTCTTGAAGTTGTGAATCATCCATGGTGGCCCATAATTTTGCCATGGCCCCAAGATCACCCCATGACTTAGTCTTTGACTTGGTTACAGGGACATGTGGAATGGCTGTGTCCCAATGATGGTACAGATGTTTAAGTTCATGTGGCAGTTGGACTAAAGTCATGCTGTTACCTTCAGTATCATAGTAGAAGTTCTGCAAGGTGAATGTTACCTCAACCAATTGAAAAAGTTAATCTTCATAGCGAGGGTCAGGGTTGATGGTTGGTTTGTACCACATGGTGCAAAAAGCATATTCAGGCCCGTCCCAGGGAGGCAAATTGGGGAGCAGTTTTGCCAGGGTGTGTGTAAGGAGTAGGACATATCCTTCATCCATGATGAATCCATAATAGGTACCCCCCTCAGGGAGTGGCAGAAGAGTGGACGGGTTTAAAACCTGGCATCTTTGGAGGGTGACGTTGTCAGGTAATAGGAGGCGACACTGGAGTCGAAGGTGTCTGGCAGCTGTGACATGTTTGATTTGGACCTGGTTAATTATTGCAGAAATGTCATGAGGTGCCAAAACAGTAAGAGGGTGACCAAGAACCAGGTCCCCAGTACAGTCAATAAGTTCTTGAGCTGCAAAGACAGCACGAAGGCAGGAGGGGGTGCCTCTGGCTATGATATCCAGCTGACAGGAGAAGAATTCAATGGGCCTCTGACGTCCGCCAGGACCATGTGTTTGAGTGAGGACGCCTGTAGCATGGCCTTGTCTTTCAGATACAAACAATTTGAAAGGTTTGTCATAATTTGGTAGGCCAAGAGCAGGGGCAGAGGCAATTGCTCGCTGAAGAGTATAGAAGTTGTCAAGTGCCTCTGGTGACAGGCAGAAGGGGTCTGATTTGAGAGCGTCATACAAGGGTTGCATGAGCAAAGAGGCCTCAGGGATCCAGGCTCTGCAGTATGAGATGAGGCCTAGGAAAGCATGTAGGGAATTTGTGCTCTTTGGAGGTGGAATGGCCAACACTGCTCTGACACGATCACGTGTGAGGTGTCTGGTGTCATGTGACAGGCAGTGGCCTAGGAAGATTACAGTAGGCTGGCAGAATTGAAGTTTGATGAGAGACGCCTTACATCCTTGATCTGCAAGATAACAGAGGAGATCCAGAGAGCATTTTTCTGTTGTGGGGACATCATCTCCACAAAGGAGCAGGTCATCTACATATTGGAGTAGGACAACCTCCGGATGGTCAGACTGCCAAGGGTCAAGGATGGTACTCATTGCTTTTGCAAATTGGCTTGGGGAATTCTGTGCCCCCTGGGGCATAACAGTCCATGTATATTGTTGTTTTTCATGTGTGAAGGCAAACAGGTATTGACAGCTTGGTTCCAGGGGAACACTGAAGAATGCATTGGCCAGGTCAATCACTGTGAAGTATCTGGCAGAAGGTGGAACGCCAGAGGGGAGTGTGTGCGGATTTGGCACAATTGGGGTGTCCAGGACTGTTGCCTCATTTACTGCTCTGAGGTCCTGGACCATTCGGTACTTCTCTGGTTCACCCTTGGGCGTCTTCTTTTTCACAGGAAACAACGGAGTATTACATGGAGATTCACATTTAACAAGAGCCCCTTTCTCCAGCAGTGCTTGGACTTGCTTGGTAATGGCTGCCGCTTGGGCAGGTTTCAATGGGTATTGGGACTTTCTTGGTAGCTTTGCCCCTGGAATGAGTTTGACCATCACTGGTGGGACTTTAAGATGGCCTATGTCCTCTGGGCCTGAGGACCACAAAGTCTTAGGGACACTGTTCATTAGAGATTCGGGAAAATTGTCTCTCATGTCCTCTGCATAACCATGGGGAGTTTCTAGATGAAGCATCAGAGGTAAGGAACACAAGGCTGAGGTATCTGAATCAGACAGGGCAGAAGATAATTCCACTTGGCCATCAGGTGTGAAAGTGATTGATGCCTGCAGGCGGGAAAGTACATCAGCACCTAACAGGTTAATGGGACATGTGGATGACACCACAAAACGGGCAAGCAGACTAGGGCAGCTGCCAACCCGTAAAGGAGTAGCTAATGGACTTTGTCTTGGAAGACCATCCACTCCCACACAGAAGACATCAATATTGGACAGAAATGAAGAATCAGGCAGGTCTTGTTCTCACAGAACACTTCGGGCTGCACCTGTATCAACAAGGAATGTGGTGGGGTGGCCTTCAATGGGTAAAGTAACAGTGGCTAATGGCCCCCCTTGTTCCCCTGCAGATACTGCCATAACAGGGGTTAATGATACAGGCTTGCCAATATCCTAGTCTTCTTGGGCTGAATCAGGTGAAGGAGGTGCTGGGGCCTTTGTGGTAGATTTAGGCCTGTTTGATCTTTGGGGTTTAAGGGGTGCAGGGCAATCACTCCTAAAATGGCCCTTTTCCCCACAGTTGAAGCAGATTCCATCTGCAGGCTTAGTGCCTTTAGGGATCGGTGGTCGTGACACCATAAGGGGAGTGGGATGGGGCCTCCTTGGAACCTGTGCGGCTTCTAAGCCCCTGGCAACTAGGAGCAGCTTATCAAGGGGAACCACTCTATACTCAGGGTGGGCAGCAATAATACCCTTACGTATAGAGTCTTTGATGCCTAGTACAAAGGCACTGGAAAGCATCTGAGCGTGTATTTTGTCACTGAGTTCAAACCCTAGGTCAGTGAACACTTGGAAAAGTCTAGCATGAAATCTTTCTACAGATTCACCTTTTTCCTGAACAATGTCGGTTAGGCCTGCTGCTAAATCTGCAAGCTTATCTTTAGCCCAGGCCCTCAGTTGGTCACAGAACTCAATACCAGACAAATAATCTGTGTCACTGACTAACCAATTAGTACAGAGGTGGCGGGCAATGCTAGGCCAGTAGGCATCCCCAGCTTTAATGGCACAAAGGCTCAGTAAGTCTCGCCAAGCGGCGGAATAAGTTTGCTGGATCTGAACTATTGCTCTGTAGAAGGGCATGGGCTGTTTTTCGGGGTCAAGGAGCGATTTCATCAGTGTACTGGCTTGTGTTGGGTTAAAGGTGACATACATTACAGGGGCCTCGCCTCCATGAAGCCTCGGCCAAAAGGGCCATTTAAAGAACGCCGGGATGATAGGGGCGAAGCTTCCCTGGTGTCCGGTGGCACCTGGTAGCCATGGGTGCTAACCGAGTCAGATTCATCTGCTTGTGTCACCCGGATGCCCGGGGGGCACACTACTTGGGGTGTCAAGGCTGGGGGCAGAAGTGGCACTCCTCCGGCTGGGGCTGCCGGTGTACTAACAGTTGGTGGAAGTAGATCATTCGGAAGGACCGGCATAAGAGGTGCTGTGTTACTGGGGGACGCCATATTGGAGGCGTGGAAGGAAGTGACGTTTGGGTTCAGTGAGGAAGTGGCGGCCATGTTGGATGTGGGCATAACAAGGGCAGGTGTAAGAGGGGCTGGTTGCGTGACTACGGGAGGCACAGGGGAAGTGGGTGTATAGGGCGGAAGTGGATATGAGAGGGGCCAAGGCAGTTGGGTGGAGTAGGCGTAGGGCGGTGGTGACGAGTAGGGACTAGGAAGGGCGGAAGGATACAGAGGATACGGACATGAGGACGTGGAAGGGGAGGGATGAGAAGCGGGTGGAGTAGGAGGGGAAGAGGGTGGAGTAGGCGGGGCTGGAGGAGTAGGAGGAGAAGAAGGTGGGACAGGGGAAGTAGGGGAGGCAAAAGGAGGAGAGACAGGCAAAGGGGATGGGTCAGTGGGAGGAGGAGTGGAAAATGGACAGGCACGAGGGCGTGTGGGTGGGGACGGGCGGAGGGACGTCATGTTGGAGGGATGGAAGGGGCTGGACGGGGTGAAGGGTTGGATGAGGATGATGGGAGTTGCGGGACTGATGGTGGGGAAAATATGGATCCATCAGCATTCAGGATTGGGTAAACGGGGGCAGTGGCAGAGAGGGGACTAGGAGCGGGAGCTATGGTCAGTTGCTTTTCAATCATTGCTGAAGTGATGTTGGGAGGGGTCACCTCGTGTGCGCCATAACTGAGCGCCGGCTGGGAGAGCCTCCATGTAACAAAGTTTTTATAGTACACAAACAGTTTTACACCTTTATGATCAACCTCTTCCTCAATCCATCCCTCTAGCTGAATAGCCTTTGCCACCCGGTACCAAGCCTCAGCTGTCCGGACTAAATCATGATCTGAAAGCTTTCCTTTCTTTTCTGTCAGTAACTTACGCCAGCTCTCTGGCTGCAATCTACCGCACAGAGGTACGGCAACTCCACACACTTTAGCAATCTTATCAACCTTCTTAACCATCTCTTCACCTTCTCTATCTTCTACCAAATCACACGCGAACCACCCCTTACTGGGTTTTCCTATTTTCTGTCCCATACCCTCTATATAAGGCGTCCCAGATATATATATATATAGAGAGAGAGAGAGAGAGAGAGAGCGAGAGATAAATAGAAAGAGAATGTCTACAATGCTCGACTGCTACGCAAGAATAAATTCCAACGTACGTCTTCCCAAAATGTAGACTAGTCACTGATTCCGCCTACCCACGGTAGCCGCGGATTGGAGCGAGGCGAGAAGTGTGTGACCAATCACTTCTCTCAGAACAGAGAAATAGGAGGGGAAAGTGTAAATGATACAGAGAGTAAGATGAAAGTAAATACAGGAACCAGCGTGACAGACAATGAAAACAATATTCAAGTATAAATACAGTACATGCATCACAGTGCAAATAAGTTCAACAGTTCAAACAGGGTTAACAAAAATCCCTTTCCCTTATACGTGTGGCAAAAGCCACACGTGTACACCTGCAGACCCACCCGCAAGTACCACTACCACCAGGGTTCGAGTCCTGCAGGAATGCATGGTAACGGCGTTCCTGCACTTTTTCCAAAGCAGGAACGCCGTTTCCGTTCCCAGTCCTGCAGGACCTGCCCTGCTACCTGCACACAGGGCCCATCACACGCTGTGTTCCCTCTCCAGCTCTAACTCTCGCGAGTTATACACACTCTGCACTCACTACAAACACATTACATTCATTATACACACTCTGCGCTCACTACAAACACACTACATTCATTATACACACTGCACTCACTACACACACTACATTCATTATACACATTCTGCACTCACTACAAACACACTACATTTATTATACACACTGCACTCACTACACACTACATTCATTATACACATTCTGCACTAACTACAAACACACTACATTTATTATACACACTGCACTCACTACACACTATATTCGGACCGAAACGAATTGCACATGTCTAGTGTTACGGTTTTACCGGGTCGCAGCTATTGTCTGATTCAGTGGGCAGTTCCAGGTGTGTGGTTGGTTTGTCCCAATCTCTTAAAAGGGGTTCTTGGAGCCATGGGGAGAGGAGGGCCCTCATCTTCTGAGCATAATCTGATTCCTCATTACCTCCCTGAAATCCTCTCCAAATAGTGCTTGGATTGCTGGTCGGGGTCTGAGTGATACTTGACCAAAGATTCACTGGATTAAGGCACAGTCCCGGTCTGGTGAACAATTCTATAGCAAATCAGGGTATCTTTCAGTCAAGCGTTTAATGTGTAGGATATATCCAGGCTGGAGGATAGAGTAAGTGCCCAGCGTCCAATTACACCTTCTTGTGGTATCTGGCCCCATGCTCACAGTAGATCCTTTAAGTCTTGCAAGTTGCGAGGTGGAGCTTCCATGGATTGGATTTGCTGTTCCAACACATTCCACAGATGATCAATCTTATTGAGAGTTAGGGAATTTAGAGGACAAGAAAATACTCATGTTCCTCAATCCATTCCTGAATATGTTCCTGAACATGTTTTGCATGGTGTATTATACTGCTGAAAGAGGCCACTGTCATATCAAGATATACCATTGCCATGAGGAGGTGCACATGGTCTGCAACAATCTCTAGGTAAGTGGTACCTGTCAAAGTAACATCTACATGAATGCAAGACCCAAGGTTTCCCAGCAGTACAGTGCCCAGACAATAACAGTGCCTCCGCCGGCCTGCCTTCTTCCCATAGTGCATCCTGCTACCATCTCTTTCCCAGTTGAGTGACGCACACACACCCGGCAATCCACCTGATCTAAAAGAAAATGCGATTCATCAGACCAAGCAACCTTCCATTGTTCCATGGTCCAGTTTGGACACTCACGTCCCCATTCAAGGTATTTTCGGCGGTGGACAGGGCTCATCATGGGCACTTGTAATGGTTTGTGGCTTCAAAACCCCCATACACAGCAAACTGCGATGTATTGTGTGTTCTGACATTACACATAATCTGTTTATTATGGCCAGCACTAAGTTTTTCAACAATTTTAACTACAGAAGTGTAACAGAGCTTCCTGTACCCCGGTTGGGTACCTCCGATGACTGATGCTCCTAGTGCTCACCAAGGACTCCAAGCACTCCACCAGACACCATCAGCACTGCAGTCCCCATGTCCAGCGTTACAGCTTGGCTGGGAACTCGCCGTCTCCTACCAACCCTGGACCTACAATAAGGCTCCAGGTTCCAGAGAGTCATGCAGGAACAGCTCTTACAAGAGCTAGTGATTATCCAAGGGAGTCTGATGATCATAGCAATCCCTTGTAGTGATATAGCCATTCCCCCCAATAAGAGACAAGACTGTGGGGATATTTATGGGATAATAATAGTAAAAAGTTGAGAATTGCCCACTATTTCAATTCTCAGATCCCAAAGATCGTTATCCTGTAAGTGAAATGTATTCCATATAATAAAATCACAATTTGTTATAAAAATATGAAAATAGAAGAAAGAGACAGAGAATATGGGGTGTTGTGGGAAACCAACTCTCCAAACTCTGAGAAGGTTACAAGAGGTATAGGGGGCTTGACCCCGAGAGTAAATATAGACAAAAAGAAAAGAATGAGCTGAAAGTCCACCGTATATAGAAATATGAAGGTGGGAGACTGCTCATTCAATAATCTATACCCCTTTAAATAAATGTACTTTCATAGAAAGGGAGAAAACAAAAACAAAAAGGAGGGGGGAAAAAACATGGGTACTGATACCTTTAATAGAACAAAAATCTACAGACAGTGATAAAATATAGAACTGGCTCTATAGATGGCCAGGAAAAAGGTACCCCCAGAGAGAGTACAGGTAAGTGAGATAAATACTAACAAATGTTAGCTAGAGCAGACACAGCAGTTAAATACTATAGACCAATGGGTAAAAGGGTCACTGTAAAGATATAAATATAGTGTCAGTCCTGGCTCGTTATGCGTTAACCCCAGAGTCATACCGTCAGAAGTTCAGGGACTCACGCAAAACGGACAAGGATTCCTATGTAGAGTGGGCCCGCCAGTTATACCTGTCTGCATCCAATTGGGTCAACAGTAGCCAAGCTACCACCGCGGAGGACATCCTACAACTCATACTCCTGGAACAGTTCTACGACCACATCCAGGCAGATATTAAAGACTGGGTGAGAGACCGCAAACCACTTTTTTTTACCAGAGGCTGCCAAGTTGGCGGATGAGTATGCGGATACTCGCAAGACCACACGGGTCGCACCACGGGTCCAACCCCCTCGACCAGCAGTACCGTCAAACCCAACAATGACCAGGTATCAACCCCCCAGCAGACCGGTAGTTTCCAACCATCGCTACCCATGACAGGCTGATAATGACCGACGTTACCACGGTTGTAACCAACTGGGTCACATCAAGTACAAGTGCCCTATGAACGCCACCGCCATGTCCAATTGGACTTGGCCTGGGTACCATCAACCCCCAGCAGCCGCCCATTGTGTGGATTATCCAGCATCGTCTAACTGGGACGCCAAGGAGCTGAGTCAGGAAGAACCCTTGGGTACTCTATATGAAACGCTCCTGGCCCAATCCACCATAACGGACAATAGGAAACACCATTGTCAGCTGGTAATGGTTAACGAAAAGACAGCACGGGGCCTGAGTGTAGCGGTACTTACCCTTCCGGGTGCCGGCCGGGGTCCTCTATTCAAGCCGCGCGCGGCTCAGCTGCTGCACGAGCCGCGCGCGGCTCATCCGACGGCTGGAAATGGAGGGCGGGCAGTGACCGCGAGAAGCGGTCACGTGTCCCGCTTGACACTAAGAGCGCGCCGCGAGTCTCGGGCGCGCTCTTAAAGGGACAGTGGGAGCCTAATTAGAAAAGGTCTCCCATTGGTCCCTGTCATGCCACACTCCCCATACAATTACCTTTTGGGGGTGTGGATATGACAGGGACCAATCATAAATGATGTTTGGCTATTTATACTTACCTCTTTCCCTTTGTTCCTTGCCCTATCGTGGTTTCTGCTACAGTTCCCTTTAGCGCTTGTGGTGTTCAGTTGTGTTTCTTCGTTTTGACCTTGGCTTTGTATTCTGACTTTGTTTACTCTTTATCCTTATCTGTTCTGTTTGCCGGCTTGCTGTTTACTGTGTACCAGACCCCGGCTAGTCCTAGTTTACGCTGTCTCTTAGTGCCCTTGACCTCGGATCGTTCCTGACTCTGTACTTCTCCTATATACGTCGAGTCGGCCACTCTAAGGACCGGTAGACGTATCTTCCCTCTGTGTTGTTTAGCTGGATCCTGCGTGTTGGGGTATAATCTTGTTACATTACGATAGGGCCATGGACCCCGCAGATTTAGCTCAACAGATGGCGTCCCATGAGGCTAGATTTGTAGAGCAGGATCACCTGGTCAGATAGCCCAGGCTCTCCAGACGCTCCATTCCAGCAACCACACCTAACCCTCCTACACCCCTTCTTCCTGAATTATCTACTTTGCCTAATACTTCGTCCCATTTAACACCTCCTCCTAGGTATGGAGGGGACTCTAAGACATGCAGAGGGTTCATTAATCAAATAGAATTCCACTTTGAGATGTATCCACGTTCATTTCCCAGAGAGAGGTCTAAGGTTGGGTTCCTTATGCACCAACTTACCGATAACGCACTTGAGTGGGCAAATCCTATTTGGGAAGCTAATGGATCTATGGTGCATGATTTCAACAGTTTTCTTACGGCTTTTCGTAGAACCTTTGATACAACGAAAAGGTCAAAAAATGCCGCAAGAGCATTAATGAGAATTAAACAGGGTTCTAGGTCTGTGGCTGACTATGCTATTCAGTTTCGTACCCTTGCTTCACAGGTAGATTGGACCAACAATGGGTTAACTACTGCCTTCATGGAAGGTTTATCAGACACTATTTTGGATGAGGTAGCAGCTAAGGAGCTTCCTATTGCATTAGAGGACCTTATTGACTACCTCATTGATACAGATAATAGGATTCGTGACAGGCTCTATACTAAGAACAGGAATAGACGTTTTGTTACACCTATTAACCCCAGAGTTAATATACCGGAGAGTGTTAAAGTATCTGATGAGGAACCCATGCAATTAGAGGTTGCCAAACTCTCTGATACTGAGAAATTACACAGGAGAAGGGACGGACTCTGCCTATACTGTGGTAGGAGAGACCATATGGTAAAGGAATGTCCTTTGCTTCCGGAAAACTCTCGCACCTAAGACCTTATAGGGGACTGGCCTTGGGTGTGATATCTAAGTCTCCTAAATTGCCTCCTAACCGTTTGCTTCTCCCTGTTTCTTTACATATGGGAAAGAGTTGTATAGCTGAACACATATACGCTCTGGTTGACTCTGGGGCAGCTGAAAATTTTATAGACTCTGGTTTTGTGAAGAAAAACAACATTCCCATCAGAGAGAAGGAGATACCCTTGGCCGTTGAGGCCATAGATGGTAGACCATTAAGTTCTCCAGTTGTTACTTATGAGACTGTACCGTTACACATGTATACAGGGGTTTTACACTTTGAAACCATTCGGTTCCAGGTCATCACCTCTCCCTCTTCACACTTAGTGTTAGGGTACCCATGGTTACGTGCTCACAATCCCATTTTTGACTGGGAAACAGGGCAAATAAAATCATGGAGTGAAGCCTGCCACGAGTTTTGTACTATTGAAGTCACACCTTTGAATTCCATTAATGTTCCTTCCACTCCTCCTTTGTCTACGGCTATACCCTCTCAGCATTTATTTCTAAAGACTGTCTTCGATAAAAGGGAAGCTGACAAATTACCGCCTCACAGACCCTACGATTGTGCTATTGACTTATTGCCTGGCACTATACCTCCAAAGGGCAGGGTGTACCCTTTATCGGTTCAAGAAAACCGTGTCATGGAGGAATATATTAAGGAATCACTAGACAAGGGATTTATTAGGAGATCCTCTTCTCCGGCTGGAGCGGGGTTTTTCTTTGTATCGAAGAAAGAAGGTGATTTAAGACCGTGTATCGACTATAGAGGTCTAAATAAAATCACCATCAAAAATGCATACCCTAGGCCTATACCATTAATCACGGAATTGTTTGACAGGCTCAAACATGCTACGGTATTCACCAAACTGGATCTTAGAGGTGCATACAATTTAATACGTATCAAGAAAGACCACGAATGGAAGACAGCATTCAACACTAGATCAGGCCATTATGAGTATAATGTTATGCCATTTGGGCTTTGCAATGCCCCAGCAGTATTTCAAGAATTTATTAATGACGTCTTAAGAGACTTTATTCACACATTTGTAATTGTGTTCTTGGATGACATATTAATATATTCTAAAGACGTATACACTCATCACAGACATGTTACGACAGTTCTGAAGACCCTTCTTGCTAATGGTCTTTATTGTAAACTGGAAAAATGTCTATTTGACCAATCCGAAGTCCAGTTTTTGGGGTATTTGATTTCTGCTAAAGGTTTTCGTATGGATCCCCAGAAGCTTGCTGCTGTCATAGAATGGCCTCTACCACCAGGTCTGAAAGCCATTCAGCGTTTTCTTGGTTTCTCTAATTATTATAGACGTTTTATCAAAGGTTTTTCGTCTATTGTAGCACCTATTAACCGTATGACAAAAAAGGAAGGCAATACTCGTGTCTGGTCTTCCGAGGCACTTCAGGCTTTTGAATTTCTTAAAACTACGTTTGCCTCTGCACCTATCTTACAGCATCCTGTCCCCTCACTGCCCTATATTCTTGAGGTTGATGCTTCCGATATCGGGGTAGGTGCTGTCTTATCTCAAAGAGAGTAGCCTGAAAAGCCATTGCATCCTTGTGGCTTCTTTTCCAAACAGATGTCCAAAGCGGAAAAGAATTATGATGTGGGTAATCGCGAACTCCTTGCTATTATTTTAGCACTTAAAGAATGGAGGCATTTGCTAGAAGGAACCAAGGATCCTATCCTCATATTTACGGATCACAAGAACCTATCCTACCTTAGTGAGGTTAAAAGATTGTCTTCTAGGCAGACTAGGTGGTCACTGTTTTTGTCCCACTTCAATTATATTATCACCTATAGGCCGGGTGATCGCAACACTAAAGCGGACGCTCTGTCCAGACAGTTCGAAACTACTGACAAACAGGAGATTGATGTTACTCCTGTCATTCCCTCAGAAAGGATAATAGCTACTACTATTTTGTCTATTTCCTCATCCCTCTTGCAGGCCATACAAGCGAAACAAAGCATGGCTCCTAGCGAGAGGCCTACTGATAAACTATTCGTTGATGTTCCCGAGAGACTGGATATTCTGTCGTTATATCACGACACTAAGACTGCTGGACATCCTAGTATTTCCAAAACGGTGTCGGCTATTTCTCAGTATTTCTGGTGGGATTCCTTGCGCAAGGATGTCACCGACTATATAGGTGCCTGTACCACTTGTGCCTGTATGAAATCTTCTCGTAGGGTTCCTTGTGGGCTGTTGCATCCGCTACCCGTTCCCGAGAGGCCTTGGTCTAACCTGTCCATGGATTTTATTGTGGAATTACCTCCTTCGAATGGTAACACTGTTATCCTAATGATAGTTGATCGGTTTTCCAAGATGGCCCACTTTGTGTCTCTTCGCAAGCTGCCCACGTCTAGGGAACTGGCACTTATCTTTGCTAGAGAGGTGTTTCGGTTGCATGGCATTCCCATATCTATTGTGTCTGATAGGGGTAGCCAGTTCATTTCCAGGTTTTGGAAAGCCTTTTGTTCAGAAATGGGTATTACACTCTCATTTTCTTCCGCATACCACCCCCAATCGAATGGAGCTGCTGAACGTGCCAATCAATCTCTGGAGTAATACCTTCGTTGTTTCGTGTCCCACCATCAGAATAATTGGTCTGACCTCCTTCCTTGGGTTGAATTTGCTCGGAATAACGCTACTCATGATTCTTCCGGCAAAAGTCCTTTTTACGTTGTTTATGGCCAGCATCCCGTTGTTCTTCCGGCTGCTTTCTCCTCACAGGGGATGCCAGTTCTGGATGAGCATTTAGCTGGTTTACGTACTACTTGGGAGCAGGTTCAACGTTCTTTGGTGGATTCCGCTGCTCGACAGAAGTTGCAGGCTGACAAGCATCGCAGGGCGGCTCCTTCTTATGTCATGGGGGACAGGGTTTTGCTTTCCACGCGAAATATTCGTCTCCGGGTGCCTTCAATGAAATTGGCTCCCCGCTTTATTGGCCCTTATCGTATTTTGCATAAGGTTAATCCTGTCTCGTATGCCTTGAGTCTTCCTAAGAATCTGCGTATTCCTAATGTCTTTCATACTTCCCTGTTGAAGCCTTACGTACGCAACCGCTATACACGGCTTACTCCTCCTCCCCCTCCTGTCTCTGTGGAGGGTCATGAGGAATTTTAAGTATCTGCCGTTCTTGACTCTCGTTTCCTTAGGGGTCGACTTCAGTACCTTGTACATTGGAAGGGCTATGGGCCTGAGGAGCACAGTTGGATTTCCGCTGATGCTGTTCACGCTCCTCGCCTGGTGCGTTCCTTCCATTCTCGTTTTCATGCCAGGCCTGGCCCTCCCCGCCCGGAGGCCGTGTCCTCAGGGGGGGGTACTTTAGCGGTACTTACCCTTCCGGGTGCCGGCCGGGGTCCTCTATTCAAGCCGCGCGCGGCTCAGCTGCAGCACGAGCCGCGCGCGGCTCATCCGACGGCTGGAAATGGAGGGCGGGCAGTGACCGCGAGAAGCGGTCACGTGTCCCGCTTGACACTAAGAGCGCGCCGCGAGTCTCGGGCGCGCTCTTAAAGGGACAGTGGGAGCCTAATTAGAAAAGGTCTCCCATTGGTCCCTGTCATGCCACACTCCCCATACAATGACCTTTTGGGGGTGTGGATATGACAGGGACCAATCATAAATGATGTTTGGCTATTTATACTTACCTCTTTCCCTTTGTTCCTTGCCCTATCGTGGTTTCTGCTACAGTTCCCTTTAGCGCTTGTGGTGTTCAGTTGTGTTTCTTCGTTTTGACCTTGGCTTTGTATTCTGACTTTGTTTACTCTTTATCCTTATCTGTTCTGCTTGCCGGCTTGCTGTTTACTGTGTACCAGACCCCGGCTACTCCTAGTTTACGCTGTCTCTTAGTGCCATTGACCTCGGATCGTTCCTGACTCTGTACTTCTCCTATATACGTCGAGTCCGGCCACTCTAAGGACCGGTAGACGTATCTTCCCTCTGTGTTGTCTTCTGTTTAGCTGGATCCTGCGTGTTGGGGTATAATCTCGTTACACTGAGAGACAGTGGCGCTACCATCACTCTGGTTCAACGACATCTTATTGACAATTCTAAAAGACCGGGGAAATCTATTGCTGTGAGAGTGGCAGTGTATCGGATTTCTACAGCGCAAGTGCATCTGGACTGGGGCGCTGGGGATGGCAATGTTCAAGTTGGCGTGATGAAAGAGTTACCCTCCGAAGCCGTCTTGGGCAATGATCTTGGCCCGCTGACTTCCGCTTTTGCATCGACCCCACAACGCAGTAACCACCAGAGCACAAAGTCGCACTGCCGAGAGCCATCCACTCCCTACAGAGACCCAGGTAAGCCAATCTGACATACCCCTGACTGTAGAGCCCCTCCCCTGGTATACCCCGGAGGACTTTGGGAGGGAAGTAGCCGGAGACCCCTCCCTCAGAAAGTACAGGGAAAAGGCTAGGAGAGAACGGGGAGGATTAGAAAAGAAGCAGTTCGTCTGGGAAAAGGGCCGTTTATACAGGCTCACGGAGATCCGGGTCAATGCACCCGGTCCCCGGCAAAAACGCCAACTGATAGTTCCCCGGAAACAGTGTCAGTCAGTCTGTCTGTCAGTATAAGTCAGGTCACTGTGCCAGTCAGTATATTTGGTCTGTCAGTGTCAGTCAGTCTGTCTGTCAGTATAAGTCAGGTCACTCTGTCAGTCAGTCAGTGTCAGTCTGTCTGTCAGTATAAGTCAGGTCACTGTGCCAGTCAGTATATTTGGTCTGTCAGTGTCAGTCAGTCTGTCTGTCAGTATAAGTCAGGTCACTCTGTCAGTCAGTCAGTGTCAGTCTGTCTGTCAGTATAAGTCAGGTCACTGTGCCAGTCAGTCAGTGTCAGTCTGTCTGTCAGTATAAGTCAGGTCACTGTGCCAGTCAGTCAGTGTCAGTCAGTCTGTCAGTATAAGTCAGCTCACTGTGCCAGTCAGTATATTTGGTCTGTCAGTGTCAGTCAGTCTGTCTGTCAGTATAAGTCAGGTCACTGTGCCAGTCAGTCAGTGTCAGTCTGCCTGTCAGTATAAGTCAGATCACTGTGCCAGTCAGTATATTTGGTCTGTCAGTGTCAGTCAGTCTGTCTGTCAGTATAAGTGCCAGTCAGTCAGTGTCAGTCAGTCTGTCAGTATAAGTCAGCTCACTGTGCCAGTCAGTATATTTGGTCTGTCAGTGTCAGTCAGTCTGTCTGTCAGTATAAGTCAGGTCACTGTGCCAGTCAGTATATTTGGTCTGTCAGTGTCAGTCAGTCTGTCTGTCAGTATAAGTCAGGTCACTGTGCCAGTCAGTCAGTGTCAGTCTGTCTGTCAGTATAAGTCAGGTCACTGTGTCAGTCAGTATATTTGGTCAGTCAGTGTCAGTCAGTCTGTCTGTCAGTATAAGTCAGGTCACTCTGTCAGTCAGTCAGTGTCAGTCTGTCTGTCAGTATAAGTCAGGTCACTGTGCCAGTCAGTCAGTGTCAGTCTGTCTGTCAGTATAAGTCAGGTCACTGTGCCAGTCAGTCAGTGTCAGTCTGTCTGTCAGTATAAGTCAGGTCACTGTGTCAGTCAGTATATTTGGTCAGTCAGTGTCAGTCAGTCTGTCTGTCAGTATAAGTCAGGTCACTCTGTCAGTCAGTCAGTGTCAGTCTGTCTGTCAGTATAAGTCAGGTCACTGTGTCAGTCAGTATATTTGGTCAGTCAGTGTCAGTCAGTCTGTCTGTCTGTCAGTATAAGTCAGGTCACTGTGCCAGTCAGTCAGTGTCAGTCTGTCTGTCAGTATAAGTCAGGTCACTGTGCCAGTCAGTCAGTGTCAGTCTGCCTGTCAGTATAAGTCAGATCACTGTGCCAGTCAGTATATTTGGTCTGTCAGTGTCAGTCAGTCTGTCTGTCAGTATAAGTCAGGTCACTCTGTCAGTCAGTCAGTGTCAGTCTGTCTGTCAGTATAAGTCAGGTCACTGTGCCAGTCAGTATATTTGGTCTGTCAGTGTCAGTCAGTCTGTCTGTTAGTATAAGTCAGGTCACTCTGTCAGTCAGTCAGTGTCAGTCTGTCTGTCAGTATAAGTCAGGTCACTGTGCCAGTCAGTCAGTGTCAGTCTGTCTGTCAGTATAAGTCAGGTCACTGTGCCAGTCAGTATATTTGGTCTGTCAGTGTCAGTCAGTCTGTCTGTCAGTATAAGTCAGGTCACTCTGTCAGTCAGTCAGTGTCAGTCTGTCTGTCAGTATAAGTCAGGTCACTGTGCCAGTCAGTATATTTGGTCTGTCAGTGTCAGTCAGTCTGTCTGTCAGTATAAGTCAGGTCACTCTGTCAGTCAGTCAGTGTCAGTCTGTCTGTCAGTATAAGTCAGGTCACTGTGCCAGTCAGTCAGTGTCAGTCTGTCTGTCAGTATAAGTCAGGTCACTGTGCCAGTCAGTCAGTGTCAGTCAGTCTGTCAGTATAAGTCAGGTCACTGTGCCAGTCAGTATATCAGTCGGTCGGTCGGTGGGTGGGGCCGTCCGTTGAGGTCACGTGGTGTCGCTAGATCAGGTACAGACACACTGCGCACGCGCGCTCTAACAGTAACAGGTGCCGTGGCCCCGCCCCCGCCGCCCGTTGCTTGGTAACCGCCCGGGGATGGTGGCTGCGGCCTTTAAACTCAACCTGCACTGCCCGGGGCGAGCACTCAGCCTCCCCTCCCCCGCCTGGCCCGGAGCGAGCACTCAGCCTGACCTCTCCTACCCCGGGGCCGTCACCAAACTAAAGGTGAGTCCCCCTCCAACCTGGAGACTGAGACTGGGGGTCCCCCCCTCCAACCTGGAGACTGAGACTGGGGGTCCCCCCCTCCAACCTGGAGACTGAGACTGGGGGTCCCCCCCCCTCCAACCTGGAGACTGAGACTGGGGGTCCCCCCCTCCAACCTGGAGACTGAGACTGGGTGTCCCCCCCCCCTCCAACCTGGAGACTGAGACTGGGGGTCCCCCCCTCCAACCTGGAGACTGAGACTGGGGGTCCCCCCCCCTCCAACCTGGAGACTGAGACTGGGGGTCCCCCCCTCCAACCTGGAGACTGAGACTGGGTGTCCCCCCCCCTCCAACCTGGAGACTGAGACTGGGGGTCCCCCCCTCCAACCTGGAGACTGAGACTGGGTGTCCCCCCCCCTCCAACCTGGAGACTGAGACTGGGGGTCCCCCCCTCCAACCTGGAGACTGAGACTGGGTGTCCCCCCCCCTCCAACCTGGAGACTGAGACTGGGGGTCCCCCCCTCCAACCTGGAGACTGAGACTGGGGGTCCCCCCCCCTCCAACCTGGAGACTGAGACTGGGGGTCCCCCCCCCTCCAACCTGGAGACTGAGACTGGGGGTCCCCCCCTCCAACCTGGAGACTGAGACTGGGGGTCCCCCCCCCTCCAACCTGGAGACTGAGACTGGGGGTCCCCCCCCCTCCAACCTGGAGACTGAGACTGGGGGTCCCCCCCTCCAACCTGGAGACTGAGACTGGGGGTCCCCCCCCCCCCTCCAACCTGGAGACTGAGACTGGGGGTCCCCCCCCCCCCTCCAACCTGGAGACTGAGACTGGGGGTCTCCCCCTCTTATAGTGTGTGTGTGTGGATATTGGGGGTCTCCCCCTCTTATAGTGTGTGTGTGGATATTGGGGGTCTCCCCCTCTTATAGTGTGTGTGTGTGGATATTGGGGGTCTCCCCCTCTTATAGTGTGTGTGTGTGTGGATATTGGGGGTCTCCCCCTCTTATAGTGTGTGTGTGTGGATATTGGAGGTCTCCCCCTCTTATAGTGTGTGTGGATATTGGGGGTCTCCCCCTCTTATAGTGTGTGTGGATATTGGGGGTCTCCCCCTCTTATAGTGTGTGTGTGTGGATATTGGGGGTCTCCCCCTCTTATAGTGTGTGTGTGTGGATATTGGGGGTCTCCCCCTCTTATAGTGTGTGTGTGTGGATATTGGGGGTCTCCCCCTCTTATAGTGTGTGTGGATATTGGGGGTCTCCCCCTCTTATAGTGTGTGTGTGGATATTGGGGGTCTCCCCCTCTTATAGTGTGTGTGGATATTGGGGGTCTCCCCCTCTTATAGTGTGTGTGGATATTGGGGGTCTCCCCCTCTTATAGTGTGTGTGGATATTGGGGGTCTCCCCCTCTTATAGTGTGTGTGGGGATATTGGAGGTCTCCCCCTCTTATAGTGTGTGTGGATATTGGGGGTCTCCCCCTCTTATAGTGTGTGTGGGGATATTGGAGGTCTCCCCCTCTTATAGTGTGTGTGGGGATATTGGAGGTCTCCCCCTCTTATAGTGTGTGTGTGTGGATATTGGAGGTCTCCCCCTCTTATAGTGTGTGTGTGGATATTGGGGGTCTCCCCCTCTTATAGTGTGTGGATATTGGGGGTCTCCCCCTCTTATAGTGTGTGTGTGGATATTGGGGGTCTCCCCCTCTTATAGTGTGTGTGTGGATATTGGGGGTCTCCCCCTCTTATAGTGTGTGTGTGTGTGGATATTGGAGGTCTCCCCCTCTTATAGTGTGTGTGTGGATATTGGAGGTCTCCCCCTCTTATAGTGTGTGTGTGTGTGTGGATATTGGAGGTCTCCCCCTCTTATAGTGTGTGTGTGTGGATATTGGGGGTCTCCCCCTCTTATAGTGTGTGGATATTGGGGGTCTCCCCCTCTTATAGTGTGTGTGTGTGGATATTGGGGGTCTCCCCCTCTTATAGTGTGGATATTGGGGGTCTCCCCCTCTTATAGTGTGTGTGTGGATATTGGGGGTCTCCCCCTCTTATAGTGTGTGTGTGGATATTGGGGGTCTCCCCCTCTTATAGTGTGTGTGTGTGTGTGTGGATATTGGAGGTCTCCCCCTCTTATAGTGTGTGTGTGGATATTGGGGGTCTCCCCCTCTTATAGTGTGTGGATATTGGGGGTCTCCCCCTCTTATAGTGTGTGTGTGTGTGTGGATATTGGGGGTCTCCCCCTCTTATAGTGTGTGTGTGGATATTGGGGGTCTCCCCCTCTTATAGTGTGTGTGTGGATATTGGAGGTCTCCCCCTCTTATAGTGTGTGTGTGTGGATATTGGAGGTCTCCCCCTCTTATAGTGTGTGTGTGGATATTGGGGGTCTCCCCCTCTTATAGTGTGTGTGTGTGTGGATATTGGAGGTCTCCCCCTCTTATAGTGTGTGTGTGTGGATATTGGGGGTCTCCCCCTCTTATAGTGTGTGTGTGGATATTGGAGGTCTCCCCCTCTTATAGTGTGTGTGTGTGGATATTGGGGGTCTCCCCCTCTTATAGTGTGTGTGTGTGTGTGTGGATATTGGGGGTCTCCCCCTCTTATAGTGTGTGTGTGGATATTGGAGGTCTCCCCCTCTTATAGTGTGTGTGTGGATATTGGGGGTCTCCCCCTCTTATAGTGTGTGTGTGGATATTGGGGGTCTCCCCCTCTTATAGTGTGTGTGGATATTGGAGGTCTCCCCCTCTTATAGTGTGTGTGTGTGTGTGTGTGGATATTGGAGGTCTCCCCCTCTTATAGTGTGTGTGTGTGGATATTGGAGGTCTCCCCCTCTTATAGTGTGTGTGTGGATATTGGGGGTCTCCCCCTCTTATAGTGTGTGGATATTGGGGGTCTCCCCCTCTTATAGTGTGTGTGTGGATATTGGGGGTCTCCCTCTCTTATAGTGTGTGTGTGGATATTGGGGGTCTCCCCCTCTTATAGTGTGTGTGTGGATATTGGGGGTCTCCCCCTCTTATAGTGTGTGTGTGGATATTGGAGGTCTCCCCCTCTTATAGTGTGTGTGTGGATATTGGGGGTCTCCCCCTCTTATAGTGTGTGTGTGTGTGGATATTGGAGGTCTCCCCCTCTTATAGTGTGTGTGTGGATATTGGGGGTCTCCCCCTCTTATAGTGTGTGGATATTGGGGGTCTCCCCCTCTTATAGTGTGTGTGTGTGGATATTGGGGGTCTCCCCCTCTTATAGTGTGTGTGTGGATATTGGGGGTCTCCCCCTCTTATAGTGTGTGTGTGGATATTGGGGGTCTCCCCCTCTTATAGTGTGTGTGTGGATATTGGAGGTCTCCCCCTCTTATAGTGTGTGTGTGGATATTGGGGGTCTCCCCCTCTTATAGTGTGTGTGGATATTGGAGGTCTCCCCCTCTTATAGTGTGTGTGTGGATATTGGGGGTCTCCCCCTCTTATAGTGTGTGGATATTGGGGGTCTCCCCCTCTTATAGTGTGTGTGTGTGGATATTGGGGGTCTCCCCCTCTTATAGTGTGTGTGTGGATATTGGGGGTCTCCCCCTCTTATAGTGTGTGTGTGGATATTGGAGGTCTCCCCCTCTTATAGTGTGTGTGTGTGGATATTGGAGGTCTCCCCCTCTTATAGTGTGTGTGTGTGGATATTGGGGGTCTCCCCCTCTTATAGTGTGTGTGTGGATATTGGAGGTCTCCCCCTCTTATAGTGTGTGTGTGTGGATATTGGGGGTCTCCCCCTCTTATAGTGTGTGTGTGGATATTGGAGGTCTCCCCCTCTTATAGTGTGTGTGTGTGGATATTGGGGGTCTCCCCCTCTTATAGTGTGTGTGTGTGTGTGGATATTGGGGGTCTCCCCCTCTTATAGTGTGTGTGGATATTGGAGGTCTCCCCCTCTTATAGTGTGTGTGTGGATATTGGGGGTCTCCCCCTCTTATAGTGTGTGTGTGGATATTGGGGGTCTCCCCCTCTTATAGTGTGTGTGTGGATATTGGGGGTCTCCCCCTCTTATAGTGTGTGTGTGTGTGTGTGTGGATATTGGAGGTCTCCCCCTCTTATAGTGTGTGTGTGTGTGGATATTGGGGGTCTCCCCCTCTTATAGTGTGTGTGTGTGTGGATATTGGGGGTCTCCCCCTCTTATAGTGTGTGGATATTGGAGGTCTCCCCCTCTTATAGTGTGTGTGTGGATATTGGAGGTCTCCCCCTCTTATAGTGTGTGTGTGGATATTGGGGGTCTCCCCCTCTTATAGTGTGTGTGTGTGGATATTGGGGGTCTCCCCCTCTTATAGTGTGTGTGGATATTGGAGGTCTCCCCCTCTTATAGTGTGTGTGTGGATATTGGAGGTCTCCCCCTCTTATAGTGTGTGTGTGGATATTGGGGGTCTCCCCCTCTTATAGTGTGTGTGTGGATATTGGGGGTCTCCCCCTCTTATAGTGTGTGTGTGGATATTGGGGGTCTCCCCCTCTTATAGTGTGTGTGGATATTGGAGGTCTCCCCCTCTTATAGTGTGTGTGGATACTGGGGATCTCCCCCCTCTTATAGTGTGTGTGGATATTGGGGTCTCCCCCTCTTATAGTGTGTGGATATTGGGGGTCTCCCCCTCTTATAGTGTGTGTGTGGATATTGGGGGTCTCCCCCTCTTATAGTGTGTGTGTGTGGATATTGGGGGTCTCCCCCTCTTATAGTGTGTGTGTGTGGATATTGGAGGTCTCCCCCTCTTATAGTGTGTGTGTGGATATTGGGGGTCTCCCTCTCTTATAGTGTGTGTGTGTGTGTGTGTGTGGATATTGGGGGTCTCCCCCTCTTATAGTGTGTGTGTGGATATTGGAGGTCTCCCCCTCTTATAGTGTGTGTGTGTGGATATTGGAGGTCTCCCCCTCTTATAGTGTGTGTGGATATTGGGGTCTCCCCCTCTTATAGTGTGTGTGGGGCTCTCCCCCCTCCAACATAGAGACTGATACTGGGGGGTCCCCCCTCCTGTAGTGTGTAGATATTGGGGTCTCCCCCTCCTGTAGAGTGTGTGTGTGTTTGTATATATCACTACACGAGAGTCTCCTCTTCCTATAGTGTGTGGGTATTGGAGAAGGGGGATCGCTCTCTTGTAGGGTGCGGATATTGGAGAATGGGGGTCGCTCTCGTGTAGTGTGAGGATATTGGATGTGACTGAGATTGGATTGGCAGTAGATCTTTAAAGGAACACTATAGTCACCTAAATTACTTTAGCTTAATGAAGCCGTTTTAGTGTATAGATCATTCCCCTGCAATTTCACTGCTCAATTCACTGCCATTTAGGAGTTAAATCACTTTGTTTCTGTTTATGCAGCTCTAGCCACACCTCCCCTGGCTATGATTGACAGAGCCTGCATGGAAAAAAAACTGGTTTCACTTTCAAACAGATGTAATTTACCTTAAATAATTGTATCTCAATCTCTAAATTGAACTTTAATCACATACAGGAGGCTCTTGCAGGGTCTAGCAAGCTATTAACATAGCAGGGGATAAGAACATCTTAATTAAAAAGGACTTGCAATAAAGAAAGCCTAAATAGGGCTCTCTTTACAGGAAGTGTTTATGGAAGGCTGTGCAAGTCACATGCAGGGAGGTGTGACTAGGGTTCATAAACAAAGGGATTTAACTCCTAAATGGCAGAGGATTGAGCAGTGAGGCTGCAGGGGCATGTTCTATACACCAAAACTGCTTCATTAAGCTAAAGTTGTTCAGGTGACTATAGTGTCCCTTTAATGATAAATGATTTATGAAGGTTAATGAGAGCTGACATTGGGTGATGAGAAGGGATTACGAGCTCCCTGTTTGTAAGAAATTGGGGCTGCTCTGTGTGTCCATCTAATTTAATGTTCTCTAATCCACTCATTCCCTTTGAGGGCGGCTCATCCTGCTGATGGCTTTTAACCCAGTTGGGCTGTCTTGGCACGGTTTAACACAGTGTAAGCTTCTTAACTGTCAGTGCAGCAGGTGGCTCTGTTGAACACGTTCCAGTAAGTGCTTTTTTCTGATTTTCCGTTGCTGTATCTCAGACTCCTGTCCCTCTGTTTTGAACAAGCTCTGGGGCCCTCTCCATCCAGTCTCACTGGGACGTTAGAGCTATTGGCGGGGAGCTGAAACACCACAATTGAATTTGTAATAATGTAGAGACCTAAGCTGTCCGTCCCATTCAGCCATCACATCCCCTGGCACCGTCTGTGATTTTTATTTTCTGATAAATCCCGGCACAGGTAATCACTATAAGATTTTAACTAGACTGTATTATAAACCTATTGGGCTACTTGGGTATTCTGGAGTCCAGCTTGCGATTCCCAGGTTGATGTCCCACAATCCCTACTTTATATCGTAAGAATAACTCTGTGGGCTTTATGTACTAAAGGGGAGCAAGAGCTGGGTGTTGTGATTGCTGCGTTGCTATTCCCGCTTTTTGGTTTTCTTACATTTCCTTTTCTTTTTGATAGAATAGTTCTGATATCTTTGTATTGGATGAATAATTCTGTCTGAGACTGTGTTTGGTATCACTGTGTGTGTTCATTTTGTTTCTTTGCCAGGCAATGAATCGTCAGAACTAGTTGTTTAGGAATTGCATGCATAATCCGCATCTGTAGGATGTTTAAATCTGACCCTCCTGTCTTGTTATATATGTTGGGTAGTCAGTACGCATTTCTTATTGTGATCCCTCAGACGACCAAGACTAACTGTAATTTTAGGGCGATCGTTTGCAGTGTTACAAATCCTAACACTGCTGTTAACCTGGTCCTCAGACTAGTTCAGATACTCCTGACAATTGCTAATTTTCTGTTTTCAAGGGACCCTCTTGGTTCCCCATTCTTCTGTTCTCCAGTCCCAAGTTTTAACCTTTCTACCCCATGTAGTGTGTTTGCCTTATATTGCGCTGAATCCAGTTACTGTATTCTGTAAGTGGGCATTATGTCACAATAACCATTGTGTGATTAGTATATTAAGCACTTTGTTCTTTAACCTAGATTGTACCAGATTGTCAAATGTACAAAATTTAGAAGATAATTTACCTTTCTGAAATATCCGGTCTCCTCGATCATTGTGAACTGATCACTATTGCTTAATGGTTACTTATGTATATGTCTTCAGTTTTTGGGATACAGCAAAAGAGTTTTTAGAAGAGCATTTCAGGGTCCTCAAAATGAGACGTTTGGAATCTGTCTGCGGTAGAATCAATTGTGCTTAACCCATCCTGGCTTTTCTGTTTGTTCTCCTGATTCACCTCACCCACCCAGTCCTACTTGGTGCTTTGTGTAGTGTTAAGAGATCATTAACCCCTGGTGTACGTGGAAGGGAAATTGGAATGTACGGTAGTCGTTGTAGAGGATAAAGCAGAGTATGGGTAACTGGCACATGCTTGTGCTGCACATAACATTAGAAAACTTCCAAGCGAGCTTTGCTTAAATACTAATTTTAAAAAAGAAATGCATAATACATCCATTTTTTTGCTCTAGTGATAACCAAGTGAATACAGAGATGTTCTACAATAACATAACAAACCCAAACTCATACAAGAGTGGCGCTAATTACAGCTAGTAGGGCGATTGTCATTGCCGTGTTAGGGAGTATTATATTGCTAAGCAACGTCTGCTTTAATAGCTACAAATGTAACACTCCTATTACTAGTAATTCCAACGAGGTTGGGCGCTCAAACTCTGATTGCCGACATGATGGCATAGGATCAGAGATTAAAAAACATGGAATTGCTGCTTCTCACTCAGGTCTTCCATTGCGCGTGCTTTACAGTAACGCAGAGACTTATTTTATTTTTTTGTCCTAGAAAACGGTACGAACATAAACCCAGGATGTCACCAGTCAGTTTGCCGCAAACCACACTGTCTCTTGCCAAAGCTGCAACGGGCGACATTACTTCTTTTTGTACAGAGGATAATATGGAGCAGTGTGTGGCATACATAGAGCAGGTAAGCAATGCACAGAATGTTAACTATCTGTCTGAATTATAATCAAAAAAAAAAACGGGATTTGGATTTCCTGACTGTGTCCCCCATTAATGAGGTTACCCTATATGGGTATCCTGGCTAATGACCCCTGTTGTGCTATTTTTTGTGTCGGGGGGTGTATGTCCTGAAGATATTCTTAGATGGCATTATTGTAAATTGCCTGGTAGGTGGCTCCTATGCCCACACCTGTCTGTATGCATGCTCCCCATTTTACATCAAATGCAATTGTACTTTCTGATTAAACTGACTTCTCCCAGAGAAGCGTTGAATCCATTTCTTCTCTGTGAGAGACATTGAAGATGCCAAATATGAAGACCTTCAATTTTTTCAAGTCATTAGAGACTTTTCCTCATTAAGATCTGTCGGTCTAACTGAGACTAGAGGCATGTTCTCTTTCCATTTTTCGCGAAACAGTCATGTTTATATTTGTCAGGCTCCAGGGACAGTCTATGCACCAAAACCATTTTGGTTATATGGATTATTTTACAGACTCATGCAGTGACTGAATTGTTTGTTCCTTTTCTGCTATGTTGACATTGGTGAGAGAGTTTCTTGGAGCCACATGTGAATACATACAATATTACGTCTCTTTTGTCAACAGAGACAGATATGGCCATTTTAGTCCGGTAACTAAACACTATTTAATCTGGTTAAAGGCCACTTCCAAAACATTGGGGTGCTCAGTAGAGATGGAGTGATGGGCCTTTTCCAGCACAAGCAAGTTTAGGGGCAGTCTGTGTGCCAGTTTCTTTCCATGTTTTTCCTTTTTAATTTCTTTGCATTGCTCCATAAGCCCACTCGGGGGAGGGGCGGGGGGGGGGGGGGGATTTAGTGGAATTAACTTTTTTAATATGGGCTGTGGATCCATTACAAGGACCCAGCACAATGCATCTCACCTCATCAGAGCTAAAAACTTTCACTAGCCATTTGCTGTGGGCACGTAGACCTGGATTGCTCATTGTTTAATCTCTCTGACTGAATCACACATTAAACTGCTTCCTTCGGTCTCATTGCTTAGGAGCTTGCAAATTTAGGCTACCCTTCTTTACAAACTGCATCCAAAAACGGAGAAGGAAAAAAGCTGAATGTGGTTTCGATTGTGAATTGTATTCATGAGTTACTGCAACGTCACTCCAGATACCTGCGAGGCAGAGAGGAAGCCGAAATGCAACTTCTGAAAGTAAAAAGTGATCTGGATCATCTGCAGAGCATCCACTGCAGGCAAAAAGTGAGTCCACATGTCCTCCTATAGTCCAGTACACGTAATAACTGGGAAAGTGCTCCAGGTGTTTACTAATAATATTGCGTGTACTTGGTATCTGGCCAAGTACTTCTACTGGGGTCAGTAGGTAATACAAGTGTGATCTCTGTTGCACAATTTAAGTAACAAAGTTCATTTAGCCTATTATATCAGCAAATGGGATGGAGGGATGTTTAGTACGGAAAGACCTTGTCTTTCTAAACCTCTGCATTTTTCAAATAAATAGCACATGGTGCAGATTGGTATCTGGGTCATTCCATCCTGAGCTCCCACTCACACAGACCATTCCTTTTGCCCCCTCGTCGCAGCCAACCGCTCTGCGTTCAGGTCTGTAATTAAATGTTGCTTTGACAAATGAGTTTGTTTTTCCCAGGATCAGCTAGAGACCACTCGCAGAGAAAATGCTACCCTGCAAGAGCGTGAACGGCAGGCCCAGTGTAAGAACAGGAGTCTGTTACAGCTGCTGAAAAATGAGAAGGAAGAGGTACAAGCTGGTGGAAGCACAGCAAGGGTTAAATTACTTTGCATCAGGGCTGTAGCTGAGCTCTGTTGGAGGCACCACAGGGGTTACATAGTAATGCATTGCTTTAGCTTTGAGAAGATTGCCTCACTCTGCAGGCTGAAATAAAATAGGGGATGGGGGGGAATTGATCTAACCAATCGGTGTCCTATCCCTAGGAATGCTTGAAAAGTTTTTTTTTTTTTTTTTTTTTTTTTTTTTTTATGCACCAAATTGACATTGGGCAGTCTGGAACAGACTTTTGTGCTACCTAATGTCACACTAGGGGCAGCTATTTCCCAGCACACAATTAACAATAACTCTGGATGTGCAGAGTTTCAACCTGATCCCGACTCTTCTCACCATGACCACTTCAAAAAGACGAATTAGTCCTGCTGGTTGGAGGAACTCTGTAATAGAAAGGATACTGTATGTTTATTAGAGAGGTCACTGTCTGTTATCCACTAAACTAAGAATTCAAAGGAAATTTCACATTTTAAGCCAAAATAGCCAAAGCTGGAAGCAACTCCACTTTTTTTTACCTTTTTTTTTAATATCAGATTCTCATTTTAGTGAATAACCTGGTCACTGGTCGATTTGTGTGTGTTTATTTTATTCCAGTTTCAGAAGCTGCAGCATATCATTGCCAGTCGTTCTACTCAATATAACCACAATATGAAAAGAAAAGAGCGAGAGTTCAACAAACTGAAAGAGCGATTGTATCAACTTGTGATGGATAAAAAAGACAAGAAGATCTGTGAGTTACTGTTAGAAATTCATATAATCACCGATGTGCCCCGCCTCGGCACCAAGGTTATGCTGCATGTTACAAAGAGTTAATCCTATTAATGCACCGAGCCTGAAAAAGTTAGTTAAACATACATTTTGTAGTACATTGGGGGATATTTATCAGTGTTCTGGAACGTTAAATTTTACCCTTATTTTGACCATGTTAACACTGTCTAAAAAGTGTTTTTTCTTTATAGTACATTTTTGCCACATTGAACAAGCCAAGCTAGGTCCCAGGGCAGCTGATATGGCTATTTTCCTTCATTAAAGGGACACTATATGCACCCAGAGTACTGCAGCTTTTTGAAGTGGTCTGGGTGCATTCTCCCTGTCCCTCTTAGTCCTGCAATGTAGAGAAACTGTAATGTTTATAGTGCAGAACTAGGACTGTCCATTCCGGGAGTTCACCAGACCATAGGTTGCTCTGCATTAGGACATCCAGAGTCAGTGAAAACACTATAGGAGAGCATTGAGTCAATGCTAACCTATGGGGTGGCCCTAATGCACTCACCGCACATTCTCAAAGAAGGTGTAATGCCAATGGATATCTGGAATCGGGAGCGTAAACAAGTGTTGTGTTTGCATCTTTACATGCCAGGGGGCATGTAAGAAGACACTTTATTATAGAAGTCCAGCATCTGGCAACTTCATCGGAATGCCAAGTTGACCATTCTACAGTCCGAAGAATAGAGAAAATCTGCAATAATATACATTGCCCATGATCAAAGACGGTTCGGCAAAACCTGAAATGTGTTGCAAGCATTTACTGCATTAACCTTCACAATTTTGGAATAGATTATGCACTGTGCATTACACCCGCATTCTCGTATAGTTGAGGAGTTAACTTCTGTTGGTTCTGCATTAGAAGAAATTCCACTTGTAAAACTATTCTTTAAATCCATATGGAGGAGAGCTTTTTATGTTTGTTTTTGGTTTATTTCAAGCGATGGATGTCCTGAATTATGTGGGTCGAGCAGATGGAAAGCGGTCCGTTTGGAAGACCAGTCGTACTGAAGCCAAGTAAGTGAGTGATAACCTAACACAGAGGATGCTGGATGCAAGAAAACTGGCCCTTTTACTTGGTGTTCTTTATTTCTAAGGAATGAAGAGGAGATGTATAAGGTTCTGTTGAGTGACTATGAGAAACGACAAAAAGATCTCATGATGGAAAACGTGGAACTTAAAAAAGTCCTTCAGCAAATGAAAAAAGAAATGGTGTTCATTCTGGGCCCACAAAAATATCCCACTGTGGACCATGCAGAGGACAGCTTGGGAGTGGTAAGTCTGCTACAGACTGCATCATGTTAAATCACTTTAAATTGATAGTCACTGGTTACTCTCCTCCATTAAAGGTAGATCCTTACTTCCTCTCTTCCTGTCGTGAGGGTTTATAGGAACACCCCATTTTCCCATCTTGTTAAAGTGGAATGGCCACTTCTCTGGTAACTACATTTTTGAAAATCACCCCTCTCGTGCTATAGCAATGACTAATATGGAGCGAAGATGTAGTTGCCCTGTTGTAGGATAAAGAGATTTGGATTTCTAAATGTAATTAAATATTGGTATAAGTAAACGTAGTTATAAAAATAATCATGAGGAGAAATATTAATTCTCTAATTCCATACTCCTTTTAAAGAAGTATCCTGGTACCTTCTCCCTCTTGAAGGCATGTCCCAGGACCCCCTATCCCCACAATCCATATTTTAATGGCATCTCTTTAGCCAGTTTCTCATTGTGCGAATAATTGAAAGCATTCATATTCAGTTTAGTGGCAGATCTTGTGGTTTGTTCTTAGTCCCAGGTCCTTTCTGATGTCGATGAAGATGTTGCTGATTCTAGCAAAGAGACCATATCCGAATTATCTTGTGAAACTGTGCGTGCACAACTTATTGATAGCATCCGGCAGCAATGGCGTATAGTTAAAAACCACGTGGAGAGACTGGACAGCCAAGGTAACCACCATTTATCCATTAAAACCTTCACGTAAACATGGAACCAGTACTTTGTGTTTGCTAAATTGTTTGAAAGATTCAAGTAGGAGTTTTCATCACTTAAGCATGGAGATATTCTTATTTGAATAGCACTTTACCATTCTACAATAGGTTTCTTTAACAACCAGTAATTGACCGACAGAAATTAATTAAACCCTGTAAAAAGGAAGGGATAAAGGAACACGAGGGCGAGTTTGCTACATATGACGTGTTGGATGATCAGTAAAGGTGCTACATATGACGTGTTGGATGATCAGTAAAGGTGCTACATATGACGTGTTGGATGATCAGTAAAGGTGCTACATATGACTTGTTGGATGATCAGTAAAGGTGCTACATATGACGTGTTGGATGATCAGTAAAGGTGCTACATATGACGTGTTGGATGATCAGTAAAGGTGCTGCATATGACGTGTTGGATGATCAGTAAAGGTGCTACATATGACGTGTTGGATGATCAGTAAAGGTGCTACATATGACGTGTTGGATGATCAGTAAAGGTGCTACATATGACGTGTTGGATGATCAGTAAAGGTGCTGCATATGAGGTGTTGGATGATCAGTAAAGGTGCTGCATATGACGTGTTGGATGATCAGTAAAGGTGCTGCATATGACGTGTTGGATGATCCGTAAAGGTGCTACATATGACGTGTTGGATGATCAGTAAAGGTGCTGCATATGACGTGTTGGATGATCAGTAAAGGTGCTACATATGACGTGTTGGATGATCAGTAAAGGTGCTACATATGACGTGTTGGATGATCCGTAAAGGTGCTGCATATGAGGTGTTGGATGATCCGTAAAGGTGCTGCATATGACGTGTTGGATGATCCGTAAAGGTGCTACATATGACGTGTTGGATGATCCGTAAAGGTGCTGCATATGACGTGTTGGATGATCCGTAAAGGTGCTACATATGACGTGTTGGATGATCAGTAAAGGTGCTGCATATGACGTGTTGGATGATCCGTAAAGGTGCTGCATATGACGTGTTGGATGATCCGTAAAGGTGCTACATATGACGTGTTGGATGATCAGTAAAGGTGCTGCATATGACGTGTTGGATGATCAGTAAAGGTGCTACATATGACGTGTTGGATGATCCGTAATGGTTCTACATATGACGTGTTGGATGATCCGTAAAGGTGCTACATATGATGTGTTGGATGATCAGTAAAGGTGCTACATATGAGGTGTTGGATGATCCGTAAAGGTGCTGCATATGACGTGTTGGATGATCCGTAAAGGTGCTACATATGACGTGTTGGATGATCCGTAAAGGTGCTGCATATGACGTGTTGGATGATCCGTAAAGGTGCTGCATATGACGTGTTGGATGATCCGTAAAGGTGCTACATATGACGTGTTGGATGATCAGTAAAGGTGCTGCATATGACGTGTTGGATGATCAGTAAAGGTGCTGCATATGACGTGTTGGATGATCCGTAATGGTTCTACATATGACGTGTTGGATGATCCGTAAAGGTGCTACATATGAGGTGTTGGATGATCAGTAAAGGTGCTACATATGAGGTGTTGGATGATCAGTAAAGGTGCTGCATATGATGTGTTGGATGATCAGTAAAGGTGCTGCATATGACGTGTTGGATGATCAGTAAAGGTGCTACATATGACGTGTTGGATGATCAGTAAAGGTGCTACATATGACGTGTTGGATGATCAGTAAAGGTGCTACATATGACGTGTTGGATGATCCGTAAAGGTGCTGCATATGACGTGTTGGATGATCCGTAAAGGTGCTACATATGACGTGTTGGATGATCAGTAAAGGTGCTACATATGACGTGTTGGATGATCAGTAAAGGTGCTGCATATGACGTGTTGGATGATCAGTAAAGGTGCTACATATGACGTGTTGGATGATCCGTAATGGTTCTACATATGACGTGTTGGATGATCAGTAAAGGTGCTACATATGAGGTGTTGGATGATCAGTAAAGGTGCTACATATGAGGTGTTGGATGATCAGTAAAGGTGCTGCATATGATGTGTTGGATCGGATGTACCAGAGAGAGAATAGATGGAAAAAGATAAATTCAGTTTTAAAAATACTTTGTTTTAGAAAATAGAGAAGCCATCCAGTTAGTTCAGTTTTTAAAGTGGGAATACCTGTATAGAATTAAAGATTTTCACTCCTTCAATGTAGAATGTGCTTGTCTGTTTGCAGCTTCTATTGTACAAGTGACGTCCCCAGACTTGAAAAATTTAATTTCGAGGGAAGACCATGAACAAGAGGTTGAAAAACTTAAAGAAGAGATTCAAAGATGTAAAGAAACCATTAGAAATCAACAACATCTCTTTCAGGTAGACACTCTGTTTGCTTCATTTTACTGAGGTCCTTTCTTCCTTCTCTGAGTGAGCAGGGTTTGCTGTGAGAGACCCTCTTAGTTAAAATGTCACGGGTGGGGGTTAGAGGGCTTTCAGAGTGCAGAGGAAACATTCCATCGTCAGTTACATAGTTGAAGAGACACTGCATCAATTAAGCCTTTTTAAACATGATGTTGACCCAATAGAAGCTAAAAAAACACCAGTTAGATGCACTTCTAATTTAGCAACAAGCTGGGAAAACCTTCCTTCTTCACCCCAGAATGGCAGTCAGATTTATCCTTGGATCAAGAAGCTATTACAAATTATATCACTGAATATAATGATTTTGCAAGTATTTATCCAATTGCTATGTATTGCAGAGAATTCCATATCTTTATTGTTTTTACTGTTAAAAAACCAAAACACAAAAAAACCTTTCCTTTGCTTTAACCCCTTAAGGACTGGACTTTTTTTGCGATGTTGTACATTTGCGACCAGGCATCTTTTTACACTTTTGTGGTGTTTGTGTTTAGCTGTAATTTTCCGCTCTCTCATTTACTGTTCATATACAAATTATATATAGTTTTTTTTTCAGGACAAAAGGGGCTTTATTTACATACCATTATTTATATAATCTCATGTACCGTATATACTCGAGTATAAGACGAGTTTTTCAGCACATTTTTTGTGCTGAAAAACCCCCACTCGTCTTATACTCGAGTCAGTTGTCTGTATTATGGCAATTTTCATTGCCATAATACAGACAAGGACCGGGGGCTGTCAGGAAGCTGTAACTTACCTTCACAGCAGCTCCTGTCAGCTCCCTTCTCTCTTCTCCGGTGCGTGCAGCTCCCAGGTCAGCTTCCTCTGCAACTCTCGCGAGAGCCGCGGGGTCAGAGCGTTGCCACGGGTTACCGTGGCAACGCTCCGCGCGGCCGCGAGAGTTGCAGAGGGAGCTGACCTGGGAGCTGCACGCACCGGAGAAGAGAGAAGGGAGCTGACAGGAGCTGCTGTGAAGGTAAGTTACAGCTTCCTGACAGCCCCCTCCTACAGCCCATCCACTGGACCACCAGGGAGTGAGAGCCCCCCTCCCTGGCCAGCTAACAAGCAGGGAGGGGGGACGAAAAAATTAAAATATTAATAATAAAACAAATAATAATAAGGAAAAAATTATTAAAATAATAACATAAAAATAATAATACAAATAATAATAAAATAAAAAAAAATAGTTACCTAAAAAAAAAATAACATTAAAAAAAATATTAAAATAATAATTAAATACCCCACCAATGCTCTGCACTCACACACACACATTGCACATACACACACTGCATTCATACATACACTGCACTGCATTCATTATAAACACACTGCATTCATACACACTGCACTCACACACACTGCACTCATACATACACACTGCACTCATACATACACACTGCACTCATATACACACACTGCACTGCATTCATTATACACACACTGCATACACACTGCACTCATACACACACACTGCACTCATACACACACACTGCACTCATATACACACTGCACTCATATACACACTGCACTCATATACACACTGCACTCATATACACACTGCACTCACACACACTGCACTCATATACACACACTGCACTGCATTCATTATACACACACTGCATACACACTGCACTCACACACACTGCATACACACTGCACTCATACACACACACTGCACTCATACACACACACTGCACTCATACACACACACTGCACTCATACACACACACTGCACTCATACACACACTGCACTCATATACACACTGCACTCATATACACACTGCACTCATATACACACTGCACTCATACACACTGCACTCATATACACACACTGCACTGCATTCATTATACACACACTGCACTCACACACACTGCATACACACACTGCACTGCATTCATTATATACACACTGCATTCATACACACACACTGCACTCATACATACACTGCACTCATATACACACTGCACTCATATACACACACTGCACTGCATTCATTATACACACACTGCATACACACTGCACTCATATACACACACTGCACTGCATTGCATTCATTATACACACACTGCATACACACTGCACTCATATACACACACTGCACTGCATTGCATTCATTATACACACACTGCATACACACTGCACTCATACACACACTGCACTCATATACACACACTGCACTCATATACACACACTGCACTGCATTCATTATACACACACTGCATACACACTGCACTCATACATACACACTGCACTCATATACACACACTGCACTGCATTCATTATACACACACACTGCATACACACTGCACTCATACATACACACTGCACTCATACATACACACTGCACTCATACATACACACTGCACTCATACACACTGCACTCATACACACTGCACTCATACACACTGCACTCATATACACACACTGCACTGCATTCATTATACACACACTGCATACACACTGCACTCATACACACACTGCATACACACACTGCACTGCATTCATTATATACACACTGCATTCATACACACTGCACTCATACACACACACTGCACTCATACACACACACTGCACTCATACACACACACTGCACTCATACACACACACTGCACTGCATTCATTATACACACACTGCACTCATACACACACACACACACTGCACTCCATTCATTATATACACACTGCACTCATACACACACACTGCATACACACACTGCATTCATATACACACTGCATTAATTATATACACACACTGTAAATAAATATTCAGTTAATATAATTTTTTTAGGATCTAATTTTATTTAGAAATGTACCAGTAGCTGCTGCATTTCCCACCCTAGTCTTATACTCGAGTCAATAAGTTTTCCCAGTTTTTTGGGGTAAAATTAGGGGCCTCGGCTTATATTCGGGTCGACTTATACTCATAATTTAATTTTTAAAAAATGAAAAAATATGATGAAAAATTGAAAAAAATACATGTTTTTTGACTTTTATGTGAAAAATCTTTTATTCATCTACAAAAGTGAATGAAAAAAACTGCTAAATAGATTCAAAATTTTGTCCTGAGTTTAAAAATACCCAGTGTTTACATGCTTTTTGCTATTTTTTTGCATGTTATAGGGCTATAAGTACAAGTAGGATATTGCGGTTTCAAAACATATATTTTTTAAAATGTATCAATAGTGACATTGTAACACTATTATCTGTCATAAATCGCTGAATAACACCCCACATGTACATATTTTTTTTAAAGTAGACAACCCAGGGTATTCAATATGGGGTATGTCCAGACTTTTTTAGTAGCCACTTAGTCGCAAACACTGGCCAAAGTTAGCGTTCATATTTGTTTGTGTGTGAAAAAAGTAAAAAACTAAATTGAACGCTAATTTTGGCCAGTGTTTGTGACCAAGTGGTTACTAAAAAAGACTGGTCATACCCCATTTGCAATACCTTGGGTTGTCTTCTTTCGCAAATGGTATGCCATCATGGGGGTAATTCTCATTCCTGGGCTACCATACGCTCTCAAAGGCAACGTAACCAACCTGGCCATTTTCAATGTAAAAATATTTGACCCATATATTTGACCCTGTAACTTTCAAAAACGCTATAAAACCTTTACATGGGGGGTACTGTTATACTCAGGAGACTTTGCTGAACACAAATATTAGTGTTTCAAAACTGGAAAATGTATCACAACAATTATATCATCAGTAAACGTGCTGTTTATGTGTGAAAAATGCAAAAAAAGTCACTTTCACTGACAATATCATCGCTGTGATATGTTTTACTCTTTTGAATCACTAATATTTGTGTTCAGCAAAGTCTCCCGAGTAAAACAGTACCCCCCATGTACAGGTTTTAGGGTGTCGTAGAACGTTACAGGGTAAAATACAGTGCTAGCAAATTAAATTCTCTAGACTTTTGGCCTGGGTTGGCAGGCAGGTCCCTTAAATTGCAATCAATAAAATAACTTAATTATGTAAAAATATTACATAAATACGCACGTAGAATTTAAATATATATGCATATTTATATATTTGAAGTCTACGTGTATATTTATATAATTATTTGTCATTTTGTATATGGACATATGAATAGTTCGTATTCTTTTTATTTATTTATATATACATAGATATATATACAATTTCATTCTAAGTGTATTTTGATATAAATATATATATATATTAATATCAAAATACAGTTAGAATAACATTTCGTATAGATATATAATTTTTTTTAATTTTTATTATTATTTTTAATTTTTTTAATTTAAATGATTTATTATTCGTATTTTATAATAATATATATACAATATATATAGTTATTATATATATTATATATATACGTGTGTAAATTAATTATAAGTGTATTTTTATATTAATATATGTACATATTAATATAAAAATACACTTAGCATGACATTATATATATGATATATAGACATATATTATATAGGTATAATATGTCTATATATCATATATATATATATATACACATATATAATTCTATTTTTTTTTTTATTCACTATAACTTTAATTTTTTTTTGATTTTACACTGGCAGGGAGACTGCCTGTCAGCACAGACAGTCCCCCTGCAGGCAGAGACTAGGACACCTATTGTGACCATGTGGTCGCCCTATTGGGCGATCACATGGCCCCAGGGGTCCTAATCCGCCATGGGGAGACTGTCTGGGCTGCAGGCAGTCTCCCCACAACGGGAGCAACGCCGATCGCCGCCGGGGGAACGACGGCGATCGGGTAAGTACATTTTAAATTTAGGACGGTTCAGGACCGTCGTCGGTCGGCAACGCAAAAATGCCGATGACGGTCCTGAACCGTCTTGCGTCCTTAAGGGGTTAAACTTAATCATCGTTCTTCAAGTCAAAATAGGTGACTTTGTGTCCTAGGTATAGTACTGTTCATGAATAGATTTCCTTACAGTGGTGTGGCGGAACCAACCTCGCCACTGGCCACTGGTGGAGCCTGGTCGCCCGCCTCCTGCTGCTGGACTATGGCCCCTGTTCTTTTTCCCTGCAGAAAGGCTGGTTTGTGCCTTTCTGCAGACTGTTAAAGCCATGCTACCCCAGATAGCTATGCCATGGAGCCCAGCCGTATACTGAAAGACTGTATGAAAGACTTTGGCTCCATGGCGATTGAACTGTATGTATGTGATCTGAGCGCCATCTGGTAATAATGTTCCCTGCAGATCTAAGCTATCTGGGGATAGGTAGAATGTGTATGTTTTATATACTAAATGTAACAGTATGTAATTTTATGTCTTTTATTGTCCTCTGTCTGCCATGTGGTTAGTGGTGTTTTGCCTCTGTCCTTGGAGATAATTGGATTACTTCACAATTATCTCTATGACAGAGAGGAGGGATTGTGATGCATTGTGGGATTGTAAGCTTGTGATCGGTCAATGTCCAATGTTTCCCAGTCTTCCATCTGGTCCCCTAGGGGACTGTCCACCAGGTGGGAGACCTGCATAAAAGCCGGGCAGGTAGCCCAAGTAAATCTGTTCACTGCGTGACCCTCAACACAGAGCTTTGTCTCGTTCTTGGGGGGGATTTATTGTATGCTTTTCCAGTTTGACTGCTAGGAGTGTAAACCTATTTGTATGTTTTTTCCTATTCGGCTGTTTACAGCATTCGTATAGTTCCGGTTCAGCTGTTTATGGCATTCATATGCTTCTCCAGTTCGGTGGATTGGTGTCTACAGTAGCTGTGCCTGTGTCTCTGGAAGGGGAGATCTAATAAACGGCGGTTTAACCCTTTTATGCCTGGGGGTGCCGTTACAAGTGGTTTGTATTGGCCCCCAGATATATTTGTATAATGCCATCATATCCCCTATAAGGCACCATTTTTCTAAACTGAAGAGGTTTCAATTTGTTAACCTTATTTCATACATAAAATGCTCCATTCCTTTTATTAAAGGGATTCTATAGTGCCAGGAAAACAAAGCTGTTTTCCTGGCACTGTAGAATCCTGCAGTGCCCCCCCCCCCCCCCCCCCTTCCGTGCTACTTACCTAGCTTACCTGAACTCAACGCCTATGTCGCTCGGCGCGGAGTCAGGCTCCGACCTAATGCGCATGTGCGGCAATGGCCGCGCTCTCATTAGGATTTCCCCATAGGAAAGCTTTATTCAATGACAGTCACTAGAGGAAGAGTTAACCCTCAGAGGTAAATATAGCAGCTTCTCTGTACCTCTGCACGGTTATGGGACATGGGACATGAGCCGAACTGATCTGGGTGCCTAAAGTGTCCCTTTAATTTTGTAGCCCACCTCTGCACTTTTTCTAATGCCATAGTATCCTTCTTTACAACCGGTGCTCAGAATTGTACAGCATATTCAAGATGTAGTTTTACCAGTGACTTTTTATAAAGAGGCAAAATGATATTCTCATCATGAGAATTAATACCCTTTTTCATTCATGCATACCTTACTGGCCTTAGCCACTGCTGATTGACATAGCACATTGACTAGTTTGTCTATAACAGTTCCTTCTCGCGTGTTGTTGTTTCTAATTCAGTAACTTTTGTGAGCATAACTTTTTCTTCATTCAATTTAATCTGCCATTTGAGTGCTCAATCCCTCAATCTGTCTAAATTCTTCTGCAGCAATGCAATCCTCGGTGTCAATGAGTTACCCCTAAACCCTAGGCAGGGCCGGATTAACATAGGGGCTGATGGAGCTGCAGCTCTAGGCCCATGGAATTAAAAAAAAAATTCTACTTTTTTTTTTTTTTTTTTTTAACACTCTACTCTTAGGTTTGCCACCTGACTGGTATTTTACTGGCACAGATGGTATGTGAGGCTGCCTGGCCGTGCCGGTATTGCAGTAATACCGGCAATACAAATGCAGATATTTTTCTCAGTATAAACAGAAATTACTCTGCAATACCAGCGCCGGCCAGTAGGGGTCAGTGTGTGGAGAGAGGCAGGGATAGGAAGTTACAGCATATCCCTCCCTGCCTCTCTCTACTCACTAATCCACAGGGGAGCAGCTCCCAGTCTGCAGAGACAGACTACATCTTAGGGAAGTGAGGGATGAGGGCAAAGGCTGCAGGGAGACATTGGGACACTGAGACACTAGGGGACACTGAGACACTAGGGGACACTAGGGGACACTGAGACACTAGGGGACACTGAGACACTAGGGGACACTGAGACACTAGGGGACACTGAGACACTAGGGGACACTGAGACACTAGGGGACACTGAGACACTAGGGGACACTGAGACACTAGGGGACACTGAGACACTAGGGGACACTGAGACACTAGGGGACACTGAGACACTAGGGGACACTGAGACACTAGGGGACACTGAGACACTAGGGGACACTGAGACACTAGGGGACACTGAGACACTAGGGGACACTGAGACACTAGGGGACACTGAGACACTAGGGGACACTGAGACACTAGGGGACACTGAGACACTAGGGGACACTGAGACACTAGGGGACACTGAGACACTAGGGGACACTGAGACACTAGGGGACACTGAGACACTAGGGGACACTGAGACACTAGGGGACACTGAGACACTAGGGGACACTGAGACACTAGGGGACACTGAGACACTAGGGGACACTGAGACACTAGGGGACACTGAGACACTAGGGGACACTGAGACACTAGGGGACACTGAGACACTAGGGGACACTGAGACACTAGGGGACACTGAGACACTAGGGGACACTGAGACACTAGGGGACACTGAGACACTAGGGGACACTGAGACACTAGGGGACACTGAGACACTAGGGGACACTGAGACACTAGGGGACACTGAGACACTAGGGGACACTGAGACACTAGGGGACACTGAGACACTAGGGGACACTGAGACACTAGGGGACACTGAGACACTAGGGGACACTGAGACACTAGGGGACACTGAGACACTAGGGGACACTGAGACACTAGGGGACACTGAGACACTAGGGGACACTGAGACACTAGGGGACACTGAGACACTAGGGGACACTGAGACACTAGGGGACACTGAGACACTAGGGGACACTGAGACACTAGGGGACACTGAGACACTAGGGGACACTGAGACACTAGGGGACACTGGGAGACCTGGGGACACTGGGAGACCTGGGTACACTGAGACACTAGGGGATGCTGTGAGACCTGGGTACACTGAGACACTAGGGGATGCTGTGAGACATAGGGACATTGAGAGACACTAATGACACAGTGTCTCCATGTCTTCCAGTGTCCCCATGTCTCCCAGCCAGTGTCCCTAGTGTCTGTGTCCCCATGGCTCCCAGTGTCTGTGTTCCCATGTCTCTCAGCCAGTGTCCTTAGTGTCTCTGTGTCCCCATGTCTCTGTGTCCCCAAATGTTTCAGTGCCCCTGTGTCCCCATGCCTCCCAGCCAGTGTCCCTAGTGTCTGTGTCCCCATGTCTCCCAGTGTCTGTGTTCCCATGTTTCTCAGTGTCCCTAGTGTCTTGGTGTCCCCAAATGTCTGTGTCTCAGTGTCCCCAAGTGTCTGTGTCCCCATGTCTCTCAGTGTCCCCTAGTATCCTAGTGACACAGGACACACTGACACATGGGGACACTGAGACACTAGGGGACACATGAGGACACTGAGACACTATAGGACACTGGGAGACCTGGGTACACTGAGACACTAGGGGATGCTGTGAGACATAGGGACATTGAGAGACACATTGGGACACAGACACTAATGACACAGTGTCTCCATGTCTTCCAGTGTCCCCATGTCTCCCAGCCAGTGTCCCTAGTGTCTGTGTCCCCATGGCTCCCAGTGTCTGTGTTCCCATGTCTCTCAGCCAGTGTCCTTAGTGTCTCTGTGTCCCCATGTCTCTGTGTCCCCAAATGTTTCAGTGCCCCTGTGTCCCCATGCCTCCCAGCCAGTGTCCCTAGTGTCTGTGTCCCCATGTCTCCCAGTGTCTGTGTTCCCATGTTTCTTAGTGTCCCCAAATGTCTGTCTCAGTGTCCCCAAATGTCTGTCTCAGTGTCCCCATGTCTCTCAGTGTCCCCATGTCTCTGTGTCCCCTAGTATCCTAGTGACACAGGACACACTGACACATGGGGACACTGAGACACTATGGGACACTGGGAGACCTGGGTACACTGAGACACTAGGGGATGCTGTGAGACATAGGGACATTGAGAGACACTAATGACACAGTGTCTCCATGTCTTCCAGTGTCCCCATGTCTCCCAGCTAGTGTCTGTGTCCCATGGCTCCCAGTGTGTGTTCCCATGTCTCTCAGTGTCCCCATAGGTCCCAGTGTCCCCATGTCTCCCAGCCAGTGTCCTTAGTGTCTCTGTGTCCCCATGGCTCCCAGTGTCCCCAAGTGTCTGTGTCCCCATGCCTCCCAGCCAGTGTCCCTAGTGTCTGTGTTCCCATGTTTCTCAGTGTCCCTAGTGTCTTAGTGTCCCCAAATGTCTGTCTCCCAGTGTCCCCAAGTGTCTCAGTGTCCCCATGTCTCTCAGTGTCCCCTAGTATCCTAGTGACACAGGACACACTGAGACATGGGGACACTGGGAGCAATGAGGACACAGACACTGGGAGACTAGTGGACTGGGTGACATGGGGACACTGACCCTGTGATACATAGGGATACTGATGCCAGGCTGGCCTTCCAATTCTTTGGGCAGACATGCCCCCTTTTTGGGCATTTTCGCTCCTTTTGGCAGTTCTGGTCACGTGATTAATGTCAGTGGCCCACCCTTTTACACCGCCCATTGACTTCCTGTTGCACTGGACACTGCTGTTAGGTGGAATGGATTTACTTGAAAGATTAAAGCATTAATTAGAGAGAGATTAGCATATTTTTAGAAAATCTGAGTTTTCTTATAGCTGCATCCTATGAGTTTCCCTCTGGCACCATCTCCACCATATACATAACGCTTGACTGTTTTAGTGTTTTTGGTCGATAAGATTCTGTAATTATGCCCCTCATAATTGTCAGCACCAGGCCCACTGGGCTCTTAATCTGGCCCTGACCCTAGGGGCCTGGGGGAAGGGAGGTTGGGAGAGGGATTAGGAGACCTCAAACCTCATTTTGGTTCAGTAATGGCCATCCCCTATTGCTGTATAATCGACAAATATTTTTAGATAAGAGCGACTAGAGAAGAAAAGAGAAAAATTGAGAAACAAAGTAAAACAACATCTTAACAGGTTTGTTCATTTTGCCCAAGGACATTTCTCAATTTTCGAAACCTGGTGGGTCAGCTTAGTCTCAGAGTGTGTTCAGGTGTTAGTGGCTTGTGAGTCGCCGTTTCTCGGGACAAAAAGGGTGACGTGGGCAGGATCTCGGTTCTGCCAGTCCCAGTGATTTCAGGAAGGCTGGTGCCCCTTCAATTGAGATTAGTGTGTGTGGTTCCATTGTAAGTTATCAGGGACCCTGGAGCTCCCCAGCGGTAGGCCATGGCAGCTTTTCTAAGTTGTGAGGTGCCAGTCCCCAGTGATTTATGCCAGAGTAGTGTGCTTTTTGTGAGGTTTTGAAAAAAGGTCACGGAGGATCCCTCAAAGGATTTGTTTTGTTTTTGGAAGGTTTGGCATCTGAGTATGACCTGCAACTCCAGGTGATAATTTAGCAGTGCAAGTGATGCAATGTACTCCATCTATAACCACCTTTTTGGCCGTTGTCTGGAGTAGGCTTGTTGCCAGTAGCCTGCGGATATAGTGTGGGAGCTACTCGGCCGATACCTCAGCAGGGATTCCGCGGATTTTGACGTGATTCCGGCGCTGTTCGTGAGTTGTAGGGAGAGGTTTGACTGGTGTGCTTAAAGTTGGTGCACTGTCTCTTTAATGACTTTGTCTGTTCTGGTGTCAAGCATATCTTCCTCCAGAGGCCCGCACCGGTCAGTGATGGCCTGTATGTCTGTTTTTAAAAGCATTGGGTCAGCTGCCCATAGTCTGCCTGCAGGATTTTCAGGTCGTGTTTGATAGTGGAAGCTGACCCGTCAGAGGTCTCAAGAGTGTATCAGACTTACCTGGGTGAGTAGCGTGGCTACATTCTCCCCCTGCGCTTGGGTGTTCTTCTCTGACCCTCTGCAGGGATCAGTCTGGGCTGGGCCGGCTCCCTTAGCATGTCTCCTATGTCCCTGCTATCTGCCACGCGATTCAGCTTTTGGGAGTGGCGTCCCATCGCTGGCATGGAGTCCTGGGGAGTCAGTGATGCGTTAAGCACTGTTTGGCATGCTCTGTGTGGTGTTACCGCATAGGAGAGCATCCAGACCCGGGATGGTCAGGGTGTAGTAGGCAGTGGCTTAGTGCTTTGGCATGTGAAAGAAAGCCATCTATCGATGCAGATCCGATCAGGGAGATCAGCTGGAGGGTTATTATTATTATTATTATTATTGCCATTTATATAGCGCCAACAGATTCCGTAGCGCTTTACAATATTGGCGTCTGCTCTGTTTGGTTAGCAAGCTCCACCCCGAAACATGGCTTTTTATGCCCATTTCAAGATCATTTATAAATATGTTAAATAGAAGCGGTGCCAGAACAGAACCCTGAGGGACACCACTTGCCACCTCTGTCCATCTTGAAAATTTACCATTAATAACAACTCGTCATACTCTAATTTTTAAGCCAATGTTCTACCCAAGAACAAGAATTTCCATCTACACCAAATTCTTTTAGTTTAAAGACTAACCTATTGTGAGGATGCGTAGCAATCGCGTTGTCAAAATCCAAGTAGATCACATCCACTCCAACACCCTGATCTATGCTTCTTAGTTCTTTGTAGTTTTAAGAACTCCCTGTAATCAGATGCAGGTACTTCTTGCATATAAGTAGGGAAGGTACCACTAAACCGGACCCATGAAAAAATGTTAAAACTCTAGATCCTGTCTCCAACACAGTCCTCTAGTCCCAGGAATGGGCTAGCGAGCTAATCGCTTGCTCTGTGGTTGCTATGGTAATTCCAGAGCTGGCGCTTGCTAGGGTGTGTAGGAATGGAGTGACGTGACGTCATTCCATTCAGATGCAGGCAATAAAATCCAACGTGTCTGCGTCATGGAGGTTGGCCCTGCTTGAGGAAGGTTCCCTATTGTCACGGCTTACCTTAGTTGGTAGTCCGGTAGGCAGAGATTTATGCTCACCTTTGCAATTAAACACAGGCCACGGTGGTCATGTAAGAATTTACCTGGCCTGTGAGTCTGTGCACAGGGGCTGTGCAGGATATTGCTCCAAGTTGCAGTACAGGTAAGGACACAAGCAGGAGAATTGTCGAGGGTAAGCCAAAGTCAGAGGATGCCAGAAGTCAGGATATACGGTAAGAAAGCCAAGGTCAGAGGATGCCAGAAATCAGAATACACGATGCGAATAAGCCAAGGTCAGGAGCAAAACTATCTGGATACACAAAAAACGAACCATACAGCAGAACCAGAGTCAATGAACTGACACTGCCCTCAGGGAGAGTACCTGGCTAATCAGTGATGCTTTACAGCTGGACCACGATTGACAGGAGCAGTCACAGGTTAAGTCCAGCACCCAGTGCTGGAGACTTCAGGCCAAATCAAGGACCGAAGTGGCTCAGAGGCAGGAACGCATAAAGCACCCGGGTTCACTTCTGGGGCGACCTCGTTTGGATGAGAACTGTGACACCTATGCATGGCAAATCGGAGGAGTGCGTGCGGACCGGAAGTGTAACACCCACCTCTTTAGATTGTGGTGGGGGAGCGCAGGGCCAGGTAAGACATGACTTTAGGGAATACCTATGAAAAGTTGTTGTTTTTTTTTTTTTTGTTTTTTACCTGCCAATAAACATTTAACTACTATAATTTAAATATACGAACTATGAGTCCTTTTTTTTTTTTTTTTTTTTTAATTCTTTATTTTGTTGTGCATGGATTATACAGGTTACATGTACGCCAGCAATGCCACAATAGCTAATGCCAGGATTTCCTCATACATATAGATACAAATGGCATGGAGAAACTATGCACATTTTTTCAATTTAATACGAGTAAACAGAGTTGTGTAGGTCAGTGTGTGAGTATGAGAGAGTGTTTAGGCTTATCTAGTGGCCCTGTTAATATAAGTGTGGCAGACGCTTAGTGAATGAATGAGTGAGTGTATATCTCTGAGTAGGCAGACGCTTCATTATTACATAGTTACATAGTTACATAGCTGAAAAGAGACTTGCGTCCATCAAGTTCAGCCTTCCTCACATATGTTTTTTGCTGTTGATCCAAATGCTTGTGTTGCTAGGCTTCCCATCTGGGGATGGCTTATTAGACAACTTGAAAGTAACAGTAGGCAAGTTCCCAGACAGGTGTGGGTATGTCAGTCAAGATCAGCCCCCTGGTAGCCCCCTCGCTATTAAGATGACCATGTGTATTCAGGCTAGAGCCTAAAAGCGGTATCATGAGATGCAGTACAGTGTTTGTAGTTGCGGCTGGCGCCGGAGTGGCAGGTCCTCTTATGTTTAGCCTGCGGTTTAACCAATGCCCTCCGTGGGCAGGATGTGGATCCTCCCGGCCTCGCTGCTCTGTATTTCCAGCCCCTCAGCTGTAAGTAGTCGGCCCGAGCGTTGCGGTCCTCTCACGGCAGATGGGTAATTATAGCAGGCATTGCTGTAACGCAGTATCTCATGCTGTAAGCCGTGCTCTTGGTTGGGCTTGGTGGAACGTGTGTGGGAGTCAGCCTCCGTTGATCTCTGCAGCGCTGCATGTGGTGGCTTAGTGTATCTCTGGCTCTTCCTCCACGTCTTGGCTCGTTCCGGGCTCGGAGCCTGGGTTCTGAGTTGCTTCTTTGCAGGCACCTGTAGATATTTATGTGGCCAGCGCTGGCTATGTGCTGGTGTGTTAAGATTGTTGGTCTCTCTTTTGGTAGTGGTGGTTCGTCATGCGGACTCCGCCATTTTGCGTGCGGCCTCTGAGCCTCGTGTAGACACCGCCACAGCTCCGTACGCCGGTGTCTTTGCACCCCCACCGGTCCCATGGGGGGGGGGGGGGAGGGGAACAGGGCCGGCCCTACACTGCTTTGTACTTCTAGCATGGCACTGTTAGCGGGATAGTGGGGCAGCGGCCGTCCACCCCACCGCCTGCCCGAGTGATCCCCATCGTGGACGACGGAGAGCACCCCTCCAAGGGACTAAAACCAGTCAGCAAGCCTCTCCTCAGAGCCAGGATGCCTTCTTACACTGGGCCACAGCTTTTCAGTTTTTGTGGGCTGAAAATATTATAAGTTTCAGGAGCTTCTCTGTTATGCGACCTTGCAGCATGGCGGTCCGGCCCTGCCCCCAACTCTCATAACATTCAGGTTCTAGTGAATAACTCCATTAATAAAGAGATTAAAACGCCAAAAAAGTACTTTGACAAAACGGTCATTGTACGAAACACTGTTCACTAGTCACACTCACAAGAATGGGACTAAAAAACCGTAACATGACTGATAAAGACACTTCATATAGGTAAAAATCCAATTATCCAGAATAGTCTCTCCTCATGTGTCGGCACGCTGGACTCTTCCAATAACTCTGCAAGGAATGGACCCCCGGGCTGACTAACTGGTAATCACTTATCGTCAGACCTCAGAGAGATTTGGACTATGCTTTTACCTCTTTTGATATCGAGACTATTTTGGCACATCGAAGTTTGGATATTTGTCTTTATTGTCTGGATTCTCTTGAATTCCCACTCCTTTTTGTGTGGTAATTGTACTGTATTTTTTTTATTTATTTTGACTGAGCCCTCTTTCGACTGTTTTAAGCATTCTGCACTTTTTGATTTTACTTTTTATTGCATGAAATATATCCTATATTTACTTGGCATCTAGCATCAGTTAACTAGTCCTATAAGTAATATTTAGTTTGACACCAATTGTCAGCTTATTTTGTAGAACAGTTTCTCTGAAGTATAGGTTTAACTAATACATTAATTGAGATAAAATAAAGAGATCTTTTAATTTAATAAATATATAGATCCAATGTGCTTGCACTCCTGGTAGATAGATGTTTGTTTGTAAAAGTTGAGTGCCTATTGAATATATAATAGTGTTTGCAGGACTCTGTGGAGATGGTATTTAACGGTAGCTTAAATATGTATTTCACAAAGTGGCAATATTCTGCATAAAATGTATCAGCTAATTGTATCTTTTCTTCCCATATTGTGGTAAGAAGAATATAAAATAGCTGAGTAAAGGTTCTATTAATTAAATAAACCAATGCACTATAAGGTAAAATATAGTAGGTAGGAAAAATAAAATATCCCACTGTAGTAGAAATTCAAGGTTCTGGGTTAATTATATTGTGTAGTCGACAGATTTCTTTAAAATATAAAGGATTTTATTCACATCAATAAACTGTCTAAAACTTACACACTTGATATAAAAAAACAACAATTAAATTCCCAATGTGAAGAGCAGTTGCTAACAAGTGTACAGTCTGAGGGTCCAAAAGATGTAAATCACTCTCTCAGCGGCCGGATGTATCGAGTATAGACTTCCTCGTGCTGTATGAGAACTTGCTGCCAGCCGCGTGCGTTCCACTGCGGCTCCGGATGCGTTCCAACCTGCTCTCCTGGAAATTAGTGCAGAGTGCCGCCTTACGCGTTTCGTGATCAGAGGATGGCAATCTCGGTTCTCCCTTCTGTTATATACTGTCTGGTCTCATTACACAGTTAGAATATTAACCCTTTATCTACTAATAGGTTACTAAAAAATCGAAATTCTACTACATACATTTTCACTCTTCATCTTCAAAATATACAAATGCATATTGCACTTTAACATGATGTCCACAATAGGATAATAATGATTAAATGAATAATATCATCATATTCAAAAAGAGGAAACCTTTGCTAAACTATTATATCCTATCTAATCTCGTATTAACCCTTTATCTCCTAATATATTACTATTGGAAATGAAATGCTGCTATATGAACTTCACTGTGCATCTTCAAAGTATAAAGGTAGATCCAACTTAAGCATAATTAATTTAATATAAACCATGAAAGGGATAAGTAAACACGGTCATTTCATTTTAAAAGAGAACGTTTGCTTCATAATACATTTTGCACACATGGCATTAATATAAAACTACATTAGTACTTTTTAAAAACAGTGAACCATAAAATGTAATTAATTATAAATAAGTCATATTTCTATAATATTTAAACTCCATAATCCACTTTATCATTCTATCATGGGATATCTTATTCTCCTTGGAGGAATTTTCTGAAAAACATAAAATTTTTCGTTAATGTTCTAACACATAAAAAAATCGTCATATTAAAAAAACGTGATAATGGCCATATAAACTCGGTTCTTGTGTTCCCAATCCACAATAGGTTCCCTTTCAATTATCGTATTTGTGGCGAAACCAACTTCGCCACTGTGAACTGGAGAAGCCTGGTTGCCCGCCTGCTGCCTTTGGACTATGGACCAGACTTTATGGGAATGTGATACCCCAGATAGCTATACCATGGAGCCTATTCATATAATGAAAGACTTTAGCTCCATGGCAATTGTACTGTGTGAATAGGATCTGCGCGCTATTCGGTAGTTTTGTGTGCTCAGATCCCAGCTATCTGGGGATATGTGAAATGTCTGTGTGTTATGGATAAAAAGTAACTTTCTGTATTTTTTTTTTTTTTTTATTAATTCTTTATTTTTGTGGTGGGAACAGTCCCACTGGTTTTGATGGTATTTTACAATCAACCATTACAGGTAGATAAAAGGAATACAATGGAATACAAATTAAACATCACAATAATTAATAATAAACATGGGTGTTTCTTGGTTGAACTCGCTAGTTTCTCTGGTACTCACAGGGAGGGAACTGTATTAACCCAAATCTGTAGAACACACCCGCCGCCTATGCGGACTCATGGTGTGCAGTGCACTGTAGCTCTTTGGCACTCCGTGTGGGTTCGAGAATATCGGGTTGGCTTCTCGGTTAGTAGCACTATTGGGCTTAAGGTGTACATTACCGCATGCCCTGCTTTCGACTCGTGAGGACTCAGGGTTTACACAGGTAACATGTCTTGCCAGCTGGTAAGCCGGATTTAGGATGCGCAGCGCGGGTTGTCAGGGTCAACATGCTGGCAGCTTAGACGGACCCAAAGTGGACCGTATGGCGGTTCGCGCTGGTCCCCCCTGTAGGGGTTAAAGCTTACTGGCCACTGGTATGAGTGCACAGGACCGAGTATATAACTAGAATAGTGAATAATAAAATAAAGGGCTGAGGTTCTTCCTCTTGGTGACCCTGATAGTCTTATAGACCTTTATAGCACTTATGGTGTGGCCCTTTTGGTGTGTGGGGTCTTAGTGTGGCTACAGGTGTTGTTTGTAAGCCGCTCATATAGAGTTAGAATACACTCTTCAGCAAACTGCGGCGATGACACTTATAAAATTTGGGCACCCTTCTGGACAGCCCCTGTACGTATCTCTAGTGGAGTGAGGGTAACAGTGTAAAATTAATGGCAGAGGTGCGCAGTCTTATGGGTCGTGGTGCTGAGCCCCGGGTTGCTGTGGTTAGATCTGTGGACGTAACAGTGGCAGTCATCATTAATAATCAGGAGTCCCGGCATATGAGGGGGGGGTATCCCGTCATGTGGTTGAAAATAACCTGTTCAGGTCTGTAGGGGGTTGTGTGAGTGCTGTTTGCTCCGCTTCCTCTCCGCCCTAGTGTTGTTCTCTCGGACCTGTCTCCCGGTTCTCGGTCTCGCCCGCCCCGTCCGTGGGCACTTGCTGCTGCAGCTGGAGGGCCTGGATGAATCTTGCCGGGTTTTCGTCCGCAGATAGTGTGAGGATTGAATCCTTTTGTAGGACCACTAGCGTGCCTGCTGCTCCCCACCGGTACCTGATGCCTTTGTCTCTCAGTTGGCGGGTGATCGGCAGAAATTTTCTCCGCTCCAGCAGAGTTGTGAATGGGATGTCAGCAAAAACTTGTATGTGATGGTTGTCCACGGTGACGGTGGGGGTCTTCCTGGAGGAGGCCATCATTGCCGCTTTGATTGTGACATCTTGGGTAACGGCTATGATGTCCCTTGGTGCGTCCGCTGGGGCGGTCGGGGCTTTTCGGATTCTGAACGCTGCCGTAATCGGCCATGTTTCTCCCTCCTTTTTTGCCCCCATAGTCGCAGCTACTTTGTTTGCGTAGGCTAATAAGGCCTCCGGGCCTATATCTTCAGGGGTTCCGCGTATGCGGACATTTCTTCTGCGGTGGTGCGTCTCCATCACCGTAACCGAGCGGGTGAGTCTTTGGAGTTGGAGTGTCAGTTCGTCTATTTGCCTTCTGGAGTCGGTAAGTAAGACGTCTCTTTGTCCCTCCCGGGTTTCCACTGCCTCCAGGCGCCCCTTCATGTCGGTCACTTCTGTCCTCACACCGGCCAAGTCCGATTTCCACATCTCTCGGAGGTCCAGGAGGAGCTTTTTGATATCGCCCTTTGTTGAAGGTGAGTCATCCGAGTCCGACGACTCCGACCCATATAATGCGGTGGCCGGGGTCGCGCTCTGTATGTTCTCCTCCATGGATGAATCAGACTCGCTGGCGTTTCTGGGCCTACCCTGCGCCATTTTGGCCTGTGGAGCGTGCTGCGGCCTTTCAAAAGCTCGCCTGATGTCGGGCTGGTGTGAGCTCTCCAGGCGGGCGTTTTTTTTGTTTTTCTTCCCCATCTCTCTGTAGGGGGTCTAAAACTTGTTACTGCTAGGTATTTGGGTCTCTGCTCGGTAGATTTGTGGCTTTTTGGGTCAATTTTTGATTAGTGAAGCAGGAGCTCCACATAAACACGTCCTGTGTGCTGCTCTGCTCAACTTTCTGTATTTTAAAGTGTTTTATGTCTTTCTGTAACCATGTGGTTAATGGAGTCTGTCTATGTGCTGGAGATAATTAGATTACTTCTCCAGCACAGAGAAGGCTCTGTAAAAAACAGTCTGAGCTGGAAAGCTAGGGGTTTTAAAAGATACTTTACTAACTTTTGAACCCCTGGTCTGATCCATGCCATTTTTTAATGTTGTTCCCCTGAATGGATTGATTGTGGATATGTATTTTTATGTGAATGTGATGTATGGTTTTAGAGTTATGAAAGTTGTGTAAAAGTATATTTTAAACTGTATGCATAATGGGATTATGTGTCACACTAAGGGGAGGGGATGTGTGGGAGGTAACATCTATGTCATTGGTTCTTTTATGCCTCCCCCTGGGTGTGGCCTGTATGTGTGAGTTGGAAATAAAAGCCAGGCTGGATGAGCCAGTCCTCAGTTCCTGTTTAACCCTCAAAATGAAGTGTCGTCTCGTTCTTGGGGGGAATTGGATTGTAAGCTGACTGCCAGGAGTGTAAGCGGATTGTATGCTTTTCTTGTTCGGAGTGTTATTTCGTATCCAGTTCGGGAGTTTGGTGTTCTGCAGTAGCTGTGCCTGTCTCTCAAAAAGGGGATTATCGCCTAAACGGATTTTATTCCCTTTTATGCTGAAACGGTCCGTTACAGTATTCTTTCATATATATATTATTAACTCAGAATTTATCTTCTTGTATAAAAAAAAAAAAAGGCGGTTTTAAATAGGCGGGTGGAGTATACTAAAGGAATGCATTCAATTCGAAATCTTTGTTTAAACCTCATGGTTCAAGACTATTGAGTTTGAAAATCCATCGTGCTTCAATTTTATCCAGCGCTTTCTCTGGGTCTCCTCCTCCAATGTACATTCACTTTTGCGATGGCTTGAAAAATGTTCGTCCTACATAGTGTCTTCCACATGGACATATCAAAAGGTAGATAACCCCACTGGAATTGCAATTTAAATTTGTTCTAATTTTAAAATCCTCATCCCCTTTCATATTTTGAAATTGTTTGATTATTGATGCTTGGGTTGGGTTGTTTCTACATCCCAAACATTTACCACATTTGTGGAAACCCATGTCTTCCGAATTGCCATTATGTTGTCTTACTTCTTTTAGTGTTGGGGCTAGCATTGTTTTAAGATTTGGTGCACGTGAGTAAATCACTCTGGGTTTCTCTTCCAATATTGTGCTTAATATGTTGTCCCCCTTTAAAACCTTCCAATGTTTATTCAGAATGTTTTTCACTTTTCCTGCTTGATTACTAAACTGAGTTATAAATGCTGGGGTCTCCATATTCAATTTACATGGTTCTTTTCTCCTTTCTAGGGTTTCTTGTCTTGGCAGGTTAAGGGCCTTCTCCATAGCACTAATCAATCTCTCTTCTTTATATCCTTTCTTCATGAATTGCGTTTTCATCTTCTCCATTTGGTCCTTCCAGATATCCAATTCAGTACAGTTACGCCTATTACGTCTAAATTGTCCATACGGGTTATTATCAAGCAACGTCCTTTTGTGATGGCTGTCTGAAGGGATAAAACTGTTGCAGTTGACGGATTTGTTAAGTTTTAGTAAAAAGCATCTCTTCTTTTATGTATATCTCGAAGTCCAAAAATCCACTGAGGTTTGAGAATGGGTAAAAATAAATTTTAAATTGTATGGATTAAAAATTAAATATTTCTTAAAATCTTCAAGTGAGGATAGACTTCCTTCCCAGATAAAAATACAATCCTCTATATAGCGCCGCCACAGGACCAGGTTTGCACTGAATGGGGAACTATTCCAAATAAATTCCTTTTCCCATAAAAAGATTAGCGTAACTCAGCGCAAACCTGGTTCCCATGGCGGTGCCTTCTATTTGGAGATAAAACTTCTGCTGTGTCCAAAATGAATTATGACTTAAAATAAAAGCGATGCACTGTACAAGAAAACTGATCTTTTTTTAATTCTGAATACTTGGCAAAAGAATGTTGTATGGCTTTGCAACCTTGAAGATGTTCAATCACTGTGTATAAAGATGCCACATCTGCAGTAACTAGGAATGTAACGGAATGCAATGTATCAGCATACGATATCCGTTGGTACATCTAGGAAATCCACAGTCAGAGTAGAAAGCAAGGCAATATTCCCAATCCTCCCAATAACCGGACGAAACACAGTTTGGGAGTCAACTAACTCGGTTTATTCACAGGCAGCATATTTATACAGTTCCCCATGCAAGGGGTTTCCAGACAGTAATTCCAGGGGATTTCTCCCACCATGCACTGTGACTTTCCCAACAGGCCTTGCTGCACGAGAAAGATACTCCCACTAAAATGGACGACTAAGTGGATTATCTCCTCGTGCAGCAAAACCGACAATTGACATTAAAATACAGCAATTACACAATATTCGGTACTCTGCAATAGTTGAACGTTCGGTAGATAGCTGAGGTCGGAGCGCACACTTTGTGAGAATACCGCTCCGATCCCAGCTGAATTGACCGAACGCCGCACATAATACAATAAAACATTAAAGTGAGTTTAAAAGTACCGAATAAGTACGGGACATACAATGTACCGAACGCGGGACTCCCGAACGCTCTGGAAGTCCAGCGGCGTTCAAATCATCGAGTAGCCGTTTTCAGTTCCAGGCTCTCGACGACCGAACACCGCTGCAGGGACAAAGGGTCCAAGATGGCCGACCGCCGCATGGTCGGTAGTGGATCGACGGCCCCCTCGGAGAGCCCTTAATTACCGATTGCAACAATGTTGCAATCGGTGAATTGGTACCACACGACTTGGGAATGTGTGGTCGACCTGGGGAGCCCGTATTCGTACGGCGAACGGCCAGGATAGCCGTGCTTCGTCGTATGAATGCTTGGTGTGCTGGCAGCATACGGCTGCCAGCATGCGAACGGCCACAATACGGTACATACACAGGTTAAAATACACAGCACATATTCAGCCTACGGACAACCTTTAATAACTACAGTCCAGAAGTGGCTAGTTTTGCCACAAGGAAATACTCCTTTTTCCATTTGATAGTTGAGAGAACATTGATTATTTGTGTTGTGTCTCTCAGATACGATTGTAATTGGATCACCATCGGTTGTAGAAACTGGTCCACATATTGTGACAAATTTGCTGTGAGTGAATTAATTCCTGAGATGATAGGTCTCCCAGGAGGATTGACAAGACTTTTATGGATTTTTGGCAGGTGATAAAAAACTGCCGTCCTTGGATGATTGCAACGTATAAAATCATATTCTCTTTTGTTCAAAATTCCTCTCTCTCTTCCTTCATCAATTAGTTCGAGGAATTCTGCCATAAATTGTTTCTGAGGGTTCTCTGTGAGGGGTAGATATGTATTCTGATCACTTAATAACCTTGTAGTTTCTTTCTCATAGTCTGTGATATTCATAATTACAACTCCCCCTCCCTTGTCTGCTGACCTTACAATTATTTCAGGGTTTTCCATTAGTGTTTTTAACACTTGTCTTTCTTTGCGGGTCAAGTTATCTTTCTTCTTGCTTCCTTTATTCAGATTTCTAAGGTCTTTCTCAACCAATCTTTCAAATGCCTTGATATTGTCACTCTTTACTTGTTGTGGGTGAAGATCTGTGTGGATATATTCTACCTGTTCATTATTCTTGGTGTATTCATTCTCCCAAAAATATTTTTTCACAGTAAGTTTCCTGATTAATTTATGGAGATCAATGAAGGTGTTAAACTGTGAAAAATTTTTTTCACTCGGAGCAAATTTAAGGCCCTTCTTAAGTAAGGCCATTTCATGATTATCCAGATTATGATCCGATAAATTGAATACACTCTTAACTTCATCTTTATCTAGTATAGTTGTTAATTCTGATTCGATTCTTCTGTTTTTTTCTCTTCTTATTCTTTTTTCTTTGTATCAGAGATCGTGGTGGATCTCTCCTTTTTCTCCATGTTTTCTTCAGTGCTGACCTTGTTTCTTCTCGTCTCTCTAAAAAATCCCCTAAAAAAATCCCTGTGTTTCGTTTTGGGAGATTGGAATCAAATTTCTCTTTTTTTTTTTCTTTTTCAATCTTTTTATCCTCATGTGGTGTTCTCATTCTCCACCTCTCATTGTGTGTGGGTCTATTCCAGGAATGGATTCTCTCTCTCTCTCTTCTTGGGGAATAACTCCGGTTGTGATAGTGTTGTGGTCTCTCTTTCTCCCTTCTGGGATATTCTACTCTTTCATTCCTCTGTTTTCTTACTTGATTCCATCCTATACTGGATGTTCCTTCATGATGGTAATATTCTGTTGATGTTACGTTCCTTTTAGCTTGCTTCCTCCAATTTCTCTGTATTCCTCTATCGTAGTCTTCTTTATCCCTCATGATTTTCTTCCTTTTGCCTTCTCTTATTCTGTTATCCAAGTCTTTCACCTTTCTTTCAATCTTATCTAAAGGTTCTGCATATTGGCCATCCCGTGTTTCCGAGGATATCTCCTTTTTTAATTTGTTCAATTTGAGCTTCTAATTGTTCCAATTCTTTCTTCTTTTCATTTATGAGGAAAGATGATTAACAGTAAGGACCCCATATCTAATAGTTGATCCCATTTCTTCATTATGTTTTCATCTTTATTCTTATAGGCCAGGGGGTTTTGCAGCCTCAACCCTCTAGGTACTAAATTATTTGACACATAGAACTCAAAACTTGTGATATCCCACCAGATCTGTGTTTCCTTCTCCAATAGTTCTCCTAGTTGTGATATGGGAGTATCCCAGAACTTTTGACTTCATTAGACATCATTTGGTGGAATGCATTTCTCCTATTTTCTCTAATGAAATCCAAATTTCTGTTCAAAGCCATATCTGGTCTCAATTGGTGGTTAAAATGGTAGATAAAACATAACTTAGTAGATAACCCAGTTAACACTGGTGACTAACTACCACAGTTAAATGCTGAGACCTTACCACAATATGGGAAGAAAAGATACAATTAGCTGATACATTTTATGCAGAATATTGCCAGTTTGTGAAATACATATTTAAGCTACCGTTAAATACCATCTCCACAGAGTCCTGCAACACTATTGTATATTCAATAGGCACTCAACTTTTATTTATTTGTTTAACCGCAGGTGGCGGTTATTTCTTGCAGTCACATAGTGGTTAGGGTATCCATACCAGGTCTCAGCATTTAACTGTGGTAGTTAGTCACCAGTGTTAACTGGGGCTTATCTATGAAGTTATTTTTTATCTACTAGTTGTTTGTTGTGCCTGGTGCTGGTCTGACTAATTCCAGAATCCAAGTAAATTGACCGCACTCAAAGGACTTCAGACCGGAGGAGGCGAGTATTAATAATGCATAACTTTTATTAATTCATATAACATCAGTCGATGGTTCAGTCCCTCCTAGGGGACTTTCATCAGGGCAAATGAACCGCTGACTGATTTTTATAAGAATAAATAAAAATTGAGTATTCTTAATGCCCACCTCATATCTATATCCCACTCCCAGGCTGTCCAGCATCTTAAAAATCCCCACAGGAAAGCATTTATTCATGGCACACGCCGTGCATTAGGTTCCTCCATCACCATGATGTTGGAGAGTGAGGAACCAGCACTGAGGGACTTTGGTGCTGGTTTAAAGTGACAAAAAGGGGGGGGGTTTCCCACTTCTTACTAGTTGACCACAGTGGACCTAAAGCTAGAGACCGGGGCTTACTGTATACCGTTGGTAATACAGTTTTGTATTCTTAAAGCTATAGTGTTTAACAGCATGATGCTTCCATACATGAAGACCTCAGAACTTAGAAAATGTTCATTAGGAAGCACCTCTACTGGAAGCGATTATGGTGTATGAGTGTTCCTTTAAATCAGCACCTCTATGTGCTGTATATCTGCAGTTATTGGAGCTTTGTCTGATTTTAAATTGGCACGTTGCCATCTGTGAGCTGTGACTGAATACCCCGCACTCATGTGTACAGTAACAGTGACCAGTCTCTTCTCATGCAGCAGCAGATTAATGTGCCCAGCTATGACTCCTCAACAATCCTTCAGGACTGCTACCTTCTAGAGGATGGGGAACGTCTCCGTGAGGAATGGCAGTTATTCAACGAACAGAAGAAAAACTTTGACCGTGAAAGGAGGAGTTTTACTGAAGCTGCAATCCGACTGGGTCACGAAGTAAGGGGTTTCTGCTATTAAACTGTTTAAATTCTTTACACTTCTGCTTTGCATGATTAGTCTATTCACCAGGATGTATTCAGCCTCTCTTGACTGAATTTTTGTTTTTCAGAGGAAGACCTTTGAGGAGGACAGAGCCATTTGGCTAAAGCACCAGTTCTTGCACATGACCGTGTGTTCTGATCGGAAAAGCTCAGATCACTGTAAACCTCAAAGTGCCTTATTTAGTAAGTGTTCTAAGCATACATCGTGGCTTTCAGGTTTTACTTTGTAATTGCAATGGTCAATAGGTGTAGCAGACTTGTTCCCCTCTCTGTTCGGTTGTCCGTGCACCCCTTATTTGTTTCCTGAACGAATATTAATTTCCCCTTTTTATAGCCACTGAACACCGACCACCCCGTGGCTTGTTAACTGCAAATTAGCAATTGGCTCCAGTACTTTCTCTGGGTGGCTGCCATTCGTATAACCGAGCACACGTGCTCTAGTGAATGGTGGCCATTTTGTCTCCCGAATGCAGGCAGTGGTACATAGTCATAGAGCGTCTGGAACCCTTTTTAGATACGCGATCCCTCGAACCTCGGTTAAAACTGTTCCCCTGCCTGCTCTGCTCACAGACAAGTCAGGAGATCCCTGTTCGGGAGAAAGATATTACCGACTGGAGGGAGCATTCATTGTTGTTTGCACAGGAAGTCCCGAAAGTTGACCGGCCGCTTGTCCTGTGTTATTCTGGATATAGATTATGCTCTAACAGGAGGAACCATCACTCGTTAGTACATTTCCTGATCTGTCTGTAATTCTGTGACATGGCTCAGGCACTTTAATTTTGCAGAGCCCAAATCGTCACTATTAAAGGCCAGTAGGAGGTAGCGGATAATATGGGGAACTGGTAATATTACATTACACTGATTTCTAATCCAAAATTGGTTTCTTCAACCCGTTCAGGTACGGAGCAAGAACAGTATGTGTCACAAAATAAATATCCGCGCAAACCGCCCGTATGTCTGGGAGAATCTGTCAGACTGCTGCCACCTGCCCCGTCCTCCAAACATCGCCAGCCACAGAGAGACAGGTAAAAACAGAGAGTGACACTGACCACTACATAATCTAACGTACTGTATGAACAGAGCCAGTTCTACATTAATACACTGGTGGCAACAAAGAACTTTACATTTATCATGTGTTTTGCCTTTTGTAGCAAAGTTCTCTGGGTAGCTTTTTGTTTAATTCTCCTCTGCTCAGTCCTACTAAGTGGCTATGATTGACTGAAGTATAGTGAGGACCTTTTTGCAAATTAAAAACTCACCCCGTAAGCTTTGTATTCCACCTCTTTCTTTGAAAATGGAAGCTTGGAATTGTCTTAGGGAAGTATTCGAATCCGATGGCTTTTAGTTTGCTGGGATATAATTTAACTTTCCTTTCTTTTTCACTCCCTTCCAGCTCTTCCAGAAGTCCTAATGCAGCAATTCCCTAAAGTGAGGATATACCTTGCGGCCAGTTCATGCCGTCTGGATCCAAAAGAAAGGTTCCTGAGACTAGCACCTCTTTCTGTTACATGACTGTTCTTTCTCCTGGTGAATATGTAACAGAATAACCTGTTTCCTTTCTCTGTGTCTCTCTCCTTTATTCTTATGCAATGCTCACTGCCTGCTGTAAATATTAGACAAGGAATCAATTTTGGTAGATTTTATTTTGATAGTTAAAAACCTTTTTTCACAGCTGGTATTGCTATTTTGGTTAATGTCCACCTCTGTATGTTGGAGGTGTCTATAAGTTTTTTCCACTACGTATTTGTGGTCCAGAATCTAAGTTCCTCTCAGGGTGTGATTTGCAAAGAAACCTAATGGCCTTAAAGTAATGCTAATGTTCTGATGCCTTTATAAACTCCTGAGTGAAGGTTGAAATGCCTTGACCTTCTGCTAAGTTTTATTTCTAAATGTTATGAAATGTACTTTAAATATAATTTCCTCTTTGCTGAAGGTGGGCCAGATCCCATCTAAGCATTGTGATATAATAATGGATATGACTTGATCTGTAGAATCACTACAAATGTTTGCTGCCTACCTTCCCGTATCACAAAGCACTTTTGGGGGGTGGTAAAACTGCATACTATCAATTTAATGCTCTTATTTAAATTGCTGATTTCTTGATATCAGGACTTCATTCTTATTTGTCCAACATACTTGTGATTGTGAACATGCATTGTCCCCACACTAATTCAGGCGCAAGGCTTCCCGGCTAGTAAGGGGACCTATGTTATCTTGACTTGCAGGTACCAAAAGTCTTACAAAAGAAGCCGATTTTACTTTTATGAAAAACACTGTAAATTTCTGCCAGATTGGACCGGCTTCCTCTATCTTTGGCATCATAAAAATGGGCAAAAATTGCAATAATGCTGTAATCTCAGCAGTCCCCATATGGACATCTCTGGTTTCCGGCCCGCGTGGATCCCATTGTGGCTCCTTTTTAGAAGTGGTGCAGTGGAGCTTATTCTTGTGTGTCTTCATTGCAGATGGGAAGCAATCTGACAATTTCCTATCAGTTTGTTTTACCTGTGTTTGTGTGTGTTTGTGTGTGTATGTATATATGGAATAATTAAGTCTATATGCATTTTAAATACTCAGTGATAGCTTTTTTTTTTTTTAGATTTTTATTTTTACTCATAATAAAAGGACTGTGTATTTTTTTTTGTTTTGTTTCTTTAGCTTTTGTCTTTCTTTTTATTATTTTTATTCTACATTTGTGACTGGGATTATGGGATCTGTAGTCAAATTCATTTGTGAGGTTTTCTAAAGTTGAAATTCATCAAAAAACCATATGTAGCCGTATCCTTGGTGCAAAAGGGAAATGTTGCAGGTTGAAAAGTGAGTCAGAAAGATTAGGTTTATGATGCTAAATTAATACTTTACCTGTAAACAAAATGGTTGCACTGTGTATATTGGGTTAAAGTTAGTTATACTGGGTGGGTTTATATTATTAAAGGCACACTCCAGGCTCCCACACACGTTAGATGCACTGTGTAGGGTAGGTTACAGTTAGTTAAACTGGGTGGGTTTATATTATTAAAGGGACATTCCAGGCTCCCGCACACGTTAGGTGCACTGTGTAGGTTAGGTTACAGTTAGTTATACTGGGTGGGTTTATATTATTAGAGGGACACTCCAGGCTCCCACACACGTTAGATGCACTGTGTAGGGTAGGTTACAGTTATACTGGGTGGGTTTATATTATTAAAGGGACACTTCAGGCTCCCACACGTTAGATGCACTGTGTAGGTTAGGTTACAGTTAGTTATACTGGGTGGGTTTATATTATTAAAGGCACACTCCAGGCTCCCACACACGTTAGGTGCACTGTGTAGGTTAGGTTACAGTTGGTTATACTGGGTGGGTTTATATTATTAAAGGGACACTCCAGGCTCCCACACACGTTAGATGCACTGTGTAGGTTAGGTTACAGTTAGTTATACTGGGTGGGTTTATATTATTAAAGGGACACTCCAGGTTCCCACACACGTTAGGTGCACTGTGTAGGCTAGGTTACAGTTATACTGGGTGGGTTTATATTATTAAAGGGACACTCCAGGCTCCCACACGTTAGATGCACTGTGTAGGTTTGGTTACAGTTATACTGGGTAGGTTTATCTTATTAAAGGGACACTCCAGGCTCCCACACACGTTAGATGCACTGTGTAGGTTAGGTTACAGTTGGTTATACTGGGTGGGTTTATGTTATTAAAGGGACACTCCAGGTTCCCACACACGTTGGGTGCACTGTGTAGGCTAGGTTACAGTTATACTGGGTGGGTTTATATTATTAAAGGGACACTCCAGGCTCCCACACACGTTAGATGCACTGTGTAGGCTAGGTTACAGTTAATTATACTGGGTGGGTTTATATTATTAAAGGGACACTCCAGGCTCCCACACGTTAGATGTACTGTGTAGGTAAGGTTACAGTTAGTTATACTGGGTGGGTTTATATTATTAAAGGGACACTCCAGGCTCCCACACGTTAGATGTACTGTGTAGGTAAGGTTACAGTTAGTTATACTGGGTGGGTTTATATTATTAAAGGGACACTCCAGGCTCCCACACGTTAGGTGCACTGTGTAGGTTAGGTTACAGTTAGTTATACTGGGTGGGTTTATATTATTAAAGGGACACTCCAGGCTCCCACACGTTAGGTGCACTGTGTAGGTTAGGTTACAGTTATACTGGGTGGGTTTATATTATTAAAGGGACACTCCAGGCTCCCACACACGTTAGATGCACTGTGTAGGTTAGGTTACAGTTAGTTATACTGGGTGGGTTTATATTATTAAAGGGACACTCCAGGCTCCCACACGTTAGATGTACTGTGTAGGTAAGGTTACAGTTAGTTATACTGGGTGGGTTTATATTATTAAAGGGACACTCCAGGCTCCCACACGTTAGGTGCACTGTGTAGGTTAGGTTACAGTTAGTTATACTGGGTGGGTTTATATTATTAAAGGGACACTCCAGGCTCCCACACGTTAGGTGCACTGTGTAGGTTAGGTTACAGTTATACTGGGTGGGTTTATATTATTAAAGGGACACTCCAGGCTCCCACACGTTAGATGCACTGTGTAGGTTAGGTTACAGTTAGTTATACTGGGTGGGTTTATATTATTAAAGGGACTCTCCAGGCTCCCACACACGTTAGATGCACTGTGTAGGTTAGGTTACAGTTAGTTATACTGGGTGGGTTTATATTATTAAAGGGAAACTCCAGGCTCCCACACACGTTAGATGCACTGTGTAGGTTAGGTTACAGTTAGTTATACTGGGTGGGTTTATATTATTAAAGGGTTACTCCAGGCTCCCACACACATTAGATGCACTGTGTAGGTTAGGTTACAGTTAGTTATACTGGGTGGGTTTATATTATTAAAGGGATACTCCAGGTTCCCACACACGTTAGATGCACTGTGTAGGTTAGGTTACAGTTAGTTATACTGGGTGGGTTTATATTATTAAAGGGATACTCCAGGTTCCCACACACGTTAGATGCACTGTGTAGGTTAGGTTACAGTTAGTTATACTGGGTGGGTTTATATTATTAAAGGGACACTCCAGGCTCCCACACACGTTAGATGCACTGTGTAGGTTAGGTTACAGTTAGTTATACTGGGTGGGTTTATATTATTAAAGGGACACTCCAGGCTCCCACACACGTTAGATGCACTGTGTAGGTTAGGTTACAGTTAGTTATACTGGGTGGGTTTATATTATTAAAGGGATACTCCAGGCTCCCACACACGTTAGATGCACTGTGTAGGTTAGGTTACAGTTAGTTATACTGGGTGGGTTTATATTATTAAAGGGACACTCCAGGCTCCCACACACGTTAGATGCAATGTGTAGGTTAGGTTACAGTTATACTGGGTGGGTTTATATTATTAAAGGGACACTCCATGCTCCCACACACGTGAGGTGCACTGTGTAGGTTAGGTTACAGTTAGTTATACTGGGTGGGTTTATATTATTAAAGGGACACTCCAGGTTCCCACACACGTTAGATGCACTGTGTAGGTTAGGTTACAGTTAGTTATACTGGGTGGGTTTATATTATTAAAGGGATACTCCAGGTTCCCACACACGTTAGATGCACTGTGTAGGTTAGGTTACAGTTAGTTATACTGGGTGGGTTTATATTATTAAAGGGACACTCCAGGCTCCCACACACGTTAGATGCACTGTGTAGGTTAGGTTACAGTTAGTTATACTGGGTGGGTTTATATTATTAAAGGGACACTCCAGGCTCCCACACACGTTAGATGCACTGTGTAGGTTAGGTTACAGTTATACTGGGTGGGTTTATATTATTAAAGGGACACTCCAGGCTCCCACACGTTAGATGCACTGTGTAGGTTAGGTTACAGTTATACTGGGTGGGTTTATATTATTAGAGGGACACTCCAGGCTCCCACACGTTAGATGCACTGTGTAGGTTAGGTTACAGTTAGTTATACTGGGTGGGTTTATATTATTAAAGGGACACTCCATGCTCCCACACACGTGAGGTGCACTGTGTAGGTCTGTTATAGGAATTCAAGGCTAAGAAGTACATAAGAGAATGGACAGGAAGCAAACATTGATTTATTTTCAAATGTCTCAGTCAGACAATAGTCTTGGAATAGCTGACTGAGCAAGCGTTTACAAGAGAACAAAGAATATATACCACAAATGACGTATTCCGTACGTATACAAAGAAGAAAAAAAATTACACCCACATTACAATTGTTACATCCAATTTTTAAACTAAAACTTTTCTCTTACATATGTTATCTAATAGTGGGTGTTCCGGACATTCCACACATGCGCCCTGGTCCAAGATCGTTGCACAGTAGTTTTTACCATGTGAGTACTGAACTTTTCTTAAAAATCCTGTAGCTTCTGCCACATTCCCTCCTTTGATGCTTCAATACCTGGATACAGGTGGCCGATATGCATCATAACCAGAATACCATATTAATCTAGCAGTGGGTGCTAGGCAAGTGAGGTTACACAGTATCTTCTTGATTAAGCGGTGTATACCTCCATAGGGCAAGGACATGATCTGCTGTTTTCCTTTCTATTGTAGCGTCAATTGTACTACAGAGGGAACGGAGCAGCAATGGAATCAAACATGGGAGTGGCATACAAAACGGGAGTAGAAACCCTTCCACTAGAGTTTTCCAACCCCCAAAGGATTCAAACCATCCTGTGAACCAACCACTAGGGTTCGTCCGTTCCATGTCTGTACTGGAACATGGGCCACTGTCCTTATTTTATCAACAATGTCACTTATGGCCTTCTCTTCATCATCAATCTCAAGGCAACAATTAGACAAGTTTAAACTTTCCATACACCCCCTTCAGTGGTTAACAAATAGTCTAAAGCTAGGTGGTTCTGATAAATAGCAGACTGCATTCTGGTATTCTATTTGGCCAAAAGATTGAGGGCTATTGCAGTTTCATTGGTCACAATCTCAATTACAGCTTGTAACCTGATTATTCGATTCAACATATAGATAGGGGTACGACAACCATAAGTCCCATCATCAGCTCATGTAGCGGAACTATAGTTGTCAATTATACATTCAGAGTGTGACGAAATACACTTCGCCACTGTTTTTTTTGAGGGGCCTGTTTGCCAGGCTCCTAAGCTGGGACTATGGGCCCTGTGATAACCCATGTTCAAAAGTACTGTTTCTGCCCCTTGGACTTTTAACTGGAACAGATTCAAACATGTGGAGGCGGCCATCTTAAATTGTCCAGCGGTGTTTTGTCGTTGAGTGTGTGGAACTGTTTTGGGCATGGGACCATGTGCACAGTGGGGCAATAATAAGACTTACAGGAAATTCCTGAACCGATCTGGATGATTTTTGGATATGTTGTTCACCCAGATTGGGGCTATCAGGGGATATGTTGTATTTTGGGGTACGTTTTGTAAAAATTTATGTTTTTTCTGTTTAGATTGAGTTAGCCCATTGTCTTCGTTAATGATATCACAGGCAGAGGGGAGGGATTGTGTGCTTTAAGTGGGAGTGTCGGACATTGTTGTATTGTTCTAAATGGTTTGTGTACCTGTGTTCCATCAGGTCCAAGGGGTGTGCCTCTGGCCTGAGGAATTGTATATAAGCCAACCTGTACCAATAAAGGCTCAGACTAGTTCTACCCTTCATGAAGTCTTGGCTCATGTTTGGGGGATTTTAGAACTACCTACACTCTGGGGATTGCTGTAATCACTATACTCCCCAGAGTATAATCACTAGCTCTTGTAAGAGCTGTTCCTGTTCCTGCTCTCTGGACTAAGAGAGGTCTACCTACTGGAAGCTGGTACTTTGGTCCACTCTGGTTTTAGGTCCAGAGTGGGTGGAAGACGGCAAGACCCCAACCAAGCTGCGGCGCTTTGTGGGGGTCTGCGGTGGTTATGGTGTCTAGTGAAGTGCTTGGAGCCCTTGGGAAGCACTAGGAGCATCCGTCAACCAAGGTAGCCAGTCGGGGTGCCAGGCGATCCGTTACACAGGGGGCCACTTATTATTTTTCCATTGATCCGTCAATGCCCTTTGCTGCCTTAAGGGCTATTCATACACCAAGGATCCAAGTGACTCGCCCTCCCTTAGGGGAAGGTTTCAAAGTTCCTAGAACACAGGCTCCCGACCAATCTCTGGGAAGTTCAGAGTAGGCCTTAAGGCCACAAAATCCAATACATATTATTGGGTGCTATCTAAGTGGACCCTGCAGACAAATCGGTTCCTACATCTTTTAGATGTGGGTAATTACAAAAGGGACTAGGGGATGGTTCAGATGCATTGGTTGCAGAACACCAGAAAGTGGTTCTATCAAAATAATTATACGTTTGCTGCCCTAGACACACGTGAGAGTACATACAAAAGTCTCAAATTCTGGACCAGATCTGCTTATGCACACATTCCCAATTATGGAGATCTTTAGCAACTATTAACATTTTGGGTCGGGGTACTGTATCTCCCTCTCTCCCTGCTGTATTACCAGCAAGTCTGTCTCACGTGCTTCCGAGGGCCACTGATCACCCATAGTGGTGCCACCACATACATAGCAACTAGTTACATTTAGGGATCGTACTATGTTTTCAGCTAGGTCAAGGAACAAATTATGAGTGTTATGAGAATTTTCAATCTGGAATCCCATTTCTTCTTAAAAAGATTGAAAAACCTGGTGGGTCTCACTATTTAAGACTTCAATTTCAATATTCAAATGTGGTATGGTTCCCGGGCCTGTACTAGAAGCATATATCTGCATACCATGGAAGGTGCCCAATTTGTATAGGAATACCAGGGGATTAAACAGTGTCAGGTTAAAGGGGTTACAGGGGCCGGGACCTCAACTAGATGTGGCCGGCATTGTCTGCAGACTCTCAGATAGGGTATCTGATTTATAGGTGCCTCAACTCACACAGCATCAGTAGGAGCAATGGTTATACCCACCATCTATGCAATCCCTTTTCTTTGGGCACATCTACTTATTGTTTAACGTATGCGTTCTATCCCATGCCATCTCAATACAGATGGGCTCAGGTCATTTATTCAATATTAATATCACCATAAACTCCAGATGAGCAGATGATCCTGAAGAAGCTTCAACCGTGCGTCGACACCTCAGCTCCCAGATGTGAGGGCTGCAGGGAAGGAGTACTTCTGATTCTGTTCGGCTTCACAAAGCCTCCTTTGGGGCTCCTCGGCTTTCCATCGATGGCAGGTGGTCAGGCGTTATTATGGCCATCAAAACACCTACTTGTTTATATTTTGTCCAACAAATATCTTTATTCGCTTAACCCCTTAAGGACAGACGACGGATATATTCCGTCATGATTCCCTTTTATTCCAGAAGTTGTGTCATTAAGGGGTTAAAATGGAGTTTCAAAGGGTTGTCAGGATCAACAAACAGTACTTCCTATGGAGCAGAGGTAGGCTTGATTCTGGAGTGGTGAATCCACTCTCAGCAACTTTCACGGTGTATTACTTGTCATGTGATCTCTCCTCCTTTTTGGTGGATGTGACGGACCACTGGCACTCCGACCGTGTACCTCCGCCAATCGATACTCCTAGTGTTTTCCAAGCACTCCACCAGACACCATTAGCACTGCAGACCCCACTTCCAGCGATGCAGCTGCACCGGGGTCTCGCCGTCCTCCACCCACCCTAGACCCAAGGCCAGGATCCAGCTTCCAGTGGGTAAACCTCTCCTATTCGAGAGAGTGTAACAGGAATTTTATATTATTATAGGGATATCCCAGGCTCCCACACATGTTGGATGCACTGTATGGGTTAGGTTATAGTTATACTATGTGGGTTTATATTATTAAAGGGAAATTCAGCAGTTATCTGCTAACATTTCATTAAATTACCTACACTAAGCCTGACGATGCCCACCCATCCTTTATTTTATTTATCTACAACAACATGGCACCAAGCTTTCAGCGATGGCTCCATCATTTACTGCCATACACCCCATCCATATTCTTTCATTATTGTACTCTCATATGGTGTACAGTAAAAATATATCGCCCGGCTATTGGATATTACATATTGATATGATGCACAATGGGGTAAAATTTCCTTTCAACTGACAGTTTGTAGGAATGCTGTAAAACAAATTACTTTTTTTTTTTTTCTATGTACTAAAAGCCAGGCAGCGTGCACTAGAACATCTTTTAGAAGTGACCGTTCTTCCGTTCTCTCACCAGTGCAGTGTTTACTGTAATGGTTAATGCAGAGGAGGTAAGCAGAAACACACTAACCTGTACTGCACCGCTGCTTGTGGGCGACGTTGGGCACCCAGACCACCTCATCTCATTGAACTGTTCTAGGTTGGGTGTCCCTGCGCCCATTTGTCCTGCAACGTGAAACATGTATTAGAGTAACTGCATTGTTTACGTTGCAGTTCTAAGACTGCCTCTAGTGGCTGTCTGGTTAAAACAATGCTGAACGTCCTGACGCTCTGCATGAGTAAGTCCAACGTCTTTAAAATCTCCATAGGAAAGCATTGATGGGCACTTGCTGCTCTTACACTTTAGGTTCCCAAATCGAATGACGTCAGAGGAGGCTGAGTGCTGGAATGAGGTTATCTAACCCTTTACAATGATGGTAGGGGGCTGCGGCGGCCGAGGAACATCTTTATCTTTGTATTCCTAACCCTAAAGTGTTATTTTCTACAAAGAAAAACTGTGTGCGCTCAGCATTTTCAATGCACATATGTGAGCATTTGTTACTGCAGGGTTTTCGTATGTCTTGTTTGTTTCACTTGTAAAACACAGATATGGAAATCTAATATTAAAAATGATTTACAGCAAGGAATACATAGCTAGTATGAGAACATCACATGCCACAGGAATTCTGATTACAGTTTGATTTGCAGGCAAATATAAACATTTACATTTTGTTAATTTACACAATTTTATTTATTTTTCATTTATTCGTGTCGCTTGTATAAACATTTGGGAAATTAAAATCTTTTAGACAGTATACAGTGTCCTTTATCTTGCAGTATTTTACACAGAGTTTGAAATGTTAGTATAGGGGCAAAATTAAAATTTTCTCACATAGGGTCGATGTGACAAAAAATAGATAAATATAAAGGATCAAATTACTTATAGTTCTTTGTAAAAGCCCTGAGAGCATTACTAACCGTACAGCTTACTGAAAATGGCAACAGAATGTAAAAAAATGCCCACATACTGTAGAGACAGTTAAATATATTTCTAAAATAAAGGTAATAAAAACTGCTATAGCAATCTTTGTCAATCTCTGGAATGTTAATTTAATGCTGACAGTAAAATAGTTGAGTACTTTCACTTCTTCCTCCTCCCTGACTGTAGGACTGGTATGACCCATCAAAGTTTCCTGTACAGTTCGGAAGCAGGGGGTGAGCTGACATTTTCCGTGACTAGTCAATACCTCTGAAGCATCCTATTTAGGACATACAATCCCTATTTTACGTTCATAGGCGTGCGCACGCCTGTGAGTCCTGCAGGAACGCGTGGGAACAATGTTCCCACGCGTTCCTGCAGGCACTCTGCCACCCCCAAATGCCCTCCGAGTTCCCCCTGTCATGGGGGGAGGGCAAGAGGTAATGGACCCCCCCCCCCTGCCGGTCTCCATCTCAGCCGCGGCGAGAGAGCTGTGTGCTGTCTGCTTCCTCTCGCCGCGCGCCGTTTGCTGATGCCGGAGCCGGAATATGACGTCATATTCCGGCTCCCAGCTACAGCAGACAGCACACAGCTCCCTCGACACGGCTGAGATGGAGACCGGCACTCGACCCACTGGACCCCAGGGACAAGTCCACGCCAGCACTCCAGGTAGGGAGGCTGGGTGGACAATTTTTAATTAAAAAAATAATAATTTGTGAGTGTGTGTGTGTGTGTGTCTAAGTATGTGTGTGTGTGTGTCTAAGTATGTGTGTGTGTGTGTGTGTCTAAGTGTGTGTGTGTGTGTGTCTAAGTATGTCTGTGTGTGTGTGTCTAAGTATGTCTCTGTGTGTATCTAAGTATGTCTGTGTGTGTATCTAAGTATGTCTGTGTGTGTGTGTCTAAGTATGTCTGTGTGTGTGTCTGAGTATGTGAGTGTGTGTGTCTGTGAATGTATGTGTGGGTGGGTGTCAGTGTATGTGTGTGTCTGTCAGTGTATGTGTGTGTGTACGCGTATATATATGTGTGTGTCTGTCAGTGTATGTGTGCACGTATATATACACAAGTGTATATTTTTTTTGGGGGGTGGGAATCTTGGGAGAGTTCTTACACTTTATTCCCCAGGACTTGACCCCTGCCGGCAGGAGAGATCTCTGGATCTCCCCTGTAGGCTCATGCAGAGCCGGCACTATTTGAGTGCCGGCTCTGCTCTAAGCCTCCATGGGCCGGCGGGGAGATCAAAGATCTACCTCACCGGCCCACAGCAGCATAGAGGGAGGCAGGAGAGGACCCGGGGAGCTCTAGACAGAAGCTTCGCCAGTTTCCTCTCGTGAGATCTGAGCATTGCCGGGGCAACGCTCAGATCTCGCGAGAGTGAACTCTAGCCCCGCAGGCTAGAGTATACTCTACACTGGACCACCAGGGATGGCACATGGCAGCAAGGATCTCCCCTCCCTATCATAAGGTAAGAAGGGAGGGGGGATATTTACTACAGCACACACACAGCGCACATACAGCACCCTCACACACACAGCACACATACAGCACCGTCACACACACAACACTCTCACACACAGTACACTAACAGCACCCTCACACACAGCACCCTCACACAAACAGCACACTCACAAATACATGACACAAACAGCACCCTCACACACACAGCACCCACACACACACACATATCACACATCAGACAAACAGCACCCTCACACAGCACACTAACAGGACCCTAACACACCCTCACACACAGCACACTACCAGCACCCTCACACACAAACCGCACCCTCACACACAACACACTAACAAAACCCTCACCCACATAGCACACTACCAGCACCCTCACACAGCGCACTAACAGCACACACACACATACACACAAACAGCTGTGTGTGTGTGTGTGTGTGTGTGTGTATGTATATGTATGTGTGTGTATATATATATATATATATATATATCTCTCTCTCTCAAACAAACAAACAAAAAAATATATATATACATGCGGTGTGTGTTTGTGCTTTAGGGTGCACACCCTAATGCAATAGGCTGCGCACGCCTATGTTTACGTTCAAGTCCTTATGCCCCTCTTTTCTAGGAGCTCCATATTGATGGTGTGTCTGAGTATATAACAGAGCTCTACAGCAATAATACTCCCAGTAATGTCCCTTTAACCCCTTAAGGACACATGACATGTGTGACATGTCATGATTCCCTTTTATTCCCGAAGTTTGGTCCTTAAGGGCTTAAACTACAATAAATGCATTTAGAAATCAGTCCATGTAAATAGGATACATTGTTTTTGTTCTAAATAACATTTTACTTGTATAAATTATTAGTTAGTGACCTAAAATTTCTCAGAACAGCCCTGCCCCTGGCCACACCCCCCACTCATTCTCAGAACAGCCCCTCTCCCCCTCTGTTCACACCTACTCACACACAGAACAACCCCACCCCTGACCACACCCCTACTCATTCTCAGACCAGCCCTGCCCATGGCCACACCCCCACTCATTCTCAGAACAACCCCACCCCTGGCCACACCCCCACTCATTCTCAGATCATCCCTGCCCATGGCCACACCCCCACTCATTCTCAGATCAGCCCTGCCCATGGCCACACCCCCACTCATTCTCAGATCAGCCCTGCCCATGGCCACACCCCCACTCATTCTCAGATCAGCCCTGCCCATGGCCACACCCCCACTCATTCTCAGATCAGCCCTGCCCATGGCCACACCCCCACTCATTCTCAGATCAGCCCTGCCCATGGCCACCCCCCCACTCAACCTCAGATCAGCCCTGCCCATGGCCACACCCCCACTCATTCTCAGAACAGCCCTGCCCATGGCCACACCCCCACTCATTCTCAGATCATCCCTGCCCATGGCCACACCCCCACTCATTCTCAGATCTTCCCTGCTCATGGCCACACCACCACTCACACTCCTAAAATTAAAGTGTCCCTCTCTCCATGTAAAATATTGGGATGGGAGGTATGCTATTGGCTTCTGGCAGAGAATTCTGTTTTTCAATTTAGGTATCAAAGGGCTAAATACTTTGATGCTATTTTATATATTTCTTCTTCCCAAGCATCCGCTGGATAAAGCATGTATGACCCACAAATTGAATTATACCTTTTTAACGACCTCCTATGAGCATCAGCCAAGAAATCAGAAACTCTGCTACTTTTTATTTTTTTTTTGGATGCAAATGTTTATTGTGAATATGTTACAAATCATGTTTCTTTTTCCTGAAATAAGATTATCTGTCTGCTGGGTTCCCAGATTATGTGTTAAAATCCCCATTTTCCCAGAGAATATTTAGATAGATCCATTCATGCTGCACAAGGGGACTGTTCACATGAGCAGGCAGTGTGTGCTTCTACGAGGTGTGTGAAGTCCTCGGCCTTCTCCAGTTTCATTGGTCCCTCGGCCAGGTCCAGCGTGGCGTCTGCAGAGGAAGAGTGAGAACAGTGAGAAAGTCGTGGTCAATAAAAGATGGTCCGTGGAATAATACCTGCTATCTGTGTCACCCCTGAACGAATACAATGGGCCAACATTTTGCAACCGTAGGACTGTAGGCCCGCAATAAGGATTTACTATGAACCAAGCACTGAGCTCGAGGTACTCACCTGCTGGCAAGCAATGGAAGCCTGAAGATACTTCAGTTGTTTTAATCGGCATGCAGCCTTTGGCACACAGAAGAATGGGCTGAACTGAATAACATTTTGGCTTCTCTTCCTCACTCTCAAGATCCATTTTCACAATTGAACGTTGCAAATGGCAACCTGTAATAACGAATGTATCACTGCATTGCACAGTGCCATAGAATACGCTAACACACACACAGTCTCTCTCTCTCGGCAATATAAAAGAAATCTATGTAATGGATACCTTCGGAGCACGACTCTGCCGGTAGAATCCAGGAATGAATTAAGCTCATCTGATCTTTTGCAATCGATCCATCTGGCATCTTGAATTGCTGTTCTGTCTCATCGTCATTCTGGCCACAAATACCACACATCTTGGCCTTCATCCACAGGGTCGGCCTCACCTGTAATCATAATGATAGCATGTATAGTTGCTGTCTTCATTGACCGCCAAGTCGTATTGTCTCATATGAGACTCTCTCAAACCTGGGCTGCAAGTTGTAAACTGTTTCCAGAAAGCAAGATTGTGTGGTTATGATAATCTTATCACATTATCTAGGCTGGATGGGGACATTTAGCTTTTGCTATTTTCCAAGTACATCCTAATCTTAGTATTTTCAATGTGTAACATATTAGAAGACAGAGATATCAAAAAATGACATATCATATTCAACAACAAAAAAATGTTCAAAGGAAGCTCTGATTTCAAAATGTATAATATATATATTTATTTTTATTTATATTTTATTTTTTTTATTTGAAGTGTTCCATGACTTTAACCCCTTAAGGACACATGACATGTGTGACATGTCATGATTCCCTTTTATTCCTGAAGTTTGGTCCTTGGGTTAAAAATATCCGTAAAACGTAGTAGTAACCAATGGCCGAGACACTCTCCTGGCTGCCACTCTACCGTGAAGTCATATCCTATTACATGCTTGTCATAGAGATACGGTTTGTGTGTGCCGACACACGGCCATAGAATAGATTGACATATTTAATGTGTTTTAAGGTGAGAATTTAAATTTAAGGCCAGAGTAGCTGACTTAGAGAAAGTTTCCAGTTTGGCTATTGTGACTTTAAATTGGAAACTCACTTTGAATTCACCTTTAATTCTCACTATTATGAATAAACCTGTTCGTCTAAAACCCAGGTGGCCACAAGATCTACGATAATTACTCTAGTTAAAGGGACACAATAGACACCAGAACAACTACAGCTTATTGTACGGCATACAGCTTATTGTACGGTATACAGCGTAATGTACTGTATACAGCTTAATGCACGGTATACAGTTTAGTGTACGGTATACAGTGTAATGTACAGTATACAGCTTATTGTATAGTGTACAGCATAATGTACAGTATACAACTTATTGTATAGTATACAGCTTATTGTATTTTTTGGTGAGCATAATCATTCCCTTTAGGCTTTTTGCTGTAAATACTGTTAGTTTCAGAGATGCATTTTCATTACAGCCTAGGGATACCTCCACTGGCCACTCCTTAGATGGCTGCTAGAGGTGCTTCCTGGGGCAGTGCTGCACAGTGTGACTGACATTCAGTGTCTCTGCCCTCTGCATGCAGACACTGCACATTCCTCATAGAGATGCATTGATTTGATTTATCTCTATGAGAAGATGCTGATTGACCAGGGTTGTGTTTGGGTTGTGCTGGCTCTGCCCTTGATCTGCCTCCTTTACAGTCTCAGTCAATCCATTGTAATTGGCTGAGATCAACACTTCTATTGATGACAGCCAAGGAGGCGGATCAGGGGCAGAACCAGCAGCAGCAGACCAGAATAAAGGTAAGATTTTACTATATTGGGGGCTAGATGTTATTTTTAACACTAGAGGGTCAGGAATACATGTTTGTGTTCCAGACCCTATAGTGTTCCTTTAACAACAGCAAGGCTGCAGCATCTGTGCCTCCCAATTATTTATTTACAGAGGTTTAAAAAAGGTCTAATTAAACCGTGGGAATCTGCTTGCATTTTCTAGTCTCAGTGATCAAACTGTGGAAATGCTGTCTTTGTTTTAAGATGTAACTATACCTGCAGAATCTTCAGTAAAGCCTGCTTCGGGCGTCATAAATATTTTCTAATTATTAAAAGGAATACCTTGAATGTTACTCCATCAAAAGCAATTTCTTCAACACCGTAATCCGGCGCTAACAGAGATATTCCATTTTCCTTTTTGTGAATCTCGACAGTTGGTTCTACGAAAGAAAATATGGTTACTTTTATTCAGCAGTGTACAGACATTTTAAGTAAAGTCATTTGTGTTTGAATGAATGTTAAATTAAATTCTTACCTCCATGTGATTTATACGGGAGATGCTCCTCTAATAAATCGAATCCATTAATTGTCATTTTCATTGAACCAGACAAATTGAGCATGTCGATTTCGCTGAGCGTGAGGAAACAGAATATTAGCCAAAATCTTTCACAGTCAATATATGTCTGAAACATTGTATCTCGCTCATCATTCCAAAGCAGTTATTATGAAATAGTTATATAAATACATAAAACTAATAAAATAGCAATAATCAAGCAATAAATTACTTACTAAGTGCCGATTTTGACATTAATAACCTTTTGGTCTGGGGAGCCTTGGACTTTTTTCATCAAGACCATAAATTTGAATTCATCGCTACAGTCTTGGGCCAGGACATGTAAGCAGTTGTCAGGCAAAGCAAGTGCTAAATTGACCCCGTTGAAAGTGGTAATTTTATTATGGGATACTTTGCATTCACCTGTATTATAGAAACAGGTATTAGTTGTGTGAAATTGCTATTTTACAATAAGGCATGGCTTTAAATTCCATTAAAAATTTAATTCCACCTTGTAGGCCTTCAATGAACCTCTGGGGGATTTCGGAGATCATGCCCAATGTAGGAGCAAGCATGGTGGCTTCCTTGAAAGGAAAACGAGCTGGGATGGGCAGAGGTAGCTTCAAGGCTCTTGAATACAGTGTTGCCTGCAGTGGGAAAAGGGAGTTAATCAATCAGTCATAATGTGTGAAAAGAATATAAGCAAGAAACTAATTAATTTTGATGATTTCTTTTACTATTTATATATAGAAAACTGATTCCATAGCGCTGTCCAATAGGCAGATTAACAAACCAGTAGTTGTAACAAGACCAGTAGGTGGTGAGGGCCTTGCTCTAACAAGCTTACATTTTATGGATTTCACGATCTCCTTATACATACAAGAATATTGTTACCTTGGGCACTTGGAGTACGATATCAAAAGTTCGTGGAGAGCTTAGGGCGACAATGACTTTGGCCTGATGAGGTGGGTTTTTCCGGTTGTCCTGGGAGAATCCCAATATGTATGCAACACCGGGAAGATATTCAGACAGACTGTAAAAGAGTGACAGAGCCTGTATGTGACCATTCAGTACAAATACATTTCCTCTATGATCTAGGCACTAAGTAAATGGTAATTATGACCTATATCTAGAAAAGAAAGACATTTTTATGCCTCGAATCTTCTCATACTTACTATTTGCTGACTGACTTCATTTTGGGAGGGATTTTAGGCCAGTTCACAGTTACTTTCAGTGCTGGCTGGTGACCAAAGTGGCCAGTTTGGGCTTCGGTAATGATCTTGTAATCTTGGCAGTTTTGACCCCACTTTAGAGTTGCCTAAAATAACCCAAATATCAAAATGTTAACTTGTATGCAATACACTGTAACAGTACCTGTGTCATTCTGTTTAGCTATGCCTACTCTATGTGCTTCGCCCATTAATCAGATGCTGCCATACTGCAACATGAGCATCAGAATTCTGGTATAGGGATTACATTGTCTCCTGGCCCCTCTTGATTCGAACTGAACTTGGCTTTCTGACCACTTTTGATACGCATCTATCCTACTATTCTGCTATACAGGATAGCCATGGATTCAAGGTTTGCCTTCACAACCAGACAATTGCAATAAATTAATTTCACAAGTGATAGATATGTATAAATATACCCGTGCTTCGTGTGGATTCAGGACAGCAGCATTCAAACATGCTCTCCATTTGCTGGTTTTTGAGACGTCCACCATGTAGATCTGGACCCGAGGTTTATTCACTTGGTAATCTCCATAGACAATCACTTGGAATCCTTGGGATTTCTTGTCATTGCGAACGGCCTTGGCAGTGACAACCAGCAACGGATTACTGTTGTCACCAATAAATTTAGCCTAAATAAATTAAATCAAAGCAAGCAATCAGTATGCTTTTAATAATAATATTAGTGGGCTACAAAAAAAACACAAGGAACCTTATCCTCACCGAGCGTCTAGAAGTAGAACGACGACTAGAAGAGGAAGAGGAAGAGGAAGAGGAAGAAGATACTGCGCGTGGTCTGCTGGCAGTCTGCTGCTAAAACCAGTAATACATGTAACAAAATGAATAATGCGATGAATATAGTGTATCATATCTCATACTGGGGTCACCATTACAGGATTGTGGGTTGTATCTTTACATTCTGATCATTTAGTCGAGTTACTTTAATATCTCCGGCTGCATCAATAAATTATTAACCTTCCATGTAAAAAAAGTATCAACGCTGGATGTTTTTTAACTACAGTTTACTATAATTTAAGTATCTTTTTTTTTGTCAATCTTTCTTTTTATTGTTTTTTTAAAGATGCAAATACAGAGAAGCAGTAACAATTTGGTTTGTGACATTGATGTCCGCATATATACATACATAATTATAACTCATACCTATGTGATTGCGTAGAAATGTCCAGGTTTATCAACTTTTGGGAACGATTATTGGTTTAAAGTTATAGTCAGTCTAATTCCAAATCAACTTTTGTGAAATAAACAGCAGTTACATTCAGATATTGTGGTTGTGTAACATTGGGTTTAACTTTCTATTTGTTTTTTTCAACATTAAACATTGTGGCGTCTTTTGCACGTGGAGATAGCATGTTTAAGTATCTTTTTTGTATTTTTTTTTTTTTTTTTACAGAAATAATTATGTCCAATTATTATGGAAAATATGTCAAATGATTCAGCCCCCATAAGGCTATGTCTTCCCATGAATAGCGTTGAGAGCTAGTAACAGACTAAAATGGATCGCTATGGTTTCAAGCCTTTTTCATTTTTTATGTGAGATTATGTGAAAAGGTTTAGTTTGAACCAAGTACTTCCTATAGATAATTTATACGACAATGTATATTGACATCTGCAGTACTGCTTTGCTTGTTTTGTTGCTAAGTAATTACAAACGTTATTAAAACAGACCAAAACGTGGCCTTGACTGTTTGTATATCCATAATAATGGATTTATTGGGCTGACCACTGGAAGAGCGGGAGCAGCAACTTTTCAGAAAGCAGCAACATATGTAACCAGATTAATTCATTTTCTGCCCGTTTTATGGGTCTTGTCCTAAAAGGAGCAAAATTGTTAACTTACCCAGACTCTATTTCCTCGGCGGAATTTAAGGTCATAAAATTCTCTATAGTGCTGCAACAAGAAGAGGCAATACAGGAAAATATGTTAACTACAACCACTTCATTTTATAATTACCTACATGTACGAGCACAGAATGCATCATTCACAGTGTGCGAGCACGGAATGCATCATTCACAGTGTGCGAGCACGGAATGCATCATTCACAGTGTGCGAGCACGGAATGCATCATTCACAGTGTGCGAACACGTAATGCATCATTCACAGTGTGCGGGCACGGAATGCATCATTCACAGTGTGTGAGCACGGAATGCATCATTCACAGTGTGCGGGCACGGAATCCATCATTCACAGTGTGCGAGCACGGAATCCATCATTCACAGTGTGCGAGCACGGAATCCATCATTCACAGTGTGCGGGCACGGAATGCATCATTCACAGTGTGCGAGCACGGAATGCATCATTCACAGTGTGCGAGCACGGAATGCATCATTCACAGTGTGCGAGCACGGAATGCATCATTCACAGTGTGCGAGCACGGAATGCATCATTCACAGTGTGCGAGCACGGAATGCATCATTCACAGTGTGCGAGCACGGAATGCATCATTCACAGTGTGCGAGCACGGAATGCATCATTCACAGTGTGCGAGCACGGAATGCATCATTCACAGTGTGCGAGCACGGAATGCATCATTCACAGTGTGCGAGCAAGGAATGCATCATTCACAGTGTGCGAGCACGGAATGCATCATTCACAGTGTGCGAGCACGGAATGCATCATTCACAGTGTGCGAGCACGGAATGCATCATTCACAGTGTGCGAGCACGGAATGCATCATTCACAGTGTGCGAGCACGGAATGCATCATTCACAGTGTGCGAGCACGGAATGCATCATTCACAGTGTGCGAGCACGGAATGCATCATTCACAGTGTGCGAGCATTGAATGCATCATTCACACTGTATGAGCACGGAATGCATCACTCACACTGTATGAGCACGGAATGCATCACTCACACTGTATGAGCACGGAATGCATCACTCACACTGCGAGCACGGAATGCATCATTCACAGTGTGCAAGCACGGAATGCATCATTCACAGTGTGCGAGCACGGAATGCACCACACACTGTATGAGCACGGAATGCATCACTCACACTGTATGAGCACAGAATGCATCATTCACAGTGTGCGAGCAAGGAATGCATCATTCACAGTGTGCGAGCACGGAATGCATCACTCACACTGTACGAGCACAGAATGCATCACTCACACTGTATGAGCACGGAATGCATCATTCACAGTATGCGAGCACGGAATCCATCTTTCACAGTGTGCGGGCACGGAATGCATCACTTACAATGTATTATTATTATTGCCATTTATATAGCGCCTACAGATTCTGTAGCAATATTATGAGAGGGGGAATTTAACTGTAAATAGGACAATTACAAGAAAACTTACAGGAACAATGGGTTGAAGAGGACCCTGCTCAAACAAGCTTACAGTCAATAGGAGGTGGGGTGTAAAACACATTAGGACAGGATATAGCAATCAAAGTGGGAGTGAAGCAGAGCTGGAGGAGAGAGTAGAGTGCCGCCTTTTAGGAGAGGGCAAGAGACAGGTATGTAAGGTGGAGGTTAGTCTGGGAGGCCATAAGCTTTCCTAAAGAGAGAGGTTTTAAGGCACTTCTTAAACGATTGAAGACTAGGGGAGAGTCTGATGGTGGTAGGCAGGCTAGCACCCGCGAGAAGTCCTGCAAGCGTGAGTTGGCCGTATGGGTGCGGACAACGGACAGGAGGTGGTCACGGGCAGAGCGGAGGGTACGAGGAGGGGCATACCTATGGATCTGTGAAGAGATTGTTCAATGCTTTAAATGTATGGGTTAGCACTTTGAATTGACTCCTATAGGATACAGGAAGCCAATGTAAGGACTGGCAGTATGTATGAATTCAGTGTAGGGGAACACGGTATATGATGCAGGATTGTCCTTTGTAAAGATCACATGGACTTCTTATTTAGGGCAATGTTCTAATTACCTTGTATCCTTGTCTGCTGCTGCTGCTGCTGCTGCTCCCACTACCGCTGCTACTACTACTACTACTGCTGCTGCTGCTACTAATACTGCTGCTGCTGCTACTACTACTACTGATACTGCTGCTACTACTTCTGCTGCTGCTGCTGCTGCTGCTTCTGCCAGGACGTCTTTTGGAATGGTCTTGGTGATGAGGCAAGTTTCTCCGGGAATGATCTTGACGTGTGACCACTACATCAGTTCCCTTGCTGCTACCTTCATTTCTCCTGTTTTTATTTCTGGCCTCTTTTCCGAGTCTGCTGCTACTGCTGCTGCTGCTACTACTACTACTTCTGCTACTACTACTGCTGCTGCTGCTGCTGCTGCTACTACTACTGCTAATACTACTTCTTCCACTGCTGCTTCCACTGCTGCTACTGCTGCTGCTCTGCCTTTTTTTGGGACTTTGATGTGGTTTTGTTTGGTCTCGCTCTTGTTGGCTGCTGCTGCTGCTGCTGCTGCTGCTGCTGCTGCTGCTGCTGCTTGACTTTTTATTTAGACGGTTGTTTTGATGCTGTTTGTTTTTGGATCTCTCGGAAACGGAAGATGATGAGCTTGATAATGAAGAAGATCTTGAGGAACTTGATGATGATGTGGAAGATAATGAAGTGATAAAGGGACTTGATGTTGACCTGCGTATTTCTACAACGTCTACACCTTCTGGATTAGTTTTCCGATAATGCTTCCTGTGTCTCTTTCTCCTTTCAGCTCTATCTCGTTTTTGTTTCCTATTCTTGACCTGTTTAGGGGGAAAAAATGGCCATTTATAATATTGCTGTATTGGAGCATTTCTTTATCTGGCACTTATTTCAAAAATATGAAACCGATTTTTCATATCCACCTACCCTGAGGTCCTCATCAATTCCAAGAATAGTTTTTAGTCTTTTCTGAATAACAGACTCGTCCAATTGATCTTCCTCTTCATTATCCACTTCTGTCAGAGCAATGATTTTGGAAGCAGCTTTCGGTCCAGCTGTTACTTCCAGCTGCAGTTTCTCAACTGCTGCATCAGTACGTTCTAGGAACATAAATGGACAATATGCATGTCAGCCATGAGAAAGCCACCACTGAAAGCAACTAACAACAATGATGAACAACCCTGTGACTCATTCCTAATCCTATAGGATACCACACTGGTTCCGTAACATCTCTAATGAGGACCGCCAAAGCTAATGTTTTTCAGCTTGTTGGTTTTATCTGTTTCAAAGTATACATTTAATAAATACGTATACATTTAATAAATATAACATAGTTGTTTGCAATCACACAATTATCACATCATATATATTCACAACTTGAGACCTAAGTAGAACTCTTAGAAATGTTTATTTAATTCCTTTTGTTTTCGTAAAAAACTATTGATCATGACGTCATCATCACCGTCTCAGTGGACCTATCAGAACAATGGGCGCGACATTTAAACCCCAAAACCCGGGACATGGGTTCCCCCTTGAAGAGCCACTTACTGGCGAAAAGCGTGTTGGGGCTCAGCTGTATTCCTTACCCTGCTTAACGTCTTCATATAGATATTATCAGCTTTATTTGTACTTACTCTATTCCTCTACATTGCTTGATCGATTTTAGAGGTTGGCAGGGAGGGTGTTTGTTACTGTAGTGCATAGATAGCAATCATTAGGGCTTTTTTGTTTTTCTCACTTGGCAGTAGATTAGGTGCCCTTGAAGGCACAACTTTAGTTTTTTTTTTAATGCTACTAATAGATATTGGGAGTCTACAGTTAGGCATATATTGAGCAGACATTTAGGTGCCCTCGAAGGCACAGGTTTAGGGCTCTTATATTTAATATTCAGCAACGTGCCCTGCATATATGCTGCATTCTACTTATCCCATACTCAATACTGCTTTTTCTATGCACTGTCATATTCGCTTTTGCTAAATAGATATACCCTGGTCTGAAGGGCATTTATCTCTCGGTCTCGATTCTGATTCATCTAGACATTTAGGTGATATTCCCATTTTATTAGGATTTACTTACCCTTTTTCCTTCTTGTTTGCCACACATGAGATATATGGTAGCTGTACTGACCATTACTACAGATTGCTACTTTTTTTTACTCTCTTGCACTTCCTATCTAGGGACTCGATCATATTGTTACAATTCAACGTTACAACATATCTCTTGTAGGGCAATCTAGATACCAGTTAATTTACACCTTATTCTTAGTGATCTTTAAAGGGACACTATAGTCACCAGAACAACTACAGCTTAATGTACAGTTGCAAGAAAAAGTATGTGAACCCTTTGGAATGATATGGATTTCTGAACAAATTGGTCATAAAATGTGATCTGATCATCATCTAAGTCACAACAATAGACAATCACAGTCTGCTTAAACTAATAACACACAAAGAATGACATCTCCAAGAGCTAATTGGAGTGAGATGTCAGCCAACTGGAGTCCAATCAATGAGATGAGATTGGAGGTGTTGGTTACAGCTGCCCTACCCTATAAAAAACACACACCAGTTCTGGGTTTGCTTTTCACAAGAAGCATTGCCTGATGTGAATGATGCCTCGCACAAAAGAGCTCTCAGAAGACCTACGATTAAGAATTGTTGACTTGCATAAAGCTGGAAAGGGTTATAAAAGTATCTCCAAAAGCCTTGCTGTTCATCAGTCCACGGTAAGACAAATTGTCTATAAATGGAGAAAGTTCAGCACTGCTGCTACTCTCCCTAGGAGTGGCCGTCCTATAAAGATGACTGCAAGAGCACAGCGCAGACTGCTCAATGAGGTGAAGAAGAATCCTAGAGTGTCAGCTAAAGACTTACAAAAGTCACTGGCAAATGCTAATATCCCTGTTAGCGAATCCACAATATGTAAAACACTAAAAAAGAATGGATCTCATGGGAGGATACCACAGAGGAAGCCACTGCTGTCCAAACAAAACATTGCTGCACGTTTACAGTTTGCACAAGAGCACCTGGATGTTCCACAGCAGTACTGGCAAAATATTCTGTGGACAGATGAAACCAAAGTTGAGTTGTTTGGAAGAAACACACAACACTATGTGTGGCGAAAAAGAGGCACAGCACACCAACACCAACGATTGAGATGCTGTGGCATGACCTCAAGAAAGCGATTCACACCAGACATCCCAAGAATATTGCTGAACTGAAACAGTTCTGTAAAGAGGAATGGTCAAGAATTACTCCTAACCGTTGTGCACGTCTGATCTGCAACTACAGGAAACGTTTGGTTGAAGTTATTGCTGCCAAAGGAGGTTCAACCAGTTATTAAATCCAAGGGTTCACATACTTTTTCCACCTGCACTGTGAATGTTTGCATGGTGTGTTCAATAAAAACTTGGGAACATTTCATTCTTTGTGTGTTATTAGTTTAAGCAGACTGTGATTGTCTATTGTTGTGACTTAGATGATGATCAGATCACATTGTATGACCAATTTGGGCAGAAATCCATATCATTCCAAAGGGTTCACATACTTTTTCTTGCAACTGTAGTTGTTCTGGTGAGTATAATAGTTCCCTTCAGGCTTTTTTCATGCAAACACTGCCTTTTCAGAGAAAAGGCAGTGTGTACATTGCCTCTAGAAACAACTCAAAGTGGTCACTCTTTAGATGACTACTGGAGGTGCTTACTGGGTCAGTGCTGCTGAAAAAGCAGCCCTGCCGTTCAGCGTCCCTACACTCTGCATGGAGACGCTGAATTTTCCTCATAGAGATGCATTGATTCAATGCATCTCTATGAGGAGGTCCTGAATGGCCAAAACGGCATTTGGCCCCGCACTCGTGCCGATTTTAGCCAATCCAATGCTTTTCCTATGGGAAAGCATTGGATTGGCTAAAATTCTGCCATTTTGATGATGTCACAAATGGGGAGGAGCCAGCGCAGGTAGACCCCCGCAGCACTTGAAAATAAGGTGAGTTTTAAACTTTTTTATAGGGGGGCTAGGGGGAGGGGCAAGCCACCTATATGTTGAGTTAAACACTATAGGGTCAGGAATACATGTTTGTGTACCTGACCCTATAGTGTTCCTTTAATTCTGATCTCTACCACTTCGATACCTTCAACTATACAGCATTTGTATAGTGAATTTTCAGTAATTCCTTTTTTGTATTTTTATTTTTTCCCGTGTTTTACCCATTAAATGTTATATTTTAAAATTGTCATCTTAATTATATTTGTGGTACTATTAGGAGAGATCACGCTCTCTAGTTTTCTTATTCACAATTTTCTACAAGGGTTATCCCTTAGTGTCTGTCCTGGACACTTTCCATCATATGGAACCTATGGAATATCTCTTTTCCCATCAGATGGAACCTATGGAATATATCTTTTCCCATCAGATGGAACCTATGGAATATCTCTTTTCCTATCAGATGGAACCTAGCATCCCACCTCCCACTAGGACAACTTAAACATGAGGTCAGACAATGTGTCACCCGTATAATATACAAAATATAAATTGTTCTAACAGCTACCTACCGGGTTTTACTGAAATATGAGCTTCATTATCTCCAAGCACTTGGTAAAAGAAGGAATGTTTCTTGTGTGCAGAATTTTTATTTTTTTTCCCAACACATACGTGTAATGGAAGGTGGAAGATATTCACACATAAAGCAAATGTTTGAGGAGTAGGTCTCTGCTGTCCAGCTGCAAAACTGACATACTTCTTGGTTTCAGAAGAAGCTTCCTGCAATGAGAGAGAATGTTCCCCCATAATTGACAACTGATGCATTAAACATCGCACTTTGTCTTGCTAAATGATGGACTGACATAGCTTCTTCACCATTAGACAATATTTCCTAAAATGTGACCACAAAGGTTGCCGGTGCAGCCCAGATTTCATCACATGGTTGGTGATATTGTGAAAAACATCACTTTTTAATGTATATGTAAATTGGAGAGCAATTAAATGCTTATAGTGTCTTATGAAATTAAACAAAGTCATTTGTATCATGAAGCTATGTATTTACCATCAAACTGGCTCCTTCTGCTGAAGTCCTTCCTGTGGTCTCAAAATGTTCCTTCAGAATATCCTGAACTCCATCTCTTGGGACAATCAGTGTCTTCTTTGCTGCTTCTGGCTCAACCGCATTCCTACTGATGGCATAGGTCTTGGCACTGGAGGAACATGGGACAATTTACAGATAATAGGTCACTGATCAATATCCAGGACACGAGGAACGTTCAATACTGCATTTGGTCGAATTGTTTGACTTGAGTTGGAAACGTTAAGAATTAAGAGAAAGAAAACAAACTAATAAATACCTCATTTGGATCACTTTGTTTTCTTGCTGAACGGGAGCTGACTCTATTTTCAGATTTTTCTCTTTCATGTCCAGGTAAGCAGTGAATTTCACAGGGATTTTTGTTTGAATTCTGCTATGAAACTCGAGTCCGCTTTGAATAAGTCGGGTATTAACTCCCATTGTTGCCACTCCATGAATTAAAATGCTGTAAGAGAAAAAGTGACAATAAAGATCAGAGTAGCAAAGCAAATGTACAGTCTCTTCTGGTTAGATAGCAGATCTCTTCCGGTTAGATAGCAGATCTCTTCTGGTTAGATAGCAGATCTTTGCTGGTTATAGAGCAGTCTCTCCTGGTAAGATAGCAGTTTCTCCTGGTTAGATAGCAGATCTCTGCTGGTTATAGAGCAGTCTCTCTTGGTTAGATAGCAGTCTCTCCTGGTTATAGAGCAGTCTCTCCTGGTTAGATAGCAGATCTCTGCTGGTTATAGAGCAGATCTCTGCTGGTTATAGAGCAGATCTCTGCTGGTTATAGAGCAGTCTCTCCTGGTTAGATAGCAGTCTCTCCTGGTTAGATAGCAGATCTATGCTGGTTATAGAGCAGATCTCTGCTGGTTATAGAGCAGTCTCTCCTGGTTAGATAGCAGTCTCTCCTGGTTAGATAGCAGATCTATGCTGGTTATAGAGCAGTCTCTCCTGGTTAGATAGCAGTCTCTCTTGGTTAGATAACAGTCTCCATTAGTATGATGGCTGTCTTTTGGTTAGATAGCAGTCTCTCTTGGTTAGATAGCAGTCTCCATTAGTATGATGGCTGTCTTTTGGTTAGATAGCAGACTCTCCTGGTTAGATAGTAATCTCTGCTGACTAAATAGTCTGTCTCGGTTAGATAGCAGTCTCTCCTCGTTAGATAGCAGTCTCTCTTGGTTAGATAGCAGTCACCATTAGTATGATGGCTGTCTTTTGGTTAGATAGTAGTCTCTCCTGGTTAGATAGTAATCTCTGCTGACTAAATAGTCTGTCTCGGTTAGATAGCAGTTGCTTCTGGTTAGATGGCAATTTATGTTAATAAGATTGCAGTCTCATCTGGTTAGTTAGCAGTCACTATTAGTGTGATGGCAGTCTCCTTTGATTAGTTAGCAGTCTCTATTAATTTGATGGCAGTTTTTTTGCTTAGTTAGCAGTCTCTATTAGTATGATGGCATTATCTTCTGGTTAGTTAGCAGTCTCTATTAGTGTGATGGCAGTCTCTATTAGTATGATGGCTGTCTTTTGGTTAGATAGCAGTCTCTCCTGGCTAGATAGTAATCTCTGCTGACTAAATAGTCTGTCTCGGTTAGATAGCAGTTGCTTCTGGTTAGATGGCAATTTATGTTAATAAGATTGCAGTCTCATCTGGTTAGTTAGCAGTCACTATTAGTGTGATGGAAGTCTCCTTTGATTAGTTAGCAGTCTCTATTAATTTGATGGCAGTTTTTTTTGCTTAGTTAGCAGTCTCTATTAGTATGATGGCATTATCTTCTGGTTAGTTAGCAGTCTCTATTAGTGTGATGGCAGTCTCTATTAGTGTGAGGGCAGTCTCTATTAGTGTGATGGCGGTGTCACTTGGTTCCATGGCTGTCTTACCAGGTCATACTATCCTGTTTTATTACCTGGGATTGATATCAGCATTGAGCTGCATCTGAGATTTCAGGAGCTGTGTGACTCTAAAGTCAGAGGATGGTGATGGTGTCACTTTGAGATCAGCTGTAATAGGGAGGAGTATGGTGTCATTGCTGGATCATAAACAATGCATGGTGTGAAAATGTGTCAAATGACAACTTACCGCTGGCGGCAGCGTTAGTCACAGAAGTTGTGTATAAGCTGAATTCCATGGGTAAGCCAACAATGCTTGGGATAATATGTTGGATCTCAGTAGCCAGCATGGCACGTGTGTATTGTCCAACAAATCCACTCAACAGTTTGTTGATCACATTCTTTATTATAGAATGTTGTTCTGCCGGCTCGTTCAATGCCTGCCGGGTAAAAGATGAGATAATTGGTCAATACAGACAACGAGGTCAGTATAAACAAGTCACAGCAAATGACAGATGAAATTGAATTAAGATAATTGCAAAGTTATGCACTTCGGGGTAAAGAATGCACAAGCAACTTACACCCTAAATGGTAGTGAATTAGGGATAGCTACACATGAGAAGGATTTGGGAATTGTTATAGACAACAAATTAGGCAGCAATGTCAAGGGCCAGGGCCAGTAAGGTTTTGTCATGTATGAAAAAGGTATTAAAGGGACACTATAGTCACCAGAACAACTTTAGCTTAATGAAGTAGTTATAGTGTATAGATAAAGCCTCTCAGGTTATACTGCTCAATTCACTGTCATTTAGGAGTTAAATCACTTTGTTTCTGTTTATACAGCCATTGTCACACCTCCCCTGGCTATGATTGACAGAGCCTGCATGAAAAAAAACTGGTTTCACTTTCGATCAGATGTATTTTACCTTAAACAATGTTATCTCTTGCTCTATAAATTTAAATTTAATCACATACAGGAGGCTCCTGCTGAGTCTAGCAATCTATTAACATAGCAGCGGAAAAGGAAATCTAAATTAAACAGGACTTGCAATAAAGGAAGGATAAACTGTAGATGACTCTTTACAGGAAGTGTTTAGGAAGGCTGTGCAAGTCACATGCAGGGAGGTGTGACTAGGGTTCATAAACAAAGGGATTTAACTCCTAAATTGCAGAGAATTGAGCAGTGAGACTGCAGGGGCATGATATATATACCAAAACTGCTTCATTAAGCTCAAGTTGTTTTAGTGATTATAGTGTCCCTTTAACTCTCGGGATGATAATATAATTTTGCCTCTTTATAAATTGCTGGTAAGACCACACCTTGAATATGCTGTGCAACTTTGGGCACCTGTTCTAAAGAAGGATATTATGGCACTAGAAATAGTGCAGAGGTGGGCTACAAAATTAATAAAAGAAATGGAAAATTTTAGCTAACGAAGAAAGGTTAAAAAAATGTAAACCTCTTAGTTTAGAGAAATGTCGCCTCAGAGGAGATATGATAACATTATACAAATATATCCAGGGCCAATACAAACCATTATGTGGAAATCTATTCACAAAATTGGACTATACATAGGACACGAGGTCATGCGTTTAGACTGGAAGAAAGAAGATTTAGTCTAAGGCAAAGGAAAGGTTTTTTGCAGTAAGAACAATAAGTATATTGAATTCTCTGCCTGAATAGGTGGTTTTATCAGAGTCCATACAGATGTTTAAACAGCAACTGGATGAATACTTGCGAAAACATAATATTCTGAGATATAATTTTTGATTGGTTGGTAAATAGCTTCTTGATCTACTGAGGTATCTGTCTGCTATTCTGGAGTCAAGAAGTATTTTTTTCTTGGAAAGAGCTTCCAACTTTTTTTTATTTTTTTATTCTTCTGTTGGGTCAACAGCAAAAACAGATGTGAGGAAGGTTCACCATTTTCAGCCTGTGTACCTACCCGAATTATACTCTGAATGACGTCTCTGGTGATCTCGGTGAAAGCAATTTCCTGACTAAACATCTTGCAATAGCCAGATATGAGAGGGACTTGTGAAGACACTCCCTTAAATCCCACTAACTGGAGAAGAGGAAGAGAAGAGGAAGTTAAACTGACTGTCGACCATGGGATTCAGGAAGGAGAAGAGTAAAAGAGTAAAAAATTTATGTTACCGTTTTCACAATCTGGGCGATTTTCTTCTTCATTGGTAACTCAGGAAAAGGGATATTTTGTTTCTTTAGAGCCTCTTCCAGGCCTTCTGCTCGAATACCGATCTACAGTAAAATACATGACCAATTATTTGTGTCACATCGTGCCAGTGGTGTGAAATGACATGTCTATCAGGTTCAGTCATATACGCCATATTAAAACATTCTGGTACAAAGTGCTCAGCTTGCGTTATTTCAGAACTCCGTAAACATGTTCTGGCTACTGGTCATTGTGACCAAAAATTGGCCTAAACATGTCTACGCATTACATGAAAAAGCTGATCAAACTCGCTTGTTAATCACTAGCAGTAGCTAATTTTAAAATATCAAATTTCTGAATTCTTTATTCTATTTGTGATTTACATGTTACGCTGCAAATATCTAATTTACAAAAGAAACAGGATAGGTTGCCACTGAAATTCAGCACTGTGTAATTAAAACCACATTCAATCAGTCATATGATCAAAATATTTACCTCTATGAGGTCAGCTTCTGCACCCGCAATGTACGTTCTGATTTTAGTGAGTAAGAAAACTGGAAACATGGTAGTTCTACTGTTCATAATGTAGACTTTGGCAACAGCACCAGCCATTAGATTATCTGTGATTAGATATTAATAAGTGCTGTTATGTTAGTCATTGAATGCATTTCAGCTGTCTGGTGGGAAATGGCTGGGAGCGGCACTGAAAGCGTAGCCTGTTGGATTCGGGTTAGCAGGATATTCAAGAGCAGTGCCACAAATAGCCCTAATACAGTACCCATAACCTATAGACATGTAGTGCCAGTAATGTTATTACACACAGGGAACCCATAACCTATAGACGTAGTGCCAGTAATGTTATTACACACAGGGAACCCATAACCTATAGACGTAGTGCCAGTAATGTAAATACACGCAGGGAACCCATAACCTATAGACATGTAGTGCCAGTAATGTTATTACACACAGGGAACCCATAACCTATAGACATGTAGTGCCAGTAATGTAAATACACACAGGGAACCCATAACCTATAGACGTAGTGCCAGTAATGTTATTACACACAGGGAACCCATAACCTATAGATGTAGTGGCAGTAATGTTATTACACACAGGGAACCCATAACCTATAGACGTAGTGCCAGTAATGTTATTACACACAGGGAACCCATAACCTATAGACGTAGTGCCAGTAATGTTATTACACACAGGGAACCCATAACCTATAGACGTAGTGCCAGTAATGTAAATACACGCAGGGAACCCATAACCTATAGACATGTAGTGCCAGTAATGTTATTACACACAGGGAACCCATAACCTATAGACATGTAGTGCCAGTAATGTAAATACACACAGGGAACCCATAACCTATAGACGTAGTGCCAGTAATGTTATTACACACAGGGAACCCATAACCTATAGACGTAGTGCCAGTGATGTTATTACACACAGGGAACACATAACCTATAGACGTAGTGCCAGTAATGTTATTACACACAGGGAACCCATAACCTATAGACATGTATTGCCAGTAATGTTATTACACACAGGGAACCCATAACCTATAGACATGTAGTGCCAGTAATGTTATTACACACAGGGAACCCATAACCTATAGACATGTAGTGCCAGTAATGTTATTACACACAGGGAACCCATAACCTATAGACATGTAGTGCCAGTAATGTTATTACACACAGGGAACCCATAACCTATAGACATGTAGTGCCAGTAATGTTATTACACACAGGGAACCCATAACCTATAGACGTAGTGCCAGTAATGTTATTACACACAGGGAACCCATAACCTATAGACATGTAGTGCCGGCAATGTTATTACACACAGGGAACCCATAACCTATAGACGTAGTGCCAGTAATGTTATTACACACAGGGAACCCATAACCTATAGACGTAGTGCCAGTAATGTTATTACACACAGGGAACCCATAACCTATAGACGTAGTGCCAGTAATGTTATTACACACAGGGAGCCCATGACCTATAGACATGTAGTGCCAGTAATGTTATTACACACAGGGAACCCATAACCTATAGACGTAGTGCCAGTAATGTTATTACACACAGGGAACCCATAACCTATAGACGTAGTGCCAGTAATGTTATTACACACAGGGAGCCCATGACCTATAGACATGTAGTGCCAGTAATGTTATTACACACAGGGAACCCATGACCTATAGACGTAGTGCCAGTAATGTTATTACACACAGGGAACCCATAACCTATAGACGTAGTGCCAGTAATGTTATTACACACAGGGAACCCATAACCTATAGACGTAGTGCCAGTAATGTAAATACACACAGGGAACCCATAACCTATAGACGTAGTGCCAGTAATGTTATTACACACAGGGAACCCATAACCTATAGACGTAGTGCCAGTAATGTTATTACACACAGGCAACCCATAACCTATAGAAATGTATTGCCAGTAATGTTATTAGATATAGGAAACCCATAACCTATAATATGCAGTGCCAGTGATGTTATTACACACAGGGAACCCATAACCTATAGACGTAGTGCCAGTAATGTTATTACACACAGGCAACCCATAACCTATAGAAATGTATTGCCAGTAATGTTATTAGATATAGGAAACCCATAACCTATATTATGCAGTGCCAGTTATGTTATTACACACAGGGAACCCATAACCTATAATATGCAGTGCCCGTGATACTATTAGATATAGGGAACCCATAACCTATAATATGCAGTGCCAGTGATGTTATTACACACAGGGAACCCATAACCTATAGAAATGTATTGCCAGTAATGTTATTAGATATAGGAAACCCATAACCTATAATATGCAGTGCCAGTGATGTTATTAGATATAGGAAACCCATAACCTATAACATGTAGTGCCAGTGATGTTATTACACACAGGGAACCCATAACCTATAATATGCAGTGCCAGTGATGTTATTAGATATAGGGAACCCATAACCTATAATATGCAATGCCAGTGATGTTATTAGACATAGGGTACCCATAACCTATAATATGCAGTGCCAGTGATGTTATTAGATATAGGGAACCCATAACCTATAATATGCAGTGCCAGTGATGTTATTAGATATAGGGTACCCATAACCTATAATATGCAGTGCCAGTGATGTTATTAGATATAGGGTACCCATAACCTATAATATGCAGTGCCAGTGATGTTATTAGATATAGGGAACCCATAACCTATAATATGCAGTGCCAGTGATGTTATTACACACAGGGAACCCATAACCTATAGAAATGTATTGTAAGTAATGTTATTAGATATAGGAAACCCATAACCTATATTATGCAGTGCCAGTGATGTTATTACACACAGGGAACCCATAACCTATAATATGCAGTGCCAGTGATGTTATTAGATATAGGGAACCCATAACCTATAATATGCAGTGCCAGTGATGTTATTACACACAGGGAACCCATAACCTATAATATGCAGTGCCAGTGATGTTATTAGATATAGGGAACCCATAACCTATAATATGCAGTGCCAGTGATGTTATTACACACATGGAACCCATAACCTATAATATGCAGTGCCAGTGATGTTATTAGATATAGGGAACCCATAACCTATAATATGCAGTGCCAGTGATGTTATTAGATATAGGAAACCCATAACCTATAATATGCAGTGCCAGTGATGTTATTACACACAGGGAACCCATAACCTATAATATGCAGTGCCAGTGATGTTATTAGATATAGGGAACCCATAACCTATAATATGCAGTGCCAGTGAATTTATTAGATATAGGAAACCCATAACCTATAATATGCAGTGCCAGTGATGTTATTACACACAGGGAACCCATAACCTATAATATGCAGTGCCAGTGATGTTATTAGATATAGGAAACCCATAACCTATAACATGTAGTGCCAGTGATGTTATTAGATATAGGAAACCCATAACCTATAATATGCAGTGCCAGTGATGTTATTAGATATAGGGAACCCATAACCTATAATATGCAGTGCCAGTGATGTTATTAGATATAGGGAACCCATAACCTATAATATGCAGTGCCAGTGATGTTATTAGATATAGGGAACCCATAACCTATAATATGCAGTGCCAGTGATGTTATTAGATATAGGGAACCCATAACCTATACTATGCAGTGCCAGTGATGTTATTACACACAGGGAACCCATAACCTATAATATGCAGTGCCAGTGATGTTATTAGATATAGGGAACCCATAACCTATAATATGCAGTGCCAGTGATGTTATTAGATATAGGGAACCCATAACCTATAATATGCAGTGCCAGTGATGTTATTAGATATAGGGAACCCATAACCTATAATATGCAGTGCCAGTGATGTTATTAGATATAGGGAACCCATAACCTATAATATGCAGTGCCAGTGATGTTATTAGATATAGGGAACCCATAACCTATAATATGCAGTGCCAGTGATGTTATTAGATATAGGGAACCCATAACCTATACTATGCAGTGCCAGTGATGTTATTACACACAGGGAACCCATAACCTATAATATGCAGTGCCAGTGATGTTATTAGATATAGGGAACCCATAACCTATAATATGCAGTGCCAGTGATGTTATTACACACAGGGAACCCATAACCTATAATATGCAGTGCCAGTGATGTTATTAGATATAGGGAACCCATAACCTATAATATGCAGTGCCAGTGATGTTATTACACACAGGGAACCCATAACCTATAATATGCAGTGCCAGTGATGTTATTTCACACAGGGAACCCATAACCTATAATATGCAGTGGCAGTGATGTTATTACACACAGGGAACCCATAACCTATAATATGCAGTGCCAGTGATGTTATTAGATATAGGGAACCCATAACCTATAATATGCAGTGCCAGTGATGTTATTACACACAGGGAACCCATAACCTATAATATGCAGTGCCAGTGATGTTATTAGATATAGGGAACCCATAACCTATAATATGCAGTGCCAGTGATGTTATTAGATATAGGGAACCCATAACCTATAATATGCAGTGCCAGTGATGTTATTAGATATAGGGAACCCATAACCTATAATATGCAGTGCCAGTGATGTTATTAGATATAGGGAACCCATAACCTATACTATGCAGTGCCAGTGATGTTATTAGATATAGGGAACCCATAACCTATAATATGCAGTGCCAGTGATGTTATTTCACACAGGGAACCCATAACCTATAATATGCAGTGCCAGTGATGTTATTAGATATAGGAAACCCATAACCTATAATATACAGTGCCAGTGATGTTATTAGATATAGGGAACCCATAACCTATAATATGCAGTGCCAGTGATGTTATTACACACAGGGAACCCATAACCTATAGCATGTAGTGCCAGTGGTGTTATTACACACAGGGAACCCATAACCTATAATATGCAGTGCCAGTGATGTTATTAGATATAGGGAACCCATAACCTATAATATGCAGTGCCAGTGATGTTATTACACACAGGGAACCCATAACCTATAATATGCAGTGCCAGTGATGTTATTAGATATAGGGAACCCATAACCTATAATATGCAGTGCCAGTGATGTTATTAGATATAGGAAACCCATAACCTATAATATGCAGTGCCAGTGATGTTATTACACACAGGGAACCCATAACCTATAATATACAGTGCCAGTGATGTTATTAGATATAGGGAACCCATAACCTATAATATGCAGTGCCAGTGATGTTATTACACACAGGGAACCCATAACCTATAATATACAGTGCCAGTGATGTTATTAGATATAGGGAACCCATAACCTATAATATGCAGTGCCAGTGATGTTATTAGATATAGGGAACCCATAACCTATAATATGCAGTGCCAGTGATGTTATTTCACACAGGGAACCCATAACCTATAATATGCAGTGCCAGTGATGTTATTAGATATAGGGAACCCATAACCTATAATATGCAGTGCCAGTGATGTTATTACACACAGGGAACCCATAACCTATAATATGCAGTGCCAGTGATGTTATTTCACACAGGGAACCCATAACCTATAATATGCAGTGGCAGTGATGTTATTACACACAGGGAACCCATAACCTATAATATGCAGTGCCAGTGATGTTATTAGATATAGGGAACCCATAACCTATAATATGCAGTGCCAGTGATGTTATTAGATATAGGGAACCCATAACCTATAATATGCAGTGCCAGTGATGTTATTAGATATAGGGAACCCATAACCTATAATATGCAGTGCCAGTGATGTTATTAGATATAGGGAACCCATAACCTATAATATGCAGTGCCAGTGATGTTATTAGATATAGGGAACCCATAACCTATACTATGCAGTGCCAGTGATGTTATTAGATATAGGGAACCCATAACCTATAATATGCAGTGCCAGTGATGTTATTTCACACAGGGAACCCATAACCTATAATATGCAGTGCCAGTTATGTTATTAGATATAGGAAACCCATAACCTATAATATACAGTGCCAGTGATGTTATTAGATATAGGGAACCCATAACCTATAATATGCAGTGCCAGTGATGTTATTACACACAGGGAACCCATAACCTATAGCATGTAGTGCCAGTGATGTTATTACACACAGGGAACCCATAACCTATAATATGCAGTGCCAGTGATGTTATTAGATATAGGGAACCCATAACCTATAATATGCAGTGCCAGTGATGTTATTACACACAGGGAACCCATAACCTATAATATGCAGTGCCAGTGATGTTATTAGATATAGGGAACCCATAACCTATAATATGCAGTGCCAGTGATGTTATTAGATATAGGAAACCCATAACCTATAATATGCAGTGCCAGTGATGTTATTACACACAGGGAACCCATAACCTATAATATACAGTGCCAGTGATGTTATTAGATATAGGGAACCCATAACCTATAATATGCAGTGCCAGTGATGTTATTACACACAGGGAACCCATAACATATAATATACAGTGCCAGTGATGTTATTAGATATAGGGAACCCATAACCTATAATATGCAGTGCCAGTGATGTTATTAGATATAGGGAACCCATAACCTATAATATGCAGTGCCAGTGATGTTATTTCACACAGGGAACCCATAACCTATAATATGCAGTGCCAGTGATGTTATTACACACAGGGAACCCATAACCTATAATATGCAGTGCCAGTGATGTTATTAGATATAGGGAACCCATAACCTATAATATGCAGTGCCAGTGATGTTATTACACACAGGGAACCCATAACCTATAATATGCAGTGCCAGTGATGTTATTAGATATAGGGAACCCATAACCTATAATATGCAGTGCCAGTGATGTTATTAGATATAGGGAACCCATAACCTATAATATGCAGTGCCAGTGATGTTATTAGATATAGGGAACCCATAACCTATAATATGCAGTGCCAGTGATGTTATTAGATATAGGGAACCCATAACCTATAATATGCAGTGCCAGTGATGTTATTAGATATAGGGAACCCATAACCTATAATATGCAGTGCCAGTGATGTTATTAGATATAGGGAACCCATAACCTATAATATGCAGTGCCAGTGATGTTATTAGATATAGGGAACCCATAACCTATAATATGCAGTGCCAGTGATGTTATTAGATATAGGGAACCCATAACCTATACTATGCAGTGCCCGTGATGCTATTAGATATAATAATTAATCTTGAGAATCCCAGTTGGAGATAGAACTTTTTTTTTTGTCTTCTTTTCTGTTTGACTTACATTTGAAGTTATCTATACGCAGGACCTTGCTGTATCTGTAACCCAGGTTATCGATCTCTGGATTGAGCATCTTGAGAGCGACACTGCAGGCAGCAGCCCTACAAGAAGACAAATCTCCATTTAATGCACAGGCAGTCACATTAAGGACAATCTAATCTGAACTTTTCCATGTACTCCTGAAGAAGGAGGTCTTCTAAATGGCGGGAATTGTAATGAGAGGGATTAAAATTGAAGCGATATGAATTAAACATTGGATTAATAACTACATCATTATATGTTCTTACAGAGGTTCAAGCTGGGGGACTCTGCTTTTAGTTAAAGCCTTCATCTGAGAATAGGTGAAACTTGCAAGCTGTAGATTTCTTTTGCTCTCTCTGGCAACCACGTTTGCAACGATGGTTACTATAGCCTGGCTTGGCCTAGTCTCAAACAGAGCCAGAACTGCCATCATTCGAACCTCGGTGCGAACGTCTGGGTTTGTGAAGATTTGGAGGAGCATTTCCTGAACCTAAAAAAAAAAAAGAATCATGTTTACACTCATGGCAGGCAAAGCAGTTGAAGAGGATCGTTATTTGAAGGGGTTGGGACATTTCTCACTCTATGACGGTTCTCTTTCGCCATATTCCTGAGGGTCATCACAGCGTCAACCTGGATACGAACTGGGAGCTGGGCCGCGTTGCTGGAATATCCAGGCAGGAATTTCTGGATTCGCTTAATGCTTTCTGGCTGGCCAGCATTCCCCAAAGCTTTCAGCACCAAGGCAATGTCTTCCTGGTGACCCTTGGCGGCTCCTTCAGCCGCAAGATTGTGCAGAGGCTGGAAATGGACACATCAGATCATAAGGAAAAGAATATACCTGATTATCTAAACATAAATAAAAAGTACTCTTATATACAGGATTTCACATTTAGCTACACACTCCCACAAACAGGTCATTATTGCCATTTACTTCCACATTTATACAATAAAAAACAACTTACCTCTAGGGCTTCATCAGGGCAGCTTGGTAAAGGCTTGCAGAATTTATTCACCATGGAGCCATAGGAAAGTACGGCTGCTCTGTACAGAGTCTTGCATTTATGGATTACTGGATCCTCTAATAAATCCTGGAAATTGAAAAATAGTGAAGTAAAATTAATATTAAATAGTAAACACTATAGTAAACACTAGACTTCTGCTTCGCAAAAAAAAAATTTTGTCTTAAAAACAATTCGTTTTTTTCATCCATGCGGCATTGTGGTTCCAGCTAATTTCGCCCATGCGAGCATTCTGGGAATTGCAATGTAGAAATACCAAAATGGCCCGAAAATTCTCTTATTAGTGTACTGCAATGCAAAAACAGCTCAAATATTGCCTAGCCTAACATCTAGACAGCAATTGGCAATTTTTGCAATACCATTTGTCGGTTGTCATGAAAAAACTAATTTCAAATTGGTAAAATAAATCTAAATGAGTGAATCTAGGTTGGTGTAAGTAGCAATCACAGCGACCGGGCACATCAGTGAACTACCCACCCACCTACCTCACCAGCCTCACACTAGGATCAATGACACAATGTCTCCCAGACCCACACAGGCCTTGCAAGGGTAAAAGCCGACAATCTCTCTCTGCTGCTCTGTCTCCCTCAGTTTCTAATGTCAAAGTGTTTGGAAGAATCCTTTTAACTATATTCATTTACAACTGCTCCTCCTATTTTAGCTTTGCTGTTCACTTATAACTTGCTATGTGAATAAATCAATATGTAGTAGTTGTCCCCTAACCATCATTATCTTTTCTTCCATTAATCATCTTTTTTCCACTTCTTGCTTGGACAGGAGATGCAGCCCACATCACTGGGCAGACCTCTTGTCTTTCATGGCAAACTATTCTGCTCCTTTCGTCTTCATTCTACATCAGTTTCTTCTTCATTCTCTCCCCATTCTACTTGTGCCACAGACAAAACAAACAAAACTGCATGTTCATTTCCGCATTTAGTTTGTTTTGTGATATGGTGTTTCAGAGTGTAGGATTGGTCACCGATCAGCCAAAATAGGAATTTTGATTCTTTGGAAACCGAATGCACAAGTCTACTTTACACTATTGCAGTTTAAGTAAAGTCTAAATGTGTCTGTGTAAGCAGTAGAAATTTCTGTTGATACGCACCTTGCTGATTTTCAGATTGGTTTTGGAGGGTCTGCTTGCCAGTATGGCTTGAGATATTGCCATTGCTGCCTCTCTCCCCTGCAGTCCGCCATTTTTAATTTCCTGTTTGAGTAGGTTCAAAACTTCACTGGTTGCAGCTTCAGCGATAGCTTGCAGGAGCCAACGTCTGCGTGAAGCGAGGAAAGTGATTATGAATACATCATATTTACATAATTATTCTTTACAATATTATCTTTACTATCATAATAATTCGGGTGAGTATCAGCACTGGATGACAGCGGCATTGTACAAAATTATCAAAGTTAGCGGAAAGGAGGAGACAATAATGACCTGATATGGATTTTTGAATTGAACTGCTTCCACACGGACTGAAGAGTGTCATGGCTAGCTAGCCGCAGGAGTTGGACCAGTTCCAGGAATTTGGTAGGTGCATCACTATGTATGTCCTGCTGGTTATTCTGTGCCAGGTGCTGCAGAATCTGTGCCATCTGTTGACAGCCAAAACAGAGCATTGTTATCCGAGTCCACTACCAGAGGGCATCCAGAGCCTATTTATGCTAATTTAGAATATTTACATTTCCGTCAGAGAATTAAACTAGAGAATGAATTATTTTTTTTAAATTTAATTGTATTACTTTTTTTACTTTATTTTTCATGGTGGTATCATATAAAGCGGACATGCAATGTCACATATACCACACGTTTCTGTTTAGTAGGTAATCGTATAAATCAGACATATTGTAGATATGAGAAAAAAACAAAAATAAGAAACGTAAACTAACAAGGGAAATGTAGGGCGAACTTCCTCACTTGCTCCTAGTTCCTCCAGTCCCTCTCCTCCTCACCTTAACATACTACACGGTCCCAACATGTTAACTCCCTCTCTTAAGTGGATACAGCCCATTTTTAAAAGGGTAAATTGCATACAGGGTTGGGGCACAGCCTGTGTGTGATGTGGGAATTTCGGTATTACCCCATTGGCCATCCGGGTCTCCCTCTCCCGACCCAGTCATCCCACCGTTGGGCGTCCCCTTGGGCACAGAATACCCCCGGGCTTGGAGACTCATCATGTGGCCAAATTAGGCCATCTTTGTATTGGGCTCTCTAGGTTCCCACGATCCCACTTCTTTCCGGCTCCATACATGCCCCCGCCCCTCCACACATTCTCTAGGGAGGCAAGTTTACTTTAAGGGAGGCACACAGTATGGCACCATAATAGACGGAGAAGAAAATAAAATAAACACCATGTTAATCAGAGAAGAAAATAAAGTAAACGGTGAGGAAGAGTAAAGGACAAAAAGACAGCCTGTTTCAAGTCACTGTTACGGAACAACCCGAGTGGAGTTCACGGTGTAGCTTGAGGATCTCTTTGCTGGGCAGAACCATTTATGGGGGGGGGTCTTGGGTTCTCTCCTGGGCAGTTGGTCTCCGTCCAGAGACTTTAGCGGTCAGGTCGACTGTTGTTTCTCGTCGCTCCTGTGAAGGCAGCTTTAGGAGGCTCAGAAATTTAGCTGGATCTTCGTCTGCAGATAACGTCAGCACCGATTCTCCTTGAGATCCCTGGTGCTCCCCACCTGTATCGAACGCCATTCTGTCTGAGTATCCTGGTGGTTGGCATTAATCTGCACTGCTCCATCAACACCACAAATGGCAGGTCCTCGAAGATTTTCATGTGACTATCCCCACTATGACATTGGGGTAGTTTCTGGAGCGCGCCAGGATAGCTGTCTTAACGGAGATTTCTCATGTTACCACTATGACATCCCTTGGTGTGTCTGCCGGGGTGGTGGGAGTTTTCCGGATTCTAAATGCTGACAGTATTGGCAGTGCCTCATTGTCTCCTTTCACCCCCAATGCCCCTGCTACCTTATTAGCATAGCTAAGCAGGGTCTCTGGGCTCCGGTGTTCCGCCGTATCCTCCAGTGATGCCACTGTGCGGGTGAGTCCCTGCACTGCTATTGTGTCCATTTGGGATCGGGCTTCCACCAGCCGGCTCTCCCGTTCTCCTTCACGGGATTCCACTTCGCCTATGCGGCAGTTTAGGCCACTGATTTTCATTTGTACCCCAGCTAGGTCAGCCTTCCACACAGCACAGAGGTTGAGTAATAGCCTCTTGAATACTCTTTAATAGACGGAGCAATGTCTGTGTCGGAATCTGTTTGCCGATGTATTCTGCTGGGCTCCTGTGAGTTTGCGGAGCTTTCCTCTCCTTCTGAGTTGTCTGATTCACTTGAGACTCGTGTTCTGCTAGGCGCCATCTTAGGAAAGGCCTGCGGTTGCGGCCTGTCAAAGGATGTATGGATATCAGGGAGCTCTCCAGGAGGGCTATTCTATTTTGCTTGCACAATATTTCACTCTGTGGGGGTTCAGGTTGTAGTTTGTGTCTGGTGAGTTCTCTAAATTTGTGGCAAAAAGGCTAATTATGATCCTATGGATCCAGAGCTCCTATCAGACACATTTGATCCGTTACTCAGCTAGCCACACCCCCGAGAATGGTATGAATTCTAATCCATAATCAATGAAAGTGACCGACGTTTTTTTATAGTCATTACTATAGAAACTAAGGACAGCAAAGGCACACGATAAGAGATCCCACCATCCTTTGGCTATAGGAACTGAATAATAATAATAATAATAACAAAGTATTTAGCCAGGAAAGGTACATTCAGATTACTCTGGTTTTCAAGTACGTCAAGTAGTTTCAAAACGTTGCTAATTATTCGTGGAAATATAAAAAGGCTGTTAGCTTTGCCATTTCTATATAGTATAAGTGGCCCCTATATATACTCTCTGTAAGATTGCTATATGTAGAATAATCCCAGCTAAGGTTCGAACAGCAATATTCAGAGGAAACCAATGGGCACATCACATGTGGTTTCCTGCTGTTATCACAGCATGAATTCAGGAACATACCTGGGCCTCTGGGTTCTTGGCCGCTAATAACAGAAGAGGTATTTGATGGGGCTCATTGGCAAAGTTGTAATGAATATTTCCACGGTTCGGGAGTTGAATTTCGGGAGGATTTGTGGGATTTTTCGTGGTTTCTACATAGGTCAATGATTGTCTGTGAGAAAAGCAGAGTAAATAATATTTAATATATTGTAATATTGCTTGTGATCTTCCAGTTGTTATGGAAGGTAATGAATCACACAGTTTCCTCCCCAATAAAGAGCATAAAGTACATCACTGATTGTGTTATGTAGCAGCTAATATTTACAGTGGGGAAACATCGAGATTCTACATTTAGTGGTTGACATTGCGATAATGTATCAATAGTGAGACATCGATATTCTATATCAATATATCAATAGTGAGACATCGATATTCTATATCAATATATCAATAGTGAGACATCGATATTCTAAATCAATATATCAATAGTGAGACATCGATGTTCTATATCAATATATCAATAGTGAGACATCGATATTCTAAATCAATATATCAATAGTGAGACATCGATGTTCTATATCAATATATCAATAGTGAGACATCGATATTCTAAATCAATATATCAATAGTGAGACATCGATATTCTATATCAATGTATCAATAGTGAGACATCGATATTCTATATCAATATATCAATAGTGAGACATCGATATTCTATATCAATATATCAATAGTGAGACATCGATATTCTATATCAATATATCAATAGTGAGACATCGATATTCTATATCAATATATCAATAGTGAGACATCGATATTCTGTATCAATATATCAATAGTGAGACATCGATATTCTATATCAATATATCAATAGTGAGACATCGATATTCTATATCAATGTATCAATAGTGAGACATCGATATTCTATATCAATGTATCAATAGTGAGACATCGATATTCTATATCAATATATCAATAGTGAGACATCGATAATCTATATCAATATATCAATAGTGAAACATCAATATTCTATATCAATATATCAATAGTGAGACATCGATATTCTATATCAATATATCAATAGTGAGACATCGATATTCTATATCAATATATAAATAGTGAGACATCTATATTCTATATCAATATATCAATAGTGAGACATCGATATTCTATATCAATATATAAATAGTGAGGCATCGATATTCTATATCAATATATCAATAGTGAGACATCAATATTCTATATCAATATATCAATAGTGAGACATCGATATTCTATATCAATATATCAATAGTGAGACATCGATATTCTATATCAATATATCAATAGTGAGACATCGATATTCTATATCAATATATCAATAGTGAAACATCGATATTCTATATCAATATATCAATAGTGAGACATCGATATTCTATATCAATATATCAATAGTGAGACATCGATAATCTATATCAATATATCAATAGTGAGACATCGATATTCTATATCAATATATCAATAGTGAGACATCAATATTCTATATCAATATATCAATAGTGAGACATCGATATTCTATATCAATATATCAATAGTGAGACATCGATATTCTATATCAATATATCAATAGTGAGACATCGATATTCTATATCAATATATCAATAGTGAGACATTGATAATCTATATCAATATATCAATAGTGAGACATTGATAATCTATATCAATATATAAATAGTGAGACATCGATATTCTATATCAATATACCAATGGTGAGACATTGAGATTCTATTTCAAACATCGAGATTCTATATCAATATATCAATAGTGAGACATCGATATTCTATATCAATATATAAATAGTGAGACATCGATAATCTATGTCAATATACCAATGGTGAGACATTGAGATTCTATTTCAAACATCGAGATTCTATATCAATGGTGAGACATTGAGATTCTATTTCAAACATCGAGATTCTATATCAATGGTGAGACATTAAGATTCTATATCAGAAATTGAGATTGTATATCAGTGGTGAGACAGTGACATCTACATCAATGGTGAGACATTGAGACTCTGTATCAGACATTGATGTTCTATATCAATGGTGAGACAGTAAGATTCTACATCAATGTTGAGACATTGAGATTCTGAAAAAATGGTGAGACAGCAAAATTCAATATCAATAGTGAGACAGTAAGATTCTACATCAATGGTGAGACAGTGACATCTACATCAATGTTGAGACATTGAGATTCTGTATCAATGGTGAGACAGTAAGATTCTATATTAATAGTGAGACAGTAAGATTCTACATCAATGGTGAGACAGTGATATCTACATCAATGGCGATACAGTGAAAGCTACATCAATGCTGAGTCATTGAGATTCTGTATCAATGGTGAGACAGTGACATCTACATCAATGGTGAGACATTGAGATTATGTATCAATGGTGAGACAGTGGCATTCTACATACCCTGGACTGGGTGCAGCACTCTGAATCTGCTTTATTGTGGGTAGAAAGTATCTTTAATTTAAGACCAACGTTTTATAATGAGGCTCCTTAATTTTTGGTAATCTATACAAGAACAGACGTTACATCTTAGAACTGCATATGCTTTCTAAACCAGAAATCAGACCACGTCAAAACTACCTACCTTGCTTCCATTGTAGCAACACCACCAAGCTCAGAGAATGGAGTGAACTGGACCGTCTCTCTACCTGTAACTTCCATGACAACAACCTTTGTACCTCTGCTCTTTAGCTTGTAGTTGTAGGTTGCAGATCCTCGTAAGTTTCTATGCATCTAGTAATACAAATAAAGAAATATGGGGGGTGAGGAGAGACCTTTGAGATCCTCTAAACTTACTAAAGCCCTTCAAAGAAATTTACCTCTCTGCAGGAAGGACATAGTTCCACAAAAGCCACTCCAAGACTCTTTGATACTTTGTTCAGACAACTATTAAAGTCAGTAGATTTGACAACATTCATTAAATCTCCCTTCTTGTTCGCATGGATGACATATCTCGTTTGACAAACTCCACCAATGCCAGACTGTGGAAAACAATGAAATGGACTCAGGACACTGATTATATCATACAGAGAAGTACACCTTTAAATAGATTTCATTTCAACACACAATAAATACCATAAATTACCAGAATTAATGAAATAGGAGAATTGTTGTTAGCCAGTCAAACTAACCTCTTGAACATCATAGGCATTTTGCGTGCTCTTAATTGTTATCTGAAGCATATTCAGAATTCCTCGAATAATGTTGAGCACCAGCTCTGAAATCATATCTGGGGCATGGATATCTCCAAGTCTTCCATTGCGATATTCAAACTTTATAGGTTTTGAGAGCTGATCTGCAATGACCTGGGAGAGCTTTGCTGATCGAATAAACGGATCTTTGGGAAACAAACCATTGAATTCCCTTATTTCTGGAGACCGGATCTAGAAAAACAAGAGCAGAGGAATATCTTACAGGCTCCGGAAAATGTTTAATAAGTTGTTTATTCAAGATGTATGTTGAGTCTTCTCCCATTTTTTACACATTGGGATATTGTAGTGGTGTAAAATATGTGTTGTGCTCCGTGTAGTAAGTGTGATGGAATATTTTCTATAAATTGTAATTGAAATTACTATCACATTCTTTGTAAGAGAAACATTATATTGGATCATGTAATTCTATTTTTTTTTTTGTGGTTAAGTAGAAAATCTGACTACGTAATAAATAAAACTTAGTGACAAATAAATAGTGTTGCTTATGTTTGGGAAAATTCCAATTTACCTTCATTAAGTAGGTGTTCTGGGCATATCTGCTGATTTCAACCTTAGCGTTTAGTTTCATACCCGATCGGGGTAAGTCAATTTCAGGGATTCCATTCTTGATCTCCGCTTCATAGCTAAACACAGATGTCTTGCTTTCACTCAAGACTGGTTCTGTAGTAAATACACAAAAATGGTTGGTATCGTGGGATATTTGCACAACATTCCACAGATTAACAGATTTAGAGCATGTCAAAGAACTCACCTATTTCTACGTTTTCTGAGCCTGCAACAAATTTAAGAATTTTACCAATTAGTAAGGAAGAAGAATTAAATGTGAAATTACGTACACAGTCTGTAACAGGTTAAGGTAATTAAGGTAACTGCATTCTTTAACACAGGACTGAGTATCCCCTGGAGTAATACAGAGGTAAGTTGTGTCCAGGTTCTGACTCACCTGCTAGTGCAAGCAGAAGCGCTAGGATGATTCCCCTCATGCTGATGGTGAATGAACTTTTAGAGAAAGCCCAGGGAATTTATAGCAGAAATCTTGACCATGTGACCCTCTGATTACATCACCCGGGATCATTTTAGACCTTATCATTCTGAACCAACAAACAGTTGGTCACCTCAACACTGGGCTCCCAATTGACACCCTCTCCATGAAGATTTTAAAAATGTTAACAATGTATTTCATATATTAATCAAGTGACAGTTTATATAATTGTATATTTCATTTTTAAAATTCACAGGGGTCAGACATTCTAGAATGTGTAATCAGTGTGTATTTGTTTAATTTAGTGATAGATTACCTAACTTTGTTCTGGTCAGTGTGACCTGACCATCAAACTGAGACCAGCCTGAAGGCCACTTATATTTGTCCTAAATGTAGATTATTTTCTATCATTAACATTTATTGTGCCACTGGTAGACAATGGAGATTTGTTTCTGCAGATTCCGTTTTTGTCCATGCTGGTTTTTACACGTGAAATTATTTGTCAAATTAATTTACGAAAGGGAAATCCCATGCAAAATCCAGAAAATTGCATACATTTCTAAATAAAATAATATTAATAAATCAGATATGGTTAGGTGATAGCTTACAGTATGGGTAGCACTTGGCACCGCTCAGGTACTCGAACCAGAGTTTGGTTGTGCAGAAACTCTTGACATTATTATTCTATTGTAGTTAGGTAGCCGCAGTTAATCCAGCAGGGGTGACAAAGAATTGATCCCCAGATGTTGTAGAACGTTGCTGGAAAAACATCATGGCAGCATCTGAGTATTTAGCATTTCCCAGACTTGATATAGAGTAACTAAAACCAAAACGTCATAAGCAAGATCTCAAATTCAGGCACTGTGTTTTATAACACCAGGTTTCATATGATTTACCTTATTCCTTGTGCTTAGAGGGTGGATGAAAAGAACTTAGCATGATAATTTATGTCGTTACATATGAATATAGGCTGAAAAAAACACTCAGGTCTATTAAGTTCAGCCTTTCATATATCTGTATTACTGCATGATTCAAATGAAGGCAAAAATCCCAATTTGAAGTGAGTTCCCACAAATTGGGGAAAACACATCTTTCTTCTCCAATGTGGTAGTCAGATTTCTTCTGGAATCAACATACTGTTACGCCACATATTACCTATTATATCCTTGACAATATCTAATAAAACAGCCTCTTTAGGCAGATAATTCCACATCTTACGATAAAGAACCTTTTTCTCTGCCATATGTGAAATCTCTATTGTGGCGGAGCTCACAATGAGCCTGAGTATCTCCACACAGTATTCCCTTTCACTGTTACAGGAGGTTTAGAGTGATGATAGCAGTGTCCCCAATCATCAGCCGAGGCTTGATGTAAGATAAAAGCATGAACATATTTTTTCAGCAACATACCAGTGTATATACACCTGTCCTCAAAAGGGGGTCATCACAGCACTCAATATATTCCCCAGCGCCTTGGTGTTTGAGACATAACTGAATCCCATCGAGATAATTAACTACCAGACACCAGGGTGCCTTACAACAGTATCCCTGAAATAATACACCTTCCCCAGGTTATACCCAAACTGTGCATGTCCCTGGAAAGCTCTCATCATGTGGGGCAAACTTTCCAAAAAGTCAATCATTAGGGGAAGTTTGACTGGGCTACAATTATTCCTTGATTCAGCGCTGAGTTCCAGGCCATTGGATGGGAAGTCCCTGTCATAGATACTGACTTCCTGTAGCTCCAGGTCAGGGAGCTCCCTCAAGTTCTTAGTATCGTTAGATACCTCTTCACCTTCCCGATTCCCCTTCCAAATAGCTCCCTGTTTGATGGGCCTGGGACCAAGTGCTATCCAAGTAAAGTTTCACCAGATCTCGGCATCTTGTGATGGGAAACAAAGCTCCATGGAGTTTCTGGGTAGTTCCCGGTCGTGTACGCTGCGCCTGAATGAGCCCTTTTACTAGTCTCTGATGGTAATGGGTTGAGGTTTCAGCTCCACAATGTCCGGTCGAGCAAAGGCACAGCGTGGAAGGGACACTTAAGTGATAATAGTTCTTTTAGGGACGTGGTGACTGGGAATCTTGCACCAGCTGCCATCTTGACCAGAATGGACGGTCACATCCATTCTTCAAGTCTGTGATGCAGCTCCCGAACTCCGACTGAATACTTCTGCTAGGTCAGCTTCCTCGCTGCTACCCGGGCTCTGGAGCACTTCAGATCCAGTCACTGAAGCTGAGGAGTCTGAATGTAGTGGGTAGAATAATCTTTATTGCACAGGAAACATCTATTTATACACATCAATGTTGACTTTCCCTTCATTAGGTCTTCCATACAAAGCAATGTACTATACCCTCACACAATACATATTCATGGAAAACTCACCACCGAGCACCCTTGCTTCAAATGCTCCCTGATTGGAAAATTCTCACCCGAGTTAAAGAATGTTTAGTTTTTACCAGGTCGCGGCTATTCTCCGACCTGGCAAGAAGTTTTAGATGTACAGCGGCTTTGTCTCAGTCTCACAAAAGGGGTTCCCAGACTTAGTGGAAGGTTGCCTCCTTGACTCCCCAACCAACAAATCCAGGCAATCCCCTGAGGTCCTCATATCCAGCTGGGTAGCTGCCACTTTTAGGGGCTCTTGGGACTAGGCCCAGAGTCCGTGGGCAGGAGGCCAGCCTCTCTAAAAGTCCATGGGATGGGAGCTTCTGTCGCAAAGTCTAAATGGTCCACCTCTTGTCCTTTTTACAGTCTTGATAATAAACAGGTTACCGGAAAGCTCTTTGTACTAGTTCTCTATATATTTGTATAATGTTATCATATACCCTGTGAGCCTCATTTTTTATTATTGGAACTTGAAGACAGACCGAGAAGTTAAAATTTACGTTTTCGAGGTATACCTTCAGAAATTGAAACAAAAAAACTAAAAGAATATTTGAAGGGACTATATAAAGTATTACTTCCAGACATGTCTACTTATGACTGTTCTTTAGAAAGAGTACATTGTATGTACTAACCAAGCAACATAACTATGCAATAATGTAATAATATAATAATACATTTCTGTTTTTTCCAATTGAAAGATACATTGATGAAGAAGATGAAAAGAAAAATCCTTGAAGAATACTTGTTACACAGATATAATATTTTTAGAGGCTTTTTCCTATTATACGAGAATATGAAGAAAATAATTTTCTACTACAACCGAATTTCGCAAAAAACATAATATTAGCTAAAAATGGAATTTCCCCAGCGCCTTTAAGAGTAAACTGGAAAGGAGAGAAATGGACATTTACCTCCCCAGATACGGTTATCACATGGATGGGATCAGTGACTATGACAAACTTCTCTACCTAATTGTAGAAGAACAAAATTGCTTTATTTTTTTCTTCTCTCACGTAGGGTTGTCAATTTAAAGTTATGTAACATTATCACTAATTATCATTGTAGCGGAACACGGGTAACCCTCACATATTTTTATTCAACAGCCTGATTTCAGAATTATCAATACAATACTGCTGTAAGAAAGTCTGATATCCCATGCTCATTATTACATTTATAGATTGTCTGTCACACCCAAATTTTAGATAAGTAAAAATAGCAGGTGTACACACTGCCTCTTATTAGTACACTCCTGCACTTTCTTAACCCATAAAACGTAATATTTATCCTACCTTCACCTGCTCTTGATATTCCAATTATTTCCAATTTACTTTTTCCCAGATTAGCAATGATCTGTCTTCTCCTCCTCTTTATTTCCTCCTTCTCCCTCAGTATAAAAATCTCTCCTTACACCTACTTCACTCATCCCCCCATCCACATTTACATATGCCCCTCTCTGCTACACTCCCCCCTTCTCTCATCTCATGCCTTGCACTCATTTTTCTGCTCTCTCACTCCGACCCACAATCGGACCCCATGCATACAAAACCCATTCACACCTCCTGTCACTTTCTCTCCTCCTGCTTCTAGCAGCTGGTGAAGTCTCTCCCAACCCGGGGCCCTTCACCTTCTCTACACACACTAAGAAAACCAGAAACCCCACAAATCTCATCACAATACCCTGCCCTTTACCCTCCCTTACCAACATTCAGTGTGCACTCTGGAATGCCCGCTCCATCTGCAGTAATTTAAAATCAACAGCCATACACGACTTTTTCATCTAAAACTCACTCACACTGCTTGCACTTAGAGAGACCTGGCTGTCCTGCTCTGATAGCGCTACTCCTGCCTCTTTAGGTTTTCCTTTTTTTCTTTTGAAGTTCACACTGTCCACCTATTTAAACCCACTCCCTTAAGAATTGCTATCATCTACCCGGGTATCCTAGACTAATCATTGAGCACTTTTCTTCCTGGCTTCCCCAATTTCTCTCACCTAACACTCCTTCCTTTATACTTGGGGATTTCAATATCCCAATCAACATCCCCAACTGCACTGATGCCTCTCGTCTGCTCTCTGTAACCTCCTCCTTTGGCCTTACGCAATGGTCCAATTTAGCAACCCATACAGCAGGAAACACTCTTGATCTTGCCTTCACCAACCTCTGTACTGCCTCTAATCTCTCCAATATTCCTTTTTCTCTATCTGACCACCATATGCTGACTTTTGACATTGGCATACCTAAGACCCAAATTGACACCACTGTCTGAACATCAATCTCACAGAAACCAACAATGTCTCCAAACTCTCCTTTTACCTATCTCAAACCTCACCAGTCCTAGCTCTGCAACCTCCTTCTACAATTCCACCCTCTCCTGTCAACAAGACATCATGGCACCTCCTAATTTTAAACGCAGCAAGCGCCCCCAACAACAACCTTGGCACAACACCAAGCTGACTCGATATCTCCAAAAATGCTCCAGAACTGCTGAACGCTGTTGGAGAAAGTCTCACTGTGCATCTGACTTTCTCCACTATAAATTTATGCTGCGCTGAATCAGCTTGGCTCTTTCCTCTGCAAAAGTAAATTACTTCAATACCCTCATAACCACACTCTCCCGCGAACACAAACGACTATTTCACACATTTAACTCTCTTCTTTGCCCTATTGTTCCTCCTCCACCTACTAACTTGACCGCCTCAGACTTTGCAACTCGCTTCACTGACCAGATGTCTACAATCAGGAAAAGAGATCTCTCAGCTTTCTTCTTCCCAATAACCTCACTCCCTCTGCTGTTCCATGTTCATTTGCACCTGTTACAGTGGAAGAGGTTTCTGCTCTGCTTCAGTGCTCCCGTCCCACCACCTGCTCCCTAGATCCAATTCCCTCGCATCTCATCCATACTCTGTCTTTTTCTCTTTCTCTACCTATTACTAAAATTCTCAATCTCTCTCCTCTGGCATATTCCCATCACCCTTCAAACATGCAACTATAATCCCAATTCTAAAGAAACCACCCTTGACCCTAACTCCCCATGCAACTACCGTCTTATCTCGCTACTACCTTTTGCATCAAAGATCCTTGAAAGATTTGTGTATGCGAGATTGACAGACTTCCTCGAGTCCAAATCTCTGCTAGACCCGCTTCAGTCTGGTTTCTGCGCTAAGCACTCTGTGGAAACGGCACTGACCAAAGTATCCAATGATCTCCTCGCTGCAAAATCTCGTGGTCACTACTCTATCCTAATTCTCCTTGACCTTTCTGCGGCTTTTGACACTGTTGATCATCAACAGCTTCTTCTCATTCTCCACAATATCGGTCTACAAGATATTGCTCTCTCCTGGTGCTCCTCCTACCTCTCCCAACGCTCTTTCAGTGTTTCTTTCTCTTCTCTGCTTCTTCTCCCCAACTCCTCTCTGTTGGTGTCCTATAAGGTTCAGTCCTTGGTCCCCTACTGTTCTTCATCTATACTGCCTCCCTCTGTAAACTCATTAGCTCCTTTGGCTTCCAATACAATTTCTATGCGGATGACACGCAAATCTATCTGTCCTCTCCTGATCTCTCCCCGTCCCTCTTGACTAGAGTCTCTGACTCAAAGAACAACAAAAGGTAAGCGCTAATTTACGAACAATATGTAGGTAGGCAGCAACCTTGAAGAAGGGAATCCCTCCAACCCTTCAAAGAGACAGAAAATAGTACAAAGACAGGTAAGGCTGTGCCAATAAAGTACCAGGGTGCCCTTCGCCACTTGGTCCTGGAGAGGCCTGTTTGCCAGCCTCCTCCCCTGTGACTATGACTCTTTGATGAATTTGGCTTTAAAGCCCCTATTCTACCTTCAGACAGACTATTTATGTAGGTTGTTTTATTTCTCTTATGTTTTAGTCACCCTGTACCCATTATAGGTGCAGGGTATGTTTAATGTAATTGTTTATAGTGTGTGTGTGTACTGTGAAATGTATTGCCTGCTCTCCTGTACTGCTGAGGATTGCTACCAACTAGCTGGATTTGGCTATGGAGCTTGTGTAGTGCCCTCTGTTGGTAGCAACAGTGATATGCACTACCTGAATAGCAAGACTGGTAATTTGCATATTTGGGTAGATTTGCATATCGCTAATTCTGCATGCAGGAGAGACATTTTGTGTTAATTATGGTCTTCCCCACCCATTTATGAATATTAATATGTTATAATAAGTCACTGTATGTTGCCTGCTATGATTTGACTGTTTGTAATTTTATTGAGTTTTCACAGCAATGTTAATGTTATGACCATATGGGCTAGTCCCAAGTAAAATAAAGTTTTAGACAGTTCTTCTTGATCCCTCAAAATGTAGCCTTGTCTTGTTATTGGAGGGAGCTGGTGTAATCACACTGGGGATTGCTATGCTCTGCGTACTCCCCTGAGCTTGAATCACTTAGCTCTTTTAACCCCTTAAGGACCAAACTTCTGGAATAAAAGGGAATCATGACGTGTCTCACACGTCATGTGTCCTTAAGGGGTTAAGAGCTGTCCTTTTACGCTCTCCTTGGAGGAGAGGTTTTTTCCCACACAGTCCTGGATGCTGGAGGTTCATACAGAGTGGAAGGAAGAGATCTTTCCCACACGGTCCTGGAGGACAGAAGCTGATCCAGGGTGGAAGGACAAGGCGGTTGCGGTGGTTGTGGTGTCCAGTGCGGTGCTTGTGGTCCTCGGCACAAGCTAGGAAGCGTCCAGGATCCGTTACAAGGGGTGCTATCCTCAAGAGTTGATCCGTCCAGATGGTTTAAAATATTTGTATATGTGGAGAGACAAATGGGAGATACGAAAACAGCTAATAGTGCAATAAGCCAAGATCCAGGGATAAAATGTATGAAAAATGTAGGTAGTACACTCACATTTACAAGAGCTATACCAGCTCTGGAGTAAAGGCAATACAGCGATATGATCCCTGCTTAAGGGTTATGCAGGAGAGGTGCGTCTGTCAGTACAGTCTGGGTATCCAAGGCTCCAAAATATGATGAAAAGACAACAACAGTGCTCTCAGTATGATAAAATGAGATATAAAATAGATAAAATTATACTTACAAGTGTAGAGCAGGAAACACTTCTCTATTGTAAATCGTTGGTGGAATGATCCCCACCTCAGATTTCTTTGAGTACAGGAACAGATAAAAATGCCAGGAAGAATAAAAAATAAAAAAGTGAATATAAAACACAATAAAAAGAGAATTGGTACAACTTAGGTGACCAAAAGACTTTTATTGCTAAAATACACAAATTAAAACTGTGACGAGACCAATCTCGCCACATTGCATTGGAGGAGCCTGGTTGCCCGCCTGCTGCCTTTGGACTATGGACCAGACTGTAAAATACTTATTTGCCCTGCAGAAAGGCTTATTCGTGCCTTTTCTGCCGGGGTGTTCGGTAGATTTTATCTACCGAACAAACTACCGATTGCACGGCCACCCGGGAGCTGGAATGTGCCGCCAATTGACCACCCTGAAGCTGCGGTTAACCGCAGCTTAATTGACGAAGGCAGGGTGGTCTTTGTTCGTCGACCGAACATGTGGCGGCGGCCATTTTACAAGTCCCGTACGGCCAGCGGTGTTCGGCACCTAAACTATGGAACTATAAACGGACACTTATTTGCACGAACACCACTGAGCCGCCCGTCTCCTGGTTCCTGTTCGTGGGGATGTAGCCGAACAGCCGTTCATTCGGTATTTTTATGTGAACTGTGGTAACCCAGATAGCTATGCCATGGAGCCTATTCGTGTGATTAAAGACTTTGGCTCCATGGCGATTAGACTGTATTTGTGTGGTCTGGGTGCCATTCACCTTATAATGTGCACCCAGACCTAAGCTATCTGGGGATATGTAACATGTCTGTGTTTAATGTAATAAAAGTAACTTTATATATTTTAAAGCATAATACTGTATTTAGGTCCCCACATGTGTAATGGAGTTTTGTCTTTGTCCTGGGAGATAATTGGATTACTTCTCCAATTATCTCCAGGGCAGAAGGGAGGAAGCCAGGATGCATTGTGGGGATGTTTTACTTCCGTTTGTCCTGAAATGCTAAGTGTCTGTCTTTTGTTACAGTCTTCAATTTGGTCCCATAGGGGAGTGTCCACCAGGTGGGAGACCTGCATAAATACAGGGGCAGGTAGCCCTCAATAAACAGACCACTGCTTGACCCTCAACACGGAGCCTTGTCTCGTCCTTGGGGGGATTCACTGTATGCTGTTGGAGACTGATTGCTAGGAGTGTAAGCTGATGTCTGCTTTTCCTGTTCGTCTGCTAGCAGCTATTCGTGAGGTTCCAGTTTGGAGTGCTACCTTATTCCCTGGTATGCAGTTCGGGAGTTTGGTGCATTCACCTATATCCAATTTGTGAGTTTTGGTGCTTATACAGTAGCTGTGCCTGTCTGTGAAAAGGGGATTATCGCCTAAACGGATTTTTCTGCTGAAACGGTCCGTTACAAAAACCATAATGCGTTTCACCATGTGTTGCTTCTTCAAATGGAGTAAAAATAACAACCTGGCTTACTTTGTTTATACAGTTGCAAGAAAAAGTATGTGAACCCTTTGGAATGATATGGATTTCTGCACAAATTGGTCATAAAATGTGATCTGATCATCATCTAAGTCACAACAATAGACAATCACAGTCTGCTTAAACTAATAACACACAAAGAATGAAATGTTCCCAAGTTTTTATTGAACACACCATGCAAACATTCACAGTGCAGGTGGAAAAAGTATGTGAACCCTGATTTAATATGTCTAATTGAACTGTCCAGAACTAAGTGTTCTTGTAAATATCCCTTCATTCTCATATAGTTAAAGATTTCTTTATTATTTAAACCAAAATCTATATTCAACAGAGTGAAATCCTTAAGGTTATCATTATTAAGTAGATTTTCAATTCTTTTGAGGCCAACCTTTATCCATTTAGAAAGATTTAAATCAACAGCATTATACATGGATTGAGTTATTGGAAGACCTGAGATAATTCTATCTCCCTTCTTAGTTTTTCCCAGATACATTTTGATTGCATCTCTATACAATTTGTTTTTCTTTTTTAATCCTTAGTCCGCCAAAATATTGATCTCAATTCTTTAGTGACATCACTAGCTTTTGTCGAACACATTTCTATTTTGTACCAGATTTCCTCTTTAACAGTGTCAAACTGAGTGTAAATAATATGTGTTAGCATGCAGGCTTTCCAGTAATCAGTTTATCAGGGTTAACCCCAAACCACCTTGACTGACTTTCAATGCTTAACGACTGGTACTAATACGTGAGTATTTCCCGAACCATATAAATGTATTAAATATAGATTGCGCTAGACTCAACCAGCTATCTGAACACGCCACACGAATCATACAAAATAAATAAGTCCATTTTGGGACAATATAGGATTTTACAATATTTATTCTTCCCCAACTCGAAACTTACCATGATTTCCACTCTTTTAATTCTTTACTATATTTAAGTAGGGACATAAAATTAACCTCCATTAAATTAGAGGGGTCTCTCGTTATTTGAATTCCAAGATATATAAAGTGTGAGGACGAACAATCTATCCCAAAATTATCATATAGTAGTTTTCTTGACCCAGAAGGTAATAGTGGCTGATTTACTTAAATTTAATTTGTACCCAGATAGTAGTGAAAACTCGTTAGTAATCATCATAAATTTGTTGATAGAAGACACTGGCTCACAAAGGGTCAACACCACGTCATCAGCGTACATTGTGATCTTAACACTTTCTGTCAATACCGGAAACCCTATGATCTGATTATCTGCCCTAATTGCCATAGTCAAAGGTTCGATAACCATTAGATAGAGTAAGGGGGGAAGTGGACATCCCTGTCTAGTTCCGTTCGATGGATAAAGCGCCATATCATGAAGCTTTAATCTGTCTATAAAATATACGCTATCAGCGGTGATGATGCAGGACATTCAGAAGATACACAAAACATTGAGGAAAAAAAGGGGGGAAAAAAATAAAGAAATAAATAGGTAAATAAATAAAACAATATTACTACTGATTGATAGTAAATATAGAGCATTATATAGTTAATTGTGTCGTGTTTGCTCTTCATACAACTATTGTTCATTAGTACACCACTCCTCCCTTACTAAAGGGATATTTAGTTGAACATATACCCCAATATCGATGAGGATATATTGGTGTTCTTCAAGTTTTAAGTTACCAACTTTAACATGTGTAGCGACCTTCATTTAAAGGGACACTGTAGGCACCCAGACCACTTCTGCCCATTGGAGTGGTCTGGGTGCCAACTCACACTACTCTTAACCCTGCAAGTGTAATTATTGCAGTTTTTTATAAACTGCAATAATTACCTTGCAGGGTTAACGCCACCTCTATTGGCTGTCTAGTAGACAGCCACTAGAGGGCACTTCCTGGACTATAGCCCAGAAAACCTTTTTCAACCATTTTCAATGCTTTCCTATGGAGAGCTCTAAAGCGCATACGCGGCATTGTCGCACATGCGCATTAGGTTTCCTCAGCCGGCGGGCGGGATCTGGACTCCTTAGCCTTGGCACCTTTAACGAATCTCACCTTCCCTTGCTTGTATGTTGGGGGGCCAAATTTTATTTGCGGCACCCTACGAAAAGAGCAAGCTATGCTCCATATTCATCACCTGGAAGTCCAATATGAACGCCAGATTGCAAACCGCTTGTCCCCTCTCCAATTTACTTATTTTCTATAATGCAGTACCCAGTGGGCTTTGTGGTGAACAGACAGAAATCGACACTAAACCACTTTCCTTCTTTAAAATCGCAGGAAAAGTGCCATAAGTGTATTTGGAAAAAAATGCTTTATTTATCACTTTTTTTATAAAAGAAAAGGGTTTTAAAATATACAATTAAAAAATTACACTTATATGGCAAGTATAAGTCCAGTAACCGAGTATATCTGCTTACAAATCCCAGCTGGATTAGATCTCTGTGTGTCCTCCTTGGACTGGTTCCTGCTTTATATACCCCCTTATTGGGGGAATCATTATTTTCAGGCTTGTGGTTTTGCGGGCTATCACCATAGTAACGGTGATGCCCTGCGTTCCAAGCATTATTCCAAGCCTTTGTCCGTATTACTTCCGCATCCGGCTGCGTTACGTCACTTCCGGTCCTGTGGTTCAGTGTGCGTTCCAGCCGCTGTTTCTGCGTTCTTTGTCGGACCGTAGAAAGAAATACTATATTTTGAAGAGAAATCCAATATTAAAATACCACGGATGCTCTTATTAATCTTTATTCATCTTATCAAATTTTAAAGTAAAAGATCTTTTGTATATATAATTCGTAATTTTCCATTTATCATAAAAGATATTATTTGTGTGTAATCTTTAATTGGACATTATTGTACAGTTCTGTTTCTTGGATGGACTGTCTTATGTACATACTTATAAAATGTATACTACATTACAACCTTATTCCGTTATTCTGTTTTGAACTGACTATCTTATGCACATGTTTTTTTGTATATATATATATATATATATATATATAGGATACATTACAACCTCGCTATAATTCTTCTTAAAGATATAGATCATTATACCCTTTCTCTAACACATTCGTTCGTATCTTAGTGATTATATTTTGTACCTATATATCTTCTTAATGGTATTTATATTTGAACTGATTGAGGACATACATTTTTCTACTGACTCTTCTTTCATTAATATTTTAGTAATTTAACTAGAGGATAGATTCGTTTATTTTCAAATCTTTTGTTAGTCTTTTAGTTTATTTAATTAATTAGACTTTGGAAAATCCTCTTTAGATTGTAGTTTTATTTGGAACATTTATTTGACAACTGACTTTAAATATACTGTATATTTTTGCACCTAATTGTAAAACAGGGGGGTCATCTTAAGAACTATATTATGAAAACTTAATAAAGATATAAAAATAAATGTAAAAATAAAATGAAAGTTTCACATTGTGACGAGAGCAATCTCATCACATTGCATTGGAGAAGCCTGGTTGCCCGCCTGCTGCCTTTGGACTATGGACCAGACTTTAAAATACTTATTTTCCCTGCAGAAAGGCTTATTCGTGCCTTTCTGCCGGGGTTTCGGTAGATTTTATCTACCGAACAAACTGTCAAAGGAGCAACCACCTGGGAGCTGGAGTGTGCCGCCAATTTACCTCCCTGAAGCTGCGGTTAACCGCAGCTTAATTGACGAATGCAGGGTGGTCTTTGTTCATTTACCGAACATGTGGCGGCGGCCATTTTAGAAGTCCCGAACGCCCAGCGGTGTTCAGCGCTTGAACTATGGAACTAAAGACGGACACTTATTGGCACGAACACCGCTGAGCCGTCTGCTTCCTTTTGTTATGTGAATGTGTTAACCCAGATAGCTATGCCATAGAGCCTATTCGTGTAATTAAATACTTTGGCTCCATGGCAATTGAACTGTGTGAATGGGATCTGAGCGCTATTCGGTAGTTTTGTGCGCTCAGATCCCAGCTATCTGGGGATATGTGACATTTCTGTGTTTTATGTATAAAATGTGACTTTGTGTATTTTAAAGTGTTTTAATGTTTTTGTGCCCACCACGTGCATAATGGCAATTTGCCTTTGTCCTGAGAGATAATTGAATTACTTCTCAATTATCTCCAAGGCAGAAGGGAGGAAGCCAGGTTGCATTGTGGGAAAGTATTGTGACTGTATGTCCTAAATTGATACCTGTCTGTCTTTTGTTACAGTCTCCCATTTGGTCCCCTAGGGGAGTGTCCACCAAGTGGGAGACCTGCATAAATACTGGGTGGGTAGCCCATAATAAACCAGACCACTGCTTGACCCTCAACACGGAGCCTTGTCTCGTTCTTCGGGGCATTCACTGTATGCTGATAGAGACTGATTGCTAGGAGTGTAAGCCGCTTGGATGCTTTTCCTATTCGTCTGCTAGCAGCTATTCGTGAGGTTCCGGTTCGGGAGTTTGGAGTGCTACCTTATTCCCTTGTATGCAGTTCGGGAGTTTGGAGCATTCCCTTATATGCGGTTCAGGAGTTTGGTGCTTACAGTAGCTGCCGGTGCATCTGGAAAGGGGATTATCGCCTAAACGGTTTTTATTCTCTTGTGAGCGAAACGGTCCGTTACACACATAGGTCATCGAAGGGTCCTTATTTTAAAAAGTGGCACATTTCAAAATCAGCTTTTTTAATCCGTTCGGGATTAGAGTGTTTAATTTGAAAATCCACTCCATTTCTACCTTCAGAGGCGGCTCTCTAATTAGGTGATTTAGGCATCCGCCTAAGGCCTCGCGCTGATAGGGGCCTCGCGGCCGCCTAAATCCCCTTAGGGCAGTGTGACAGATCGGGTCCTCGGTCTCTGACACAGGAGGGGGCCCGGCGGCGTGCCCTTTGTGCCACCGGGTGCGAGGCCCCTCCTATGCCTGCCCCGGAGAGCCAGCCTGTCTGCAGCTCCGCCGAGTGCAGAGCTGCAGACTGAGGGGGTCTCACGATCTCACCCAATCAGAGCATTGCCGCGGGTTACCACGGCAACGCTGTAACTGGCTGCGATCGCGAGGCTAGACTTACCACATGGTCTGCAGCTCTGCACCCGGCGGAGCGGCAGACCGTAAAGGGAGCCCACTGGACCACGAGGGAAGAAGTTACTCCTAAGGTATTTATGCCTCCGCTCCCCACCCAACGAACAATGAATACAGAGACAAGCTCTCTGTATCCAGCGCTGCAAGCTTGTCCTTAAATACAACAACAGCACCTTATACACACAATGCAACCCCTATTTTTAACTTTAGGTGTTAGTGGTGGCCTCATGTTTGAGTTTCGCCTATGGCCTCACAAAGTCTAGAGCTGCCACAGTCTACCTTACTTAGTTTTGTATTAAAATCGCCTCCTCTCCAATCTTTTTCTATTTTGTTTAAACCTACAAATATAGTACATTTAGTCTCACTATTATGGTATTGTTAAAAGTGTAAAGAAACTTTATGCTTTTCAAAGCCCTTAGTGATGTTACGGCCATGTTCTTCTATTCTTATATGAAGAGATCTGGTGGTCTTCCCAATGTAGCATAAGCCACATGGACTATGATATGTTTTTCATATTTTAAAGGGAAACCATACCTAAACTAGGACTCCAAAGTAGGGAACCATTTTAAGATATACAATCCCTTGTTGTATCTTTTCTGTATCTTCCACTACACAGTGTCGATATAAAAATAGTTTCCACTTTAGACCACTGTAGCGCTTCACCATTAGCCCTTTTTTGTGAATAAAAAAAATAAAATAAAAAAACACTACTGTGTTGTCAAAATTAGGTGCGTTGGCGATATGGTATCTTAAGTCCTCCACTACTGTATGACAAATGTAACATAATATGTTATTGGGGCATTGCTAGCTTCCAGAATTACCTTGGCCTTCAGCCCAAAGCAAAACCCTGATAGCCCCTACATTGACAGAGGTGGGAATGTTGGGTGATATCGCACCTTTCTTGATGTCTCCACCCATGAACAGTCTGTGTTTTCCAGGATCTCACTGAAAACACAGCCTGAAACAAGCCACGCTAACTAACAGAGCAGTGTGCAGTTATGTTATCTTCCTCCAGGCAAGTATTAATTCTAGTTGGTGCTTCTACTAACTTAGACATAAAGATGTCATTTAGCAGGTTTAACCCCTTAACCCCTTAAGGACCAAACTTCTGGAATAAAAGGGAATCATGACGTGTCACACACGTCATGTGTCCTTAAGGGGTTAAGGACACATGACATGTGTGACATGTCATGATTCCATTTTATTCCAGAAGTTTGGTCCTTAAGGGGTTAAAAATGTCTCCCCTAACTGGTTAACAAGTCCCTGTGTCCTCCAATTTATGTCTGGAAAATGAAATGTAGCGGCCACCCCGAGAAGAAGAGGGGTCTCGCCGCCAAGGATTTTTATTTTCCCCTATTTAGAGTGATGCTATCATAATCCAAAGCACGCTAATCCAAACATGGTATAGCTGTTCCCTACAAACATGAGATGAGACTCTGTTGTTGAGGGTAAGCAGGAACTGATTTATTGGAAGCTCAAACTGGCCTTATATGCAAGTCCCCATGCAAGGGGTTTCTTACTACATATTCCAGGGGCATTCCCCACTAGACCTGAGAGGGGACAATTAGGGGAGGGGGGTGTAAGGACCATTAGGGAAGGGGGGGGGGAGTAAGAACCATTAGGAGAGGGGGGGTAGTAAGGACCATTAGGGGAGGGGGGTAGTAAGGACATTAGGGGATGGGGGGAGTAAGGACCATTAGGGGAGGGGAGTAAGGACCATTAGGGGAGGGGGGGTAGTAAGGACCATTAGGGGATGGGGGGAGTAAGGACCATTAGGGGAGGGGAGGGGGGTAAGGACCACTAGGGGAGGGGGGTAGTAAGGACCACTAGGGGAGGGGGGTAAGGACCATTAGGGGAGGGGGGTAAGGACCATTAGGGGAGGGGAGTAAGGATCATTAGGGGAGGGGGGGTAAGGACCACTAGGGGAGGGGGGAGTAAGGACCACTAGGGGAAGGGAAGGGAGGGGGGAGTAAGGACCATTAGGAGAGGGGAGGGTGGGGGGGTAAGGACCAAAAGGGGAGCGTGGGGGGGTAAGGACCACTAGGGGAGGGGAGGGGGGTGTAAGGACCACTAGGGGAGGGGAGGGGGGTAAGGACCACTAGGGGAGGGGGGGAGTAAGGACCACTGGGGGGGGTAAGGACAACTAAGGGGGGGAAGGAACACCAAACGGGGGTAAGGAGGGAGGACCACTAAGGAGAGGGGAGGAGGGTAAGGACCTTTAAGGGGGGGGGGAGAAGGTAATAACACATAAAACATCCCCTACACACATACACTCCACTTCCTGTGAGAGAACTCATGGGTGGACCATGTAGGTATTTATGGGTGGGCATTGTAGGCATACTCATGCTCAAGCCCTGGGGGCCCAGACCTTGAGCTGTGTAAGGGGCCCTAAAAAATGGAGCTGCTTCCTGTTCGTTAATTGTTGTGAGCACTGTTAAAAGCAGTCTCCAGAGAGCCTCTTCTACACCAGACCTGTGGAGCCAGACTGAGCCCATCATCAGCCTCTTGTCCTCATCTGGTGGTAAGTAGGCAATCCAATATATTATTAGTGGCACTAATCTCTAATTTACCTCACATTAAATGGATACTATAGTCACCAGAAGCACTACAGCATAATGTAGTGGTTCTGGTGTCTATAGCCTGTGCCTGTAGGCTTTTTAATGTAAACACACTGTCTTTTCAGATAAAAGACACTTTGTGAAGACTGGCGTTGGCCCATATGACAGAGCATTTTTTTTGCCTAGGGCGGCAGAAATCCTTGCACCGGCCCTGGGTCCATGACATGCATAGGAAAAACACCCTAAAATACATATTTAACAAGTATGTACCCCCTAAAGTCCTATATCTTCGCATACCCTGGATCTGCACAACAAATGCGAAAAGCGCTCAGATCCCACGAACGCAGCCGACCGGGTTTTAGTCAGTTGGTGAGCGTTGCCATTTTGCTTCCCGGGCCAGTAGTGTATGGTATAGTTGTAGGTTTGCAGGGCCAAACTCCACCGTAGTAATCGGCCATTGTCCCCTGCGACGCGGTCAAGCCACACCAACGGGTCGGTAATCAAGGTGAATTATTGTCCGTGCATGTAAGGAGTCAATTTCTTTAACCCCTTAAGGACCAAACTTCTGGAATAAAAGGGAATCTTGACATGTCACACATGTCATGTGTCCTTAAGGGGTTAAAACCCAAACCAACGCTCTGACGAAGTGCCCTTCGCCACTTGTGCCTGGAGGACTAATTGCCAGCCTCTTGCCATGTGACTATGGTCCCTGGGAGACTTTGCCAGTTAAAAACACTATTTGAACTTATTGGTGATTAAACAGACCTGCTTGACCCTTTCTTGAAGCCTTGGCTCATGCTTGGGGGATGGGATAACTACACACTGGGGATTGCTATAATCACACTATACTCCCCAGGGTAAGCTCTTGTAAGAGCTGTTCTTGTTCCTGCTAAGCTCTCTGGAGGAAGAGAGGTCTGCCCATTGAAAGCTGGATCCTGGCCTTGGGTCCAGGGTGGGTGAAGGACGGCGAGACCCCGGCGTAGCTGCATCGCTGGAAGTGGGGTCTGCAGCGCTGATGTTGTCGGTTGGAGTGCTTGGAGTCCTCGGCAAGCACTAGGAGCATCGATTGGTGGAGGTACTCGGTCGGAGTGCCTGCGGTCTGTCACAAACGGCAAGCACTCTTTTCCCACTGCCGCGTAGCCCACCTCCCTGGGTAACAATACCCTGCTGAGATACGCGACACGGTGTTCTCCTCCTTCTTCTCCAACTTGACTTAGAACTGCCCCCAGTCCGAACATGGAAGCGTCTGTGTGCACAATAAAACATTTGTTAGGGACTGGGGCAGCCAAGACAGGAGCATTCACTAGAGCTTGTTTAAGAGACTGGAAAGCGGCTTCACATGCAAGAGACCACAGAACCTGCCTAGGTAAACTCTTTATCGTCAGGTCAATCAGGGGTTTGGCTAGAGTACTTGTTACAAGGACCCGTTATATTGTTACACTCTACCTCTTTTTGTTAAAACCCTATTTTACCGGCATTCCATCCATACAAACGGATTACACGAACTGTTATAAAGTCTCATACGTCGGTACTTACGATGGACCACCCAGCCTTTGGCGTGTGCCGCCACTTAACCTCGTCACCCCTCGAAGTACCGAATGGCCGACCACCCGGCGAGCGGAGTGTGCCGCTCATTAACCGCACAAGGCGTTGCGGTCTGCGGTTAACCACAAACTAATTGACGGTCCCAGGGGACCCCCCATTCGTATACAATTCCCCAAAGGGAAACTACCGAAAAACTCACGAATGGGGGACCACCTACGTTCTGGCATGTGGCATCGATTAGAACGTTCATCTTGCGGTTAACCGCAGGTTAAGTACCCCTTCCGGGCGGTCACTGTTCGTATCCCGATCGGCCGGGACAACCAGACTGATAGCGGGGATTCGTGTGACTATGTACCCGACCTCCGCTCCATAAGTATGGAGTCGAGGTCCTGCTGTCCATTGACGGACCCAAAAACATGGCCGCCATCGAGGGCTTACAATCCAAATACCGAACAAGACTTTCTATAGCAGAAACCTCCTGTTCTGTTCGTGGGATCTGGGCGCAATTCGCATACTTGATGCATCCAGATCTGAGCTACTGAACAATTCGTGGAATGAACTATATTCTCTCTATAATGCCTAAGTTATATATTTTTATGCTGTTTTCTGGAACACAATAAAGCATGGTCTTATGGGTGCTTGGAGATAATTAGATTGTATAACCGTTGGCCTCATTATCTCCAAGCTGGGCGGGTACTAGTTTGAATGATACATTGTATTGTGATTGGTTGAATCTTTGTACTGTACCTGTATCCCATCAGGTCCATAGGGGGCTGTCCCTGGACCTGGGGACTTGCATAAATTGCGATGCTTGTGTGCCATTAAAGCCAGTTCGTTTTACCCTCAACTCGCAGCCTCGACTCGTGTTGTAGGGATCCGGGAATCCTAGCTTTACTATAGCTAGTGGGATACTCTACATTTACAGGTTTCTACTGATTGGAACCTCGTTCGACTCTCTGACTTCGGGAACCAGGACATCCAAGCGATCCAACCTCCTGCTAGACCGGAGGCAATCGTAACAGTACTGTAGCTGGTACAAAGCGTCTTTAGTACCCAGCGTTCCCTAAGAAGGCCAATACCTGGGTTGTGGTGCGGGATGTGGGCCAGTAACCGACCGCTTCTATCTTAGCAGGTTCTGGCCACTGCTTCCCACACCCCACCCGGTGTCCCAAATATGTATCCGCTGCCATACCCAGGTTGCACTTGTCTGGTTTAAGAGGCAGGCCCGGCCTGAATCTTATCCAGTACTACCCCTACATGAACCAAGTGTTCCTCCCAGGACTCACTGTAGATTGCAATGTCATCCAGGTACGTACAGGCAAAATCCTGGAAGCCATCGAGGAGCCTATCCACCATACACTGAAAGGTGGCCGGGGCGTTCTTCATCCCTAATGGCATGACCCTAAATTTGTACAAGCCAAATGGGGTGATGTGACTTGGGGATAGCCTCCTCGGCCATAGGAATCTGCCTATAGCCTTTGCATAAGTCGATTGTGGTCAGATAACGTCCCCTCGCTATACGATCTAATAGTTAATCTACCCGGGATACACATTGGTGGTGGTCTGCTCATTTAGTCGCCTGTAGTCCAAGTAGAACCGTGTGGTTCCATCTTTCTTTGGTACGAGGACCACAGACAAAGCTCCGTGTTGAGGGTCAAGCAGTGGTCTGGTTTATTCAGGGCTACCTGCCCAGTATTTATGCAGGTCTCCCACCTGGTGGACACTCCCCTAGGGGACCAGATGGAAGACTGTATCACAGACAGACATGTATCACATTTCAGACACACAGAGGTAAAACATCCCCACAATGCATCCTAATTCCCTCTCTCTATCCTGGGGATAATTGAGAAGTAATCCAATTATCTCCCAGGACAGAGGCAAGACTCCATTATACACGTGGGGACACAAAGACAGTAAAACACCTTAAAATACATAAAGTCACCTTCTATACATAAAGCACAGACATTTCACATATCCCCAGATAGCTGGGATCTGAGCGCACAACGAACAAAGACCACCCTGCATTCGTCAATTAAGCTGCGGTTAACCGCAGCTTCAGGGAGATAAATTGGCGGCACACTCCAGCTCCCAGGTGGTTGATCCTTCGGCAGTTTGTTCGGTAGATAAAATCTACCGAACACCCCGGCAGAAAGACACGACTAAGCCTTTATGCAGGGAAAATAAGTCTTTTAAAGTCTGGTCCATGGTCCAAAGGCAGCAGGCGGGCAACCAGGCTTCTCCAATGCAATGTGGCGAGATAACATCCTGTATCTCCTTCCACATTCCTTCTCAGACTGCTTCAGGTATACGGTAGGGAGCTGACGAAGCAGGGCTTGCCCCAGTGTCTCTACTTTGTGGACCGCTAAGGTGGTTGTTACGGTTGCCTCCAGGCTAGCTGGAAGTTGGACAGCTTAGATGTCCTAGTTCCTGATCTTGGAGAGTGAGAGCGCCGGTCCGGACAGCATACAGCAAATAATCCTGGAAATGTAGAAATCCCACTAGCTATTAGTAGAGCTAGTATACGCCTTTCCCTACAACACGAGTCGAGGCTGCGAGTTGAGGGTAAAAATAGAAGTGGCTTAATGGGTACTCATGCTAGGCCTTAAATACTTAAATACATATTTTCAGGCCAGAGGAACACCTGTCACGTCTAAACATTTGTTATGAAGGAACACAACTGCAGATTTCGTATAGTTTGAATATTTATTATAAAAAGTAAAAGGTATTGACTTTAATTCCAATTTACAGGTACTGTAGCTTTAAGTAGTAAACGATAACTGAAGTCCACAATTATATGCACTGTAGCTTTAAGTAATAAACGATAACTGAAGTCCACAATTATATGCACTGTAGCTTTAAGTAGTAAACGATAACTGAAGTCCACAATTATATGCACTGTAGCTTTAAGTAATAAACGATAACTGAAGTCCACAATTATATGTACTGTAGCTTTAAGTAGTAAACGGTGACTGAATCAGAAAGAGTTCTTTAGTAGTATTAATTAATTAGGTGATAAGAAGTTACAATAGCTGTTCCATAGACTTTAACTGAAGTAAGACAGATGCAGCTAACTGAGACAAAGTATGAGTTGAAGTTAGCTGTAACGAGTTTGTTTTAACGAAGGACTTTGGAGACAGGAAATAACAGCTTTGAGATGCAACGCTTATCACAGAGGTTTTACTTAGCTTCCGGCACATAGAACACTGGTTCCCGAGATTTCCTCAGAGGCGGTTTATCCTGAATGGAGAGAGTTCAGCTTTAGTCGTGGATGAGGAAAGGTGAAGGGAACTTGAAGTCTTCCAGTCCGGTCCGGTAACAGAGGGCTTTCACAACGATGTTGCAGCCGGTTCGTGAGTACGGAACGTAGTTCAATAATCCAGCGTCGATCAGCTGGTGCGGTCAGATTAAATAGGGAGACCGTGTCATGAAGAGGTGTGGCTAAGCTCCGTGGAACCAGGAAGTAAGAGGATATCATAATTAAGGCATGACAGTATCCCCTCCTTAATGAGCAACCTCTGGGTGCTATTGACTTGGCTTAGAAGGGTAACGTTTGTGAAATTTGGAAATTAATTTGTCAGCATGAACGATAGAGGAGTTTTCCCATGTATCTTCATCAATTCCATATCCTTTCCATCTGATGAGGTATTGTAAGGAGCCACGATGGATCCTTGAATCCAGTATACCTTGAATTTCGTAATCTTCTTCACCCTGGACCAATATGGGATCAGGAGAAGTAGTGACATTTCTTTGGAAAGGGTCAGGATGATGAGGCTTCAACAAGGACACATGAAAAACAGGATGTAGCTTTAAAGTTGGTGGAAGTTTCAATTTAACAACATTACGGTTGATAACCGATATGATTGGAAAAGGACCAAGAAAAAGAGAACTTAACTTCTTTGATGGACGATTTGTAGAGATGTTCTTTGAGGAAAGCCAGACAAGATCACCGATTTTATAAGAGGGTGAAGGTTGTCTTTTTGTATCAAAAAACTTATTTTGATTGGAGGAGGCCAATTCTAGATTCTCATGTAATTTCTTGAATGAAGAGGACATATGATTGGATCTTTGGTATTCAGAACAACATGAGGTTTTAGCTGGTTCTTTAGTAGACTGAAGAATTGGAATACGTTGTAAACATGTTTCTTTACAATAATGTGAGTTAAAGGTGATAGAGAAAGGAGACCATGAAATTTGAGGGTTGTGGTTCCTTAACCAATTGATCCCTATTATAACGGGATAGAGAGGTGATGGAATAACATCAAATACTAGAAATTCAGTATGAATATGATTGGTGGTTACCTTTAGAGGGATGGTTTCATGAAGAATCGGTCCCGAGGAGATAAAGGAGCCGTCAATCACTTTAATAGGAACAGAAATGGCTTTTTGAACACAAGGAATTTTATTCTTTGTTACAAAGGTTGAATCGATGAATACTCCATTTGCACCAGAATCGATGATAGCTTCAGTCATAATTATTTTATTGTCCCACTGTAATACAAGAACGATAGGGGACATTTGAGTATTTGCTGTAGAGGGAAGTACACTTAGGATGGAAGAGGCATGAGACTGCCTACTGCCTTTTATCCGTTTCAATGAAGGACAATCAGAGACTAAATGAACTTGAGAGGCACAATACATGCAGAGGTTTAATGTACGTCTTCGATTTTTCTCTTCAGGAGTGAGGGGACTTCTTATTATCCCTATTTCCATAGGTTCGATTGGTTCGGATGGGTTGTCAGGAGGCTTTGGAGGATGAAATGATTTTTTTCCCAGTTGAAGTTGAGAGAGCCTTTTCGGACTTTCTTTCTCTAAGCCTTCTGTCAATGCTGATCGATAAATGAATCAGAGCATTCAAAGTAGTAGGGAGTTCTATTCTGGATAGTTCATCTTTAACAGCTTCAGATAAGCCGATTCGAAACTGGTTGCGCAATGCGATGTCATTCCATTGCGTTTCTACTGCCCATCTTTTAAATTCAGCAATATAATCTTCAACGGGTCTATGGTTTTGTAACAAGGTTCTAATTGTTAATTCAGCAGTATTTTGTTTGTATGGATCTTCATAAAGAAGAGACATGGCTTTAAGGAATTCCTCCAGTGAATCTAAGATGGGGTCATCATTGTCCAAAAAGGAATGGGCCCAGGACATAGGTTCACCTCTCAGAAATGAGATAATTGAATAAACCTTAGATCTTTCTGTGGGATAAGATCTAAGTTTTAAAGCAATCAATAATTTGCAGGAATAAAAAAACTCCTTATATTTGGAACGATCACCATAGAATTTTTCAGGGTTACATACAGCAGGATCGCTAGCCGAGAGCAGAGTAGTATGAGGAGTACGAGTTTGTAAATCTCTGACATAAGTGAGAAGTCTTTCATTAGTAACTTGAAGGTCTTGCAAACCTTGGGCTAGTGTATTGACTCGTTGATTCAGCGTAGTTATAGTAGAATCGAAATCTGCTGGATCCATTACAATGGCTGGATTATTCTGTCACGTCTAAACATTTGTTATGAAGGAACACAACTGCAGATTTCGTATAGTTTGAATATTTATTATAAAAAGTAAAAGGTATTGACTTTAATTCCAATTTACAGGTACTGTAGCTTTAAGTAGTAAACGATAACTGAAGTCCACAATTATATGCACTGTAGCTTTAAGTAATAAACGATAACTGAAGTCCACAATTATATGCACTGTAGCTTTAAGTAGTAAACGATAACTGAAGTCCACAATTATATGCACTGTAGCTTTAAGTAATAAACGATAACTGAAGTCCACAATTATATGTACTGTAGCTTTAAGTAGTAAACGGTGACTGAATCAGAAAGAGTCCTTTAGTAGTATTAATTAATTAGGTGATAAGAAGTTACAATAGCTGTTCCATAGACTTTAACTGAAGTAAGACAGATGCAGCTAACTGAGACAAAGTATGAGTTGAAGTTAGCTGTAACGAGTTCCCGAGATTTCCTCAGAGGCGGTTTATCCTGAATGGAGAGAGTTCAGCTTTAGTCGTGGATGAGGAAAGGTGAAGGGAACTTGAAGTCTTTCAGTCCGGTCTGGTAACAGAGGGCTTTCACAACGATGTTGCAGCCGGTTCGTGAGTACGGAACGTAGTTCAATAATCCAGCGTCGATCAGCTGGTGCGGTCAGATTAAATAGGGAGACCGTGTCATGAAGAGGTGTGGCTAAGCTCCGTGGAACCAGGAAGTAAGAGGATATCATAATTAAGGCATGACAACACCCCTCTGGACCTGATGGTACACAGGACAATACAGTGTCACAGCCAATAGGAACAAAATAAAATGAAAATGAATAACTTTTATATTATAAGGTTTCCGATATCCCCTTCAACCCATCCCCAGACAGCTTGGATCTGAGCCCACAAAATATACGAAAAGCGCTCAGATCTCATGAATGGTATACGAATGTCATGGGGAGGAAACTTGTCTCTGGGGCCATTCGACTGTTAGTAGCCCGTGTAGCCTCGGCCACGGGGTCTGGCCAGGGGCCGGTGTAAGTTTCGTAGTTACCAATTGTCGAACAGTATGTCTTTCGGGGTTTAGGTCCAAATAGACGGGGCAAGCTGTATCCCAGCGGGATTCATGCAAACTATTGTCCGAAAACAGTACCATGAGTTTGCCGACCAAGTCCCGCTGGGCGTTCGACGACAAAAGATGGCTACCGCCACATGTTTGGCATACGAATGGCGACCACCCTGGCGACAAGCAATTATGTTGCGGTTAACCACAAAAAATGCAGCTTCAAAGTAGTTAACTAGGGACACACGTCAGGGTCTGGGTGGTCAGTCGTTCGGGAGTTCTTTTACCTTTTTAGTTCGGCACCCCATTCGACCTTTTACATACGAATGTTGACCACCCTGATGGCAGTCAATTGGGCTGCGGTTAACCGCAAACCACAGCTCCTGGGTGGTTAATTGCAGGCACACTCCTCAGGTAGGGTGGTCGTCCATTCGACGATTTATTCAGTGTTTTGCAAGGTGAACGGGGATAATTGGCGGCACACGCCAAGGGTGGGTGGTCGGCCATTCGTACATACGAATGACCTGCAATACTATTCGAATAAAAGCAACAAAAGTATCAGAATAACTGGGTTGTAGCAGACAGAGGGAACTTCTGTAACAGTGGTATACCGGCTCTTGGGAAAATGTCAGTTGCTTTTTGGATAGTAATTTATGGGCTTGGTCTGTCTGTAGGGTCGTTAACCTGTCTCCTATTTTTTTTTTTTTTTTTTATTCTTTATTTATGTCGTGCGTGAGGTAAAAGATAGATTCGCACAGCCATAACATCTGGTGCCATCAGAACAATAAACATTTGTTAACATTGGTATGGCTTGTAATACATTGCACATTTTGTGGGGTTTTTTGAGTGATAGAGGATTAAACCATTAATTAAGTACATGCTCAGATTAGCTATAGTAAACTGTCATCCATAGTAAATACCTAGGTAAGCTGATGTTAAGTAAGACATAGAGTGAGCCCTTGTGTGGATGTGGCATAGTTTATACTGTGGTACAATTAATGTGTGTGGTACATCCAGGGCAGTACTTTCGTATATATAAATTTCGAGTGGCTACTTCCTCAAGGAGGAGGCGTACATCGTGCTATTTAGTATTACACCTGGCCATGGCGGTATGCGTCGTGGGGGCCCTGATAAAATTAAGTCAGGTGGGGAGGAGAGATTATTATGGTTGATGGACCATCGGGTCAGTGGTGTACATAAGGCACATTTTGCATACCTAGTTATACTAACATCTAGAACTACATAACATTTTGTTGTAACCGAGCTGAAACATTAAGATTTAAACATATTTTAAGCATAAATTTCAGTGAGGTCAGCGCTATAACAAATCTATGAGCTATGCCATAAATGTAGTTAATTAATAGTAGTGCCAGTAGCTAATATACATGTGATAAACATGTTGTAACGTTTAGTTGCATGTTTGAGTAATACAATATAAGTGTCAGTAATGCCAGCAATAAAATAAAATAAGATAATGTAGTGTAGCCTTGAGCCTCAACCGAGCAAGGCGCAGTCCCAGAACCCACAATCAAAATGTCAGCCAACTCCACAGTCCCGGCCCAGCAAGACACCAGCACCACTGTTTGGTATGGGGGGCTAGTGGGGCTCCGCTGCCCCTTCCCGGTCCTCGTCGGGGTTCCGCTCCAGTTGTGACCCACAATGTGTGCAGTCTCTCAGTTACTCGAGGTGCAGCGTGGACTGTAGCGGGTAAGGCCGTGCTGCCTTGTGTACTGCCTGTCAGGTCTGGTGCGGCGCTTGTATTTCTTCTGTGCGTTCCTCCCGGTGTCGGATCACCACCATCAGGTATGTGGGCTGTCCGACCAGTATGCTTTTGCATCTTTACTTGCCGGCTCCAGAAGTCTGCCGCCTTGCTTTTTTTGTCGCTTTTCGGGTCTCTGGGGACAGTAGAGCTTCCAGTTTCTCCCAGAATATTTGGAAGGCCCTGTCTATTCGGCTCTCCCCCTCTGGCTTCTCGTTTAGGATGCTGAAGGAGCACGCTACCTCCGCCATTTTAGGAGCTTCTTCCGCGGAGTTTCTCCTTTGCTTTACAGACTTATACCTGTGAGTCTGTGCTGTGCTGTCCACGTTATCCAGGGGGGACCGGGATGACCACCACCGGTCCATGTGGGAGGGGGGGGAGGTTGTGCTACAAGCTTACTGTTAGCCGTGTGCGTCTGGCGGGAAAGCGGACGCCTTTCTCCGCCACCTCCCTCTGTAGGCCCCAGTCTGCCGATGCGGTGCCCGTTTACCCCGGACATCGAATGTGGTGTCCCTGGGTTCGGGTCGGTTTCCCAAGTCCAGTGGGCTGACTTGTAGAAGGGTGAGCGCAGTGCAGCTTGAGTTATTCGCCATTTTTATGCTCGGTGCACAGGAGCTGATTCAGAGCACGTCTGCCCTGTTCGCTAGTCAGGCTCCGCCCCCAACCTGTCTCCTATTTTAATGGACCTAATTAGATCACTTTGGGGCTCTCTTTCTAAAAGGTCGGGTAGGGGAAGGTTCTTGGGGTCATCCCCAGCTGGGGTACATATTGCGGCTATATCTTCCTGTCTTTCTTGGTATTCTTTTAACATATGTATATGAAAGGACCTCCGTATCCTCTCATCTGCACAACTGGCGACTACATATGTAGCTGCTCTACTACTTTATGTGGTCCCTGCCAGGCTGCTTGCAATTTGTCCTTTTTGACTGGTACCTTTTGTCCCACCTGGAACGTACGCTGTCAGGTCCCTCTATTGTATTAAGCTTTCTGTCACCCCTGGGCCGCCTGGAAGTTCTCCCTTACCATCCTGGCCAACTGCTCAATGCGGTCCATGAATGACAGGACATACTGTACGATGGGGGTCCTCTCATGTTCCATTTCCCCTTCCCAGTGCTTTCTAATGAGATCAAGGGGACCGCGTACCCTTCTCCCATAGAGCAACTCGAAAGGCGAAAATCCAGTAGATTCCTGTGGCACCTCCCGGTATGCAAATAGAAGGTGCGGTAGAAATCTTTCCCAGTCTCTGTGATTGTCAGCGAAGGTTCTCAACATCTGTTTGATAGTGCCGTTGAACCGCTCACAGAGACCATTAGTCTGGGGATGGTAGGGAAACTTTGGATTGGCTTGATGCCACACACGTTTCACACTTGGTGGGTCGGATCTGCAGTAAATTGGGTTCCCTGGTCAGAAAGGATTTCTTTGGGGAAACCTACTCTGGCAAATATCCAGTGCATCGGCAACAGTGTCTGCCTGGATATTTGTGAGAACGACTGCTTCTGGATAGTCGGGTAGCGTAGTCCACCACAGTAAGTATATATTTCTTACCGGATGGACTGGGTCTCTGTAGTGTCCCCACCAGGTCGACTGCTATCCGGCTAAAGGCTCTTTGATAATGGGCATGAATAGCATTCGAGCTTTGGGATTATCCCCGCTCTTCCCTACTCGCTGACAGGTATCGCAAGTCTTCCAGTACCGACGTACATCCCTCGATAATCCCGGCCAGATGAAATTATGGATCAATCGATGGGATGTGCAGCATACGCCAAGGTGCCCAGCTAAAGGGATGTCATGCCTGATCCGTAGAAGCTCCCTCAGGTATTTCCTAGGAACTGCCAGTTGTTGCTTCTGGGATGGGGCTGCCCCTTTATTGTGGGTCTCGGTCTCAGATAAATATCTCTCCCTCTAACCCCCCTGGCAATATACTTGTGAAGGGTAGGGTTTTCCCGGGTTTCACTCCCATACTCCTCTGGGGTGTCCCATTCTAGCGGGGTCGGGTCTGCCGTCACATGGATTGATATAAAACAGATTGTCTCCTTAAAAGCTGGCCCCATTTGGGCTAGAATAATTGCTTAATATACTGATGCCCCTGCAAATCTACTAGGCAGTGATATACTGTCAGCCGTTAATGCTAATAGCCCCACTGGAAAAGTAGCCTTTAGAGGACAAACACATTATATCTCTTTCAAATGTTCTGTCAACTCTCACTATGCCCAGCCAGGTGCCAGAACCTACCATTGACTTGTCCTCAGTCCCTGATTTTCTATGGGCTACAGGGAAGACAGATTCAGACAGACTCTCTGTGCCCCCAGTCAAAGTGAATCTCCTGCCCGGAGCCAGCCCTCCCTGTCAAAAACAATACCCCCTAAGCCCAGCACAGGAAGATGCTATTTCGCAATCTGTGCAAGAGTTTCTGCAGGCAGGGGTAGTTGTCCAGACACACCATTGTACCTAATTAAGAAAAAGCAAGAGAAAGGGAATCCTGTGGTCTACCGTATGGTACATGATTTGAGGGCAATTAATGCTGTAACTGAACTCATTGCCAGTAATGTTCCCAACCCCCACACCTTGTTGGCACAGATACCACCTTCCTCTAAGGTATTTACTGTTATTGACTTGACAAATGCATTTTCAGTGTCCCCCTGGATCCCGACAGTCAGTACTTAATTGCATTTACACATAAACACAAGCAGTACACTTGGACAGTATTGACCCAGGGCGCACAAAACTCACCCACTATGTACAGCATGGCTATGGCCCAGAGTCTTGAAGATATGTTGCAATGATATGGAAACTTGTAAGCTACAAAAGTGAAACTGCAAGCATGTGTTAAAAAAGTTATTTTCGTAGGACATTGGATTTCCCGTGGCACAAAACATCTCACGGAAAGTAGAAAAACTGCAGTTCAAAATATAAAACCCCCCCGCATATCATGACCTTGGCTTCACTCTGCAGCAATCTACATGCAGCCCTTGTATGATTGTCTTGCCAACTAAAACAAACCATTTAAATTAACTTGTGACAGATCCATCTGTATACACTTATATTGCTGGTTCGTCTGTTTGCCTTAATTTCGCTGGATTTCCTGTCCGTATGCCCCTGTTCGTGTGTTTCTCTATCTACCGATTGAAACTACCGAATGGATGGCCACCCAAGAGAGGAGTGTGCTGCTAGTTAACCTATTGGCCCCAATTAGAACGTTGCGGTTAACCGCAGACACCTCTCCATTCCATACGTACGGGTGGTCGTCGTTCGTATGCCGACCACGAGGCGCGGCCATTTTGGGACACGAGGAGAATCAGCGGTGTTTGGTGCAAATCCTATGGAACTAAAAACGGACACTTTATCTACCGAACACTGCTGGAAGTCGCCGCCCACCTTCTATTTCGTCGAGGCATACGAACACCGGTCAGTTCGGGAGTTTCTAACATTCGTATGGACTTTACCCAGATAGCTGTCCCATGGAGTCATTCGTATACAGAAGGACTTGTGAAAGACTTTGACTCCATGGTGATTGAACTAGGTACATCGGATCTTAGCGCTATTCGGTAGAAATATGCACTCAGATCCAGGCTATCTGGGGATACGTTACACGAACCATATGCATTCGGTATTTCTTCAGTTATGTATTTTACTGTAATTTTCCTATTGTATTTTCAAATGGTGATTGTCTCTATCCTGGGAGATAATTAGGTTTCTTCCTAATTATCTCCGGGATAGAGAAGAAGGATTTATGGGTAAGATGGGAAGGGCTTATGTTGAAGCCACTGCGATAGGCTACTGTCCAATATGTTTTACAGTCTTCCACAAGGTCCCCTAGGGGAGTGTCCGACCCGCATAAATACCGGGCAGGTAGCCCCCATTAAACACATTCCTGTTTGACCTTCAAGACGGAGCTTGGTCTCGTTTGTGGAGGGATTTATTATTGGGACAGTACTTTCGTTATTTCTAGCTGTGGAAGGAGTTCGACTGAATTGCTGATCGGGAGTTGCCGCGTTCGTATGCTCCGTTCGGGAGTTTGACGACCGGCTGGACTAAAACTGCATTTCTGGAGAAGGGGATTATTCACTAAACAGCGGCTTTATCTACCTGGCGGTGAGTGTCGTAACATAACTCATGCAGCAGAAAATGCTTTCTACACCCTTAGGTTGCTGGGGACATCAGCTCTCCGGCACTGGGTCTTCCAGATTACAGAAAGAATTTTAACCTGTTCTGTACTGAGCAATCAGGTAATGCTCCCAAAAGCCAATGTAAAAGTACTGACAAATCGGTACCATCTAAAACCACAGACTTTACATCTAACAGAACAAGAAAACTTACAATATTAAGGATTTTATCAGCTGCAGCACAAAAAACGTCATTTATTTGTTGGAGTGCCCATGTGGCCTCCAATACGTAGGGATGACCACAAGGAGTTCAAAAATAAGATTAAGCGAACACTGTAAGAATATTGCTAAAGGCTACCCCAACCATTCAGTGTCTAAACATTTTATAATACACAATAACGATAATATATCTCAAATTACTAAAATATTATTATTTAACTACAGACACTTGCCCCAAATGGTTTTAACGTAGATTTCGACTTATTTCATCTTATCTAACCTTGTAATATTATATACATACACATTCCTGTTCCCTTTTTTATCCAGTTATTATAATAGGTCTTATCTTCATTTTACCATCTTACATTATTTATTTTATGCTATGATTTTATGAATCTATATACAAGTGATATCACCTATAGAGACGAATTAGGAACTATTAGGGTATAGTTGTTTTAATTACGGCATTTTGTCTAGTATTTGCCCCTCAATACGCTCACTATGTATATTATTTATAAATTTGGTTTCACTGTATATTTTATATTTCATTACTTATGCTTAGTTTTACAAAGTGATGCCCTCAACCTTTTCTATTACCACTGATGGGGTTATTTATATGGCAGTGTGAGGCTACACACCCCTACCATAACCACAACAACATCCACTTCTCTCATGTCGTTATTATCCCTATTTGTCCCTTTTAAAATGTTCTCATCTCTCATTTAACCTTCTTTATTCTGCACTCTTTATTTAAACCAATCATTATGTTGTATATTTTGTGTATCTAATACTATTAAGATGTGCTCATTTAAATATGGCCGCCGAGACTCACCACCTCTTGCTATAAGCAATTGGTTCTAATAACTTCCCCAACTAAGATGGCCACCATATTTTTTACTAGTAAATCTAATTTATTCTTTTTATTGTATAGCCTTATACACCCTCTTTCCATATCCCCCGCCCATGCATATATACACTCCTTAATCTTATGTCTCCCATCCCTACCCTCATTTTAGCAAATAACCACCTCTAAACTACATCCCCCATCAGCCCTAGCGGCTGGAAAACACAGCCGCGCACGTGACACTAGTCACATGCTTCGACTTTAGACAGCCATAACTAGCTGTAAAATGCTTGTTTTTGCACCAAACCCCCCACTGTTTATTTGCGCTATTATTTATTGAATTTGTACTGCTCTTAATTTCAATGTTTTTTGATTGGTGGACAGCCAATGATGTAATTTTGGCGCCACTTTTCACTACCCTCTCCCCTATATAAGCCCCATATGCCAGGTTGTCTGTTATTGATCCATTTGAGAAAGCCCTCACGGCGAAACGCGTTGTGGACATTACTTTTTAAGAAATATTTATATTAAATAAAGGATTCTGGTTTTATTACAACCTACTACCTCCTTATTTCAAAAACAGATTTATTTATTTATTTATTTATTTATTTATGGCATTTTATCTATTTTTATCCAAATAACTGCTACCATCTCTACTCTCAAGAACATCCTAGGTGGGGATCATACCACTAATGCTGTCGCCATAGAGCAGTGACTCTGATCCACGCTTGCGACTAATATTCTGCCTATTTTATTATACTTGTACTATATTACTCAGAGCACTATTTGTGGCTATTTCTTCTTCTCCGAGTATCTAGATAATCATCTGCTGTGAAAGACCACCACCACCATATCCCATTAGTGGGGATTATACCACTGTATGCGATATATACTGGAGCTGGTCATAGCTCTTTTTCATGTGAGTGCAATATTTATATTTACTATGTGTTGACCGTTAATCGCTGACATATTGCACTATTAGGCTGCTCTGTCTTTTCTCTTTCCACATACGGAGATTGAAGAGACCCAGACCTTCCACATACCCCAAACACAAAGAACCCAGAAGCCACAGCTGCATGTATTATTATTTTTTAAAGAGACATTTTACATGTAAATATATCTCACACTTTTTTCTGTGGCGCAGCCCTTCTCTATCTGTTTCCCTTGTTTTATATGCTACATCTGTCCTTACACAGGACCATGGTGATAAACAAAGACCAATAGCTTACTACTCCACCAGATTGGACCCTGTTGGCTGTTACTGCCCTTATGGACAAAGCCACTGATATTGTCTTAGATAACCCAGTGACCATATACACACCACATGACATCAACAGCATACTGTCACAAGTTCAACCAAAACACATACATACTGCAAGGCATCTCAGAATGCAATGTGCCTTGCTTATGCCACCTAATGTTACTCTGAAAAGGTGTATGGTGTTAAATCCATCTACATTACTTCCCCTGGATTTAAAAGCGGGGTGTGGGGATAGTGGGAATGGTACTTGTACTTCTGATCTTTTTGTAAATTCACTTTCACCAGATGAGTTAGCGGATACCCAGGTACCCCATGATTGTGCAGCACTAATGGCACAAGAAACAGCAGGTTTTTACACATTTAATTGATTCTCCATTATCTAATGCAGGTTTTGAGTTTTTTGTAGATGGTTCCAGATATGCTGATGAGAAGGGTAATTTCCACACTGGATATGCTGTAGTCTCTGCACATGAGGAAATAAAAGCTGAACCACTCGCTCCTCACTGCTCTGCACAGGAGGCGGAGCTGAAGCGTGTAAAATGGCTTCTGGTAAGACAGCTTATATTTACACAGACTCTCGCTATGCCTTCGGTATAGCCCATGATTTTGGCCCTATATAGCGGGCTCGTGATTTTCTTACCTCAGCAGGTACTCCAATCAAGAACTCTGAAGCCGTGAGTCAGGGGAGGGCTGACAGCCTTAGGCCTGGGGGGCAAATCCAGTCAAGTGGCCCATTGCACCAATAGGAGAGGAAAAACACCTTTCCCATGTGATTGAAAGGGTGGGGCCGTCACCTAAACAGACACTCAATGACAGGCACACACACTTGCTGATTTGACACACACCAGCAAACACACACTCACTGGCAGGCACACGCACACACACACAAAATTTACACTTTTAAAGCCAGTAGACAGGGGCTGAGTAAGGGGACAGGGCTGTAGTAGGGGGCTAGGGGCTGTAGTGGGGAGACATGGGCTGTAGTAGGTTCATGGCTACAATTTGGGAAAGGGGCTGTGGTGTGGGTGATATGGGTTGCAATTGGGGGAGAGGAGCTGTAGTGGGGATGTTATGGTGGTTGCGGTGGGGGGGTGAGGCTGAGGAAGGGGGACAGGAGCTGAGAGGGGGGACAGGGGCTGACGAAGGGGATATGAGCTGAGGAAAGGGATAGGGGAAGGGGGGCAGGGCTGTGGAAAGGGGACAGGGGCTGATAATGGGGACAGGGGTGGGAAAAGGGACAAGGGGCTGAGGAAGGGGGACAGGGGCTAAGAAAGGGGAACATGGGCTGAGCAACGGGGACAGGGGCTGAGGAACGGGACAAGGGCTGAGGAACGGGACAAGGGCTGAGGAACGGGGACAGGAGCTGAGGAAGGGGGGACAGTGACTGAGGAAGGGGGACATTGGCTGAGGAAGGGGACAGGGGCTGAGGAAGGGGGACAGGAGCTGAGGAAGGGGAGACAGGGACTGAGGAAGACGACAGGGCCTGAGGAAGGGGACAGGGGCTGATGAAGGGGACAGGGGCTGAGGAAGGGGGACAGGAGCTGAGGAAGGGGGACAGGGGCTGAGAAAGGGGGAACAGGGACTGAGGAAGGGGACAGGGGCTTAGGAAGGGGGGACAGGGGCAGAGGAAAGGGAAAGGAGCTGAGGAAAGGGACAGGAGTTGAGGAAAGGGACAGGAGCTGAGGAAGGGGACAGGGACTGAGGAAGGGGGAACAGGGCCTGAGGAAAGGGACAGGGGCTGAGGAAAAGGACAGGGGCTGAGGAAGGGGGACCGGGACTCAAGTAGGCATCATCAAGGTGGCAGCTCACATGAAGATCACAGATAATATCACAAGAGAAAACCACAAAGCAGACGAAGCTGCCAAGCAAGCAGCAATTCAAGTACATCCTTCTACAGGTAAAACCTTCCTGCAAGTTGTTCTTACAGATGATGCCGTTGACTACAATATACTGCTGAGCTTACAAAGACAGGCAAGCAAAGAAGAACATGACCTCTGGAGGAAATAAGATGCTAACCTGATTATGACAGAATGTGGAGGAAAGGTAAAAGACTGTGTTTGCCACATGTGTTGTACCCCATGATGGCCCAGATTGCCCATGGACCTATACATCTATCCAAGATGCACATGAACTGTATAATAAACACCCATTGGGTAGCACCCGGATTTACTGCTGTAGCAGCTAAACACACCCAAGCTTGCATGATTTGTGCTAGAAACAATCCAGGACAGGCTGTCAAAACACAGAGTAAGCACACACCAAGGCCACTTTACCCATTTCAAAGACTGCAGATAGACTATATTCAACTACCTAAGGTAGGTGTGGCGGAACCAGCCTCGCCACTGGGCATTGGAGAAGACTGATTGCCAGCCTCCTGCCATGTGACTATGGCCCCTGGGATGTATTGCCTGCTCTCCTGTACTGCTGAGGATTGCTACCAACTAGGTGGATTTGGCTATGGAGCTTGTGTAGTGCCCTCTGTTGGTAGCAACAGTAATATTCACTACCTGAATAGCAAGACTGGTAATTTGCATATTCGTGTAGATTTGCATATCACTAATTCTGCATGCAGGAGAGACATTTTGTGTTAATTATGGTCTTTCCCACCCATTTATAAATATGTAATTATGTTATAATAAGTCACTGTATGTTGCCTGCTATGATTTGACTGTATGTAATTTTATTGAGTTTTCACAGCAATGTTAATGTAATGACCATATGGGCTAGTCCCAAGTAAAATAAAGTTTTAGTCAGTTCTACTTTATCCTCAATTTGGAGTCCTGTCTCTTATTGAGGGAATCTGCTACAAGGGATTGCTATACTCTGCATATTCCCTTGCTATAATCACTCCTAAGCTCTTTTAAGAGCTTGTTCCTGCTTCACTCTGAAGGAAGAGAAGTTCAGCCTGTGGGGGTTATGGTGTCGGCTAGAGTGCTTGGAATCCTCAAGAAGCGCTAGGAGCATCCATCAACGGAGGTACCCAGTTGTTGTGCCAGGTGATAGGTTACAGGAGGAGTGTATGAATATGTGTTGGTGTGCATTTATCTCTTTTCAGGTTGGCCTGAGGCCTACCCAGTGTCAAAAAAAAACACAACGAAGGTCACAGCAAGTAAGCTACTGAAGGAACTGGTATGTAGATATGGAGTACCGGCAAGAAATTATGAAAGCCTTAGGGATCAGTGAGGCCTTCCACGCCCCCTATCACCCCCAGAGTAGTGGGAAAGTAGAAAGGGCAAATGGCACCTTAAAGAACAAGATTGCAAAAGCCATGCAAGACACAGGGAAGCCCTGGACTGAATGCCTTCCCCTAGCACTCTTTTCCATGAGATTCACCCTCAATTCCAGACATGGCCTATCCCCTTTTGAGATACTGTTTGGATGTGCCCCAAAGACAGGCCTCTATTTTCCCCAGACCCTCCAGATGCAACATGGTAGTATGACTGCCTATGACCAGGCCCTACACCAAAGATTAGGCAGGGTGCCTAAACAAGTCTTTGATTCTATTCCAGATCCAGACTCTGATTCTGCAACTCACAAACTGCAGCCTGGGGATTGGGTGGTAAAAAGAGGTATGTGAGGAAAGGACTTAAACCACGCTTTGACGGTGATTCCAAGTGCTCCAGACTACGGCTACCTCAGTGAAACTAAAAGGAAAAGCAACATGGATACACGCCAGTCACTGTAAACAAGTCACTCCGACTGATCCAACGACATAAAGCTACTCTTATCCTTTACCATTGTATGCTCTGTTCAGATATGCTACTCTGACTTGAGACCAGAAGATAATAATGCATGGCAGGGAAATATATGGTTGCACAAACCTCCTTTTGCCCCAACCCTCTCCTCAGTACTGAAAACGCCATAGAATCTTGTCTTATAGCTGTCCCTACCCCCATCTCACTCTTGAGGAAGTATCTACATACCCATAGACGCCATAAATCTCTACAACTATATTCTTATGCTTTCAATCCACTGGTAGGCAAGCCTCCCCTAGCCCTGAAGACAATTAATGTGACAACCGCTGAACTATGTTGGTCTTTTTCATGTAATTGTTCAAGAGACCCTAATACTGAATCCCTGTTTTGCTCCAAATGGTGGAAAAATACCACAAATTGTAGAGCCCTGTGCACCACTATGAATTGTACAGAGAATAGAGCAGCCATTGACTACTTACTAATGAAATATGACTTAGGCTATGAAGCTATTGAAGGTATGTGCTATTTTAACCTATCTGACCATGGTACTATGATCCATAAACATATATAAGATTTACATGACTTAGTACAGGATATCAAACAGGATACTGGCTTATTTGGGAATTGGGATTGGACATTTGTGCTAGGAATATGGTTGACCGTACTAATTAAGAAAAAATTGTACATTTTGCTATTAGCTGTATTTGTTATTATTGCCATTTTTCTAACCTTTAGATTTTTCTCATGTCTACTAACCTCTCTATGTTAAAACAAACCTACTGTTGGTCGTACCTTAACTTACATTCCAGCTCCGACTTCGGAAAGGTTTTATGATGTTACCTCGCCTAACAAATGAAGGAACTCTCCTCTGCTGAATCTGGTGGTCTCTCAGTCCAAGGGAACCGTGGTGAAGCAATAAATGAAAGTCCCACAGGCTTTGGCTAGCAGGCCTGGGAATACCTTGGACATTTGGGTGACCCTTGGATCAAAAGAAGGGATTTTGATAGAATTTATCTTGATTCCAAGGCTCTAGCTTATAGGTGTCATATAATATCCTGTATTAAAATTGGCTAACTTGGACTCAGGAAATGCTTGATACTTAAAATGAAACTTAAGACCATATATGTCTAGTTCTATGAGCAGATAGCCCCCACCTAAACTGCCACTATATTTGGATCTATGTCAAGTGTTAGCACGATCCATCTCCAGCAATTCGTTAATTAATTCTCTCTTCGATTATTGGTGTAGCTATTCCCTACAAACGTGAGATGAGACTCTATGTTGAGGGTAAGTAGGAACTGATTTATTGGAAGCCAAAACTGGCCTTATATGCAAGTCCCCATGCAAGGGGTTTCTTATTACATATTCCAGGGGCATTCCCCACTGGACCTGAGAGGGGACTACAAAAAAAGCACACAAATAATTACATTAACTCTCAGGTCCAGGACATGCATATCAAAAACACCCTAAAATAAATATTTAACAAGTAGGTACCCCCTCAAGTTGCAAAGCCTTGATCTGAGCGCACAACATATTTGAAAAGTGCTCAGATCCCACGAACGCAGTCTAAACGCCACCGGGATATAGTTTAGACTGACCGCACATGAGGCGCCTGCCCAAAAGATTTCCATAGATTCAGGCTGTGCGGTCAGTCTCTTTCAGGAGTAACAAATACAATAAACCCACGAATATAACAGTTTGTGCATACACAACGTGTGTGGAGATGGAAGCCCCAGCTGTGTTCACGCCGTCGAGTGTCCGATTATAGTTCCATGCCCTCGACGATCAAACAACGCTGTACGCATTCGCGGCTAAAGATGGCCGCCGCCACAACTCAGCTGACCACTTAGAACGTTGTGATAATTGTGGTTACCGAGATGAGGGCAAGGGTCAAAAGGGTCAATGAGCAACACACGACTCCTCTGGGTGGTCTGGCCGTTTAGCAGTTTGTTTATTATGTGAACTACATGGGTCCCAAGTGTTCGGTGAATCCCATGTACCGAACCACCCAGTGTAACAAATAAGTCAAAATAAAAAGTACGACAATCCAGGGATAGGGGAATCCGTCACATGAAAGTCTCCAGTAATTAAAATATTTTCTAACAGGTAATATTTCTTATCATTATTAATACACTTTGTGATTCTATGGAAGCTGGATATTTCTATGACAGACACTGTGTGATTCTATGGGAGCTGGATATTTCTATGACAGACACTGTGTGATTCTATGGGAGCTGGATATTTCTATGACAGACACTGTGTGATTCTATGGGAGCTGGATATTTCTATGACAGACACTGTGTGATTCTATGGGAGCTGGATATTTCTATGACAGACACTGTGTGATTTTATGGGAGCTGGATATTTCTATGACAGACACTGTGTGATTCTATGGGAGCTGGATATTTCTATGACAGACACTGTGTGATTCTATGGGAGCTGGATATTTCTATGACAGACACTGTGTGATTCTATGGGAGCTGGATATTTCTATGACAGACACTGTGTGATTCTATGGGAGCTGGATATTTCTATGACAGACGCTGTGTGATTCTATGGGAGCTGGATATTTCTATCATAGACACTGTGTGATTCTATGGGAGCTGGATATTTCTATGACAGACACTGTGTGATTCTATGGGAGCTGGATATTTCTATGACAGACACTGTGTGATTCTATGGGAGCTGGATATTTCCATGACAGACACTGTGTGATTCTATGGGAGCTGGATATTTCTATTACAGGCACTGTGTGATTCTATGGGAGCTGGATATTTCTATCATAGACACTGTGTGATTCTATGGGAGCTGGATATTTCTATGACAGACACTGTGTGATTCTATGGGAGCTGGATATTTCTATAACAGACACTGTGTGATTCTATGGGAGCTGGATATTTCTATGACAGACACTGTGATTCTATGGGAGCTGGATATTTCTATGACAGACACTGTGTGATTCTATGGGAGCTGGATATTTCTATGACAGACGCTGTGTGATTCTATGGGAGCTGGATATTTCTATGACAGACACTGTGTGATTCTATGGGAGCTGGATATTTCTATGACAGACACTGTGTGATTCTATGGGAGCTGGATATTTCCATGACAGACACTGTGATTCTATGGGAGCTGGATATTTCTATGACAGACACTGTGTGATTCTATGGGAGCTGGATATTTCTATGACAGACACTGTGTGATTCTATGGAAGCTGGATATTTCTATGACAGACACTGTGTGATTCTATGGGAGCTGGATATTTCTATGACAGACGCTGTGTGATTCTATGGGAGCTGGATATTTCTATGACAGACACTGTGTGATTCTATGGGAGCTGGATATTTCTATGAGAGACACTGTGTGATTCTATGGGAGCTGGATATTTCTATGCCAGACACTGTGTGATTCTATGGGAGCTGGATATTTCTATGACAGACACTGTGTGATTCTATGGGAGCTGGATATTTCTATGACAGACACTGTGTGATTCTATGGGAGCTGGATATTTCTATGACAGACACTGTGTGATTCTATGGGAGCTGGATATTTCTATGCCAGACACTGTGTGATTCTATGGGAGCTGGATATTTCCATGACAGACACTGTGTGATTCTATGGGAGCTGGATATTTCTATGACAGACACTGTGTGATTCTATGGGAGCTGGATATTTCTATGACAGACGCTGTGTGATTCTATGGGAGCTGGATATTTCTATGACAGACACTGTGTGATTCTATGGGAGCTGGATATTTCTATGACAGACACTGTGTTATTCTATGGGAGCTGGATATTTCTATGCCAGACACTGTGTGATTCTATGGGAGCTGGATATTTCTATGACAGACACTGTGTGATTCTATGGGAGCTGGATATTTCTATGACAGACACTGTGTGATTCTATGGGAGCTGGATATTTCTATGACAGGCACTGTGTGATTCTATGGGAGCTGGATATTTCCATGACAGACACTGTGTGATTCTATGGGAGCTGGATATTTCTATGACAGACACTGTGTGATTCTATGGGAGCTGGATATTTCTATGACAGACACTGTGTGATTCTATGGGAGCTGGATATTTCTATGACAGACACTGTGTGATTCTATGGGAGCTGGATATTTCTATGACAGACACTGTGTGATTCTATGGGAGCTGGATATTTCTATGACAGACGCTGTGTGATTCTATGGGAGCTGGATATTTCTATGACAGACACTGTGTGATTCTATGGGAGCCGGATATTTCTATGACAGACACTGTGTGATTCTATGGGAGCTGGATATTTCTATGACAGACACTGTGTGATTCTATGGGAGCTGGATATTTCTATGACAGACACTGTGTGATTCTATGGGAGCTGGATATTTCTATGACAGACACTGTGTGATTATATGGGAGCTGGATATTTCTATGACAGACACTGTGTGATTCTATGGGAGCTGGATATTTCCATGACAGACACTGTGTGATTCTATGGGAGCTGGATATTTCTATGACAGACACTGTGTGATTCTATGGGAGCTGGATATTTCTTTGACAGACACTGTGTGATTCTATGGGAGATGGATATTTCTATGACAGACACTGTGTGATTCTATGGGAGCTGGATATTTCTATGACAGACGCTGTGTGATTCTATGGGAGCTGGATATTTCTATGACAGACACTGTGTGATTCTATGGGAGCTGGATATTTCTATGACAGACACTGTGTGATTCTATGGGAGCTGGATATTTCTATGACAGACACTGTGTGATTCTATGGGAGCTGGATATTTCTATGACAGACACTGTGTGATTCTATGGGAGCTGGATATTTCTATGACAGACACCGTGTGATTCTATGGGAGCTGGATATTTCTATGACAGACACTGTGTGATTCTATGGGAGCTGAATATTTCTATGACAGACACTGTGTGATTCTATGGGAGCTGGATATTTCTATAACAGACACTGTGTGATTCTATGGGAGCTGGATATTTCTATGACAGACGCTGTGTGATTCTATGGGAGCTGGATATTTCTATAACAGACACTGTGTGATTCTATGGGAGCTGGATATTTCTATAACAGACACTGTGTGATTCTATGGGAGCTGGATATTTCTATGACAGACACTGTGTGATTCTATGGGAGCTGGATATTTCTATAACAGGCACTGTGTGATTCTATGGGAGCTGGATATTTCTATAACAGACACTGTGTGATTCTATGGGAGCTGGATATTTCTATGACAGACGCTGTGTGATTCTATGGGAGCTGGATATTTCTATGACAGACACTGTGTGATTCTATGGGAGCTGGATATTTCTATAACAGGCACTGTGTGATTCTATGGGAGCTGGATATTTCTATAACAGACACTGTGTGATTCTATGGGAGCTGGATATTTCTATGCCAGACGCTGTGTGATTCTATGGGAGCTGGATATTTCTATGACAGACACTGTGTGATTCTATGGGAGCTGGATATTTCTATGACAGACACTGTGTGATTCTATGGGAGCTGGATATTTCTATGACAGACGCTGTGTGATTCTATGGGAGCTGGATATTTCTATAACAGACACTGTGTGATTCTATGGGAGCTGGATATTTCTATGACAGACGCTGTGTGATTCTATGGGAGCTGGATATTTCTATGACAGACACTGTGTGATTCTATGGGAGCTGGATATTTCTATGACAGACACTGTGTGATTCTATGGGAGCTGGATATTTCTATGACAGACACTGTGTGATTCTATGGGAGCTGGATATTTCTATAACAGGCACTGTGTGATTCTATGGGAGCTGGATATTTCTATAACAGACACTGTGTGATTCTATGGGAGCTGGATATTTCTATGACAGACGCTGTGTGATTCTATGGGAGCTGGATATTTCTATGACAGACACTGTGTGATTCTATGGGAGCTGGATATTTCTATGACAGACACTGTGTGATTCTATGGGAGCTGGATATTTCTATGACAGACACTGTGTGATTCTATGGGAGCTGGATATTTCTATAACAGGCACTGTGTGATTCTATGGGAGCTGGATATTTCTATAACAGACACTGTGTGATTCTATGGGAGCTGGATATTTCTATGACAGACGCTGTGTGATTCTATGGGAGCTGGATATTTCTATGACAGACACTGTGTGATTCTATGGGAGCTGGATATTTCTATGACAGACACTGTGTGATTCTATGGGAGCTGGATATTTCTATGACAGACGCTGTGTGATTCTATGGGAGCTGGATATTTCTATGACAGACACTGTGTGATTCTATGGGAGCTGGATATTTCTATAACAGGCACTGTGTGATTCTATGGGAGCTGGATATTTCTATAACAGACACTGTGTGATTCTATGGGAGCTGGATATTTCTATGACAGACGCTGTGTGATTCTATGGGAGCTGGATATTTCTATGACAGACACTGTGTGATTCTATGGGAGCTGGATATTTCTATGACAGACACTGTGTGATTCTATGGGAGCTGGATATTTCTATGACAGACGCTGTGTGATTCTATGGGAGCTGGATATTTCTATAACAGACACTGTGTGATTCTATGGGAGCTGGATATTTCTATGACAGACACTGTGTGATTCTATGGGAGCTGGATATTTCTATGCCAGACGCTGTGTGATTCTATGGGAGCTGGATATTTCTATGACAGACACTGTGTGATTCTATGGGAGCTGGATATTTCTATGACAGACATTGTGTGATTCTATGGGAGCTGGATATTTCTATGACAGACACTGTGTGATTCTATGGGAGCTGGATATTTCTATGACAGACACTGTGTGATTCTATGGGAGCTGGATATTTCTATGACAGACACTGTGTGATTCTATGGGAGCTGGATATTTCTATGACAGACACTGTGTGATTCTATGGGAGCTGGATATTTCTATGACAGACACTGTGTGATTCTATGGGAGCTGGATATTTCTATGACAGACACTGTGTGATTCTATGGGAGCTGGATATTTCTATGACAGACACTGTGTGATTCTATAGGAGCTGGATATTTCTATGACAGACACTGTGTGATTATATGGGAGCTGGATATTTCTATGACAGACACTGTGTGATTCTATGGGAGCTGGATATTTCTATAACAGACACTGTGTGATTCTATGGGAGCTGGATATTTCTATGACAGACGCTGTGTGATTCTATGGGAGCTGGATATTTCTATGACAGACACTGTGTGATTCTATGGGAGCTGGATATTTCTATGACAGACACTGTGTGATTCTATGGGAGCTGGATATTTCTATGACAGACACTGTGTGATTCTATGGGAGCTGGATATTTCTATAACAGGCACTGTGTGATTCTATGGGAGCTGGATATTTCTATAACAGACACTGTGTGATTCTATGGGAGCTGGATATTTCTATGACAGACGCTGTGTGATTCTATGGGAGCTGGATATTTCTATGACAGACACTGTGTGATTCTATGGGAGCTGGATATTTCTATGACAGACACTGTGTGATTCTATGGGAGCTGGATATTTCTATGACAGACGCTGTGTGATTCTATGGGAGCTGGATATTTCTATAACAGACACTGTGTGATTCTATGGGAGCTGGATATTTCTATGACAGACACTGTGTGATTCTATGGGAGCTGGATATTTCTATGCCAGACGCTGTGTGATTCTATGGGAGCTGGATATTTCTATGACAGACACTGTGTGATTCTATGGGAGCTGGATATTTCTATGACAGACATTGTGTGATTCTATGGGAGCTGGATATTTCTATGACAGACACTGTGTGATTCTATGGGAGCTGGATATTTCTATGACAGACACTGTGTGATTCTATGGGAGCTGGATATTTCTATGACAGACACTGTGTGATTCTATGGGAGCTGGATATTTCTATGACAGACACTGTGTGATTCTATGGGAGCTGGATATTTCTATGACAGACACTGTGTGATTCTATGGGAGCTGGATATTTCTATGACAGACACTGTGTGATTCTATGGGAGCTGGATATTTCTATGACAGACACTGTGTGATTCTATGGGAGCTGGATATTTCTATGACAGACACTGTGTGATTCTATGGGAGCTGGATATTTCTATGACAGACACTGTGTGATTCTATGGAAGCTGGATATTTCTATGACAGACACTGTGTGATTCTATGGGAGATGGATATTTCTATGACAGACACTGTGTGATTCTATGGGAGCTGGATATTTCTATGACAGACACTGTGTGATTCTATGGGAGCTGGATATTTCTATGACAGACACTGTGTGATTCTATGGAAGCTGGATATTTCTATGACAGGCACTGTGTGATTCTATGGGAGCTGGATATTTCTATGACAGACACTGTGTGATTCTATGGGAGCTGGATATTTCTATGACAGACACTGTGTGATTCTATGGGAGCTGGATATTTCTATGACAGACACTGTGTGATTCTATGGGAGCTGGATATTTCTATGACAGACACTGTGTGATTCTATGGGAGCTGGATATTTCTATGACAGACGCTGTGTGATTCTATGGGAGCTGGATATTTCTATGACAGACGCTGTGTGATTCTATGGGAGCTGGATATTTCTATGACAGACACTGTGTGATTCTATGGGAGCTGGATATTTCCATGACAGACACTATGTGATTCTATGGGAGTTGGATATTTCTATGACAGACACTGTGTGATTCTATGGGAGCTGAATATTTCTATGACAGACACTGTGTGATTCTATGGGAGCTGGATATTTCTATAACAGACACTGTGTGATTCTATGGGAGCTGGATATTTCTATGACAGACGCTGTGTGATTCTATGGGAGCTGGATATTTCTATAACAGACACTGTGTGATTCTATGGGAGCTGGATATTTCTATAACAGACACTGTGTGATTCTATGGGAGCTGGATATTTCTATGACAGACACTGTGTGATTCTATGGGAGCTGGATATTTCTATGACAGACGCTGTGTGATTCTATGGGAGCTGGATATTTCTATGACAGACACTGTGTGATTCTATGGGAGCTGGATATTTCTATAACAGACACTGTGTGATTCTATGGGAGCTGGATATTTCTATAACAGACACTGTGTGATTCTATGGGAGCTGGATATTTCTATGACAGACACTGTGTGATTCTATGGGAGCTGGATATTTCTATAACAGACACTGTGTGATTCTATGGGAGCTGGATATTTCTATGACAGACGCTGTGTGATTCTATGGGAGCTGGATATTTCTATGACAGACACTGTGTGATTCTATGGGAGCTGGATATTTCTATGACAGACACTGTGTGATTCTATGGGAGCTGGATATTTCTATAACAGACACTGTGTGATTCTATGGGAGCTGGATATTTCTATGACAGACGCTGTGTGATTCTATGGGAGCTGGATATTTCTATGACAGACACTGTGTGATTCTATGGGAGCTGGATATTTCTATGACAGACACTGTGTGATTCTATGGGAGCTGGATATTTCTATGACAGACGCTGTGTGATTCTATGGGAGCTGGATATTTCTATAACAGACACTGTGTGATTCTATGGGAGCTGGATATTTCTATGACAGACGCTGTGTGATTCTATGGGAGCTGGATATTTCTATGACAGACACTGTGTGATTCTATGGGAGCTGGATATTTCTATAACAGGCACTGTGTGATTCTATGGGAGCTGGATATTTCTATAACAGACACTGTGTGATTCTATGGGAGCTGGATATTTCTATGACAGACGCTGTGTGATTCTATGGGAGCTGGATATTTCTATGACAGACACTGTGTGATTCTATGGGAGCTGGATATTTCTATGACAGACACTGTGTGATTCTATGGGAGCTGGATATTTCTATGACAGACGCTGTGTGATTCTATGGGAGCTGGATATTTCTATAACAGACACTGTGTGATTCTATGGGAGCTGGATATTTCTATGACAGACACTGTGTGATTCTATGGGAGCTGGATATTTCTATGCCAGACGCTGTGTGATTCTATGGGAGCTGGATATTTCTATGACAGACACTGTGTGATTCTATGGGAGCTGGATATTTCTATGACAGACATTGTGTGATTCTATGGGAGCTGGATATTTCTATGACAGACACTGTGTGATTCTATGGGAGCTGGATATTTCTATGACAGACACTGTGTGATTCTATGGGAGCTGGATATTTCTATGACAGACACTGTGTGATTCTATGGGAGCTGGATATTTCTATGACAGACACTGTGTGATTCTATGGGAGCTGGATATTTCTATGACAGACACTGTGTGATTCTATGGGAGCTGGATATTTCTATGACAGACACTGTGTGATTCTATGGGAGCTGGATATTTCTATGACAGACACTGTGTGATTCTATAGGAGCTGGATATTTCTATGACAGACACTGTGTGATTATATGGGAGCTGGATATTTCTATGACAGACACTGTGTGATTCTATGGGAGCTGGATATTTCTATAACAGACACTGTGTGATTCTATGGGAGCTGGATATTTCTATGACAGACGCTGTGTGATTCTATGGGAGCTGGATATTTCTATGACAGACACTGTGTGATTCTATGGGAGCTGGATATTTCTATGACAGACACTGTGTGATTCTATGGGAGCTGGATATTTCTATGACAGACACTGTGTGATTCTATGGGAGCTGGATATTTCTATAACAGGCACTGTGTGATTCTATGGGAGCTGGATATTTCTATAACAGACACTGTGTGATTCTATGGGAGCTGGATATTTCTATGACAGACGCTGTGTGATTCTATGGGAGCTGGATATTTCTATGACAGACACTGTGTGATTCTATGGGAGCTGGATATTTCTATGACAGACACTGTGTGATTCTATGGGAGCTGGATATTTCTATGACAGACGCTGTGTGATTCTATGGGAGCTGGATATTTCTATAACAGACACTGTGTGATTCTATGGGAGCTGGATATTTCTATGACAGACACTGTGTGATTCTATGGGAGCTGGATATTTCTATGCCAGACGCTGTGTGATTCTATGGGAGCTGGATATTTCTATGACAGACACTGTGTGATTCTATGGGAGCTGGATATTTCTATGACAGACATTGTGTGATTCTATGGGAGCTGGATATTTCTATGACAGACACTGTGTGATTCTATGGGAGCTGGATATTTCTATGACAGACACTGTGTGATTCTATGGGAGCTGGATATTTCTATGACAGACACTGTGTGATTCTATGGGAGCTGGATATTTCTATGACAGACACTGTGTGATTCTATGGGAGCTGGATATTTCTATGACAGACACTGTGTGATTCTATGGGAGCTGGATATTTCTATGACAGACACTGTGTGATTCTATGGGAGCTGGATATTTCTATGACAGACACTGTGTGATTCTATGGGAGCTGGATATTTCTATGACAGACACTGTGTGATTCTATGGGAGCTGGATATTTCTATGACAGACACTGTGTGATTCTATGGAAGCTGGATATTTCTATGACAGACACTGTGTGATTCTATGGGAGATGGATATTTCTATGACAGACACTGTGTGATTCTATGGGAGCTGGATATTTCTATGACAGACACTGTGTGATTCTATGGGAGCTGGATATTTCTATGACAGACACTGTGTGATTCTATGGAAGCTGGATATTTCTATGACAGGCACTGTGTGATTCTATGGGAGCTGGATATTTCTATGACAGACACTGTGTGATTCTATGGGAGCTGGATATTTCTATGACAGACACTGTGTGATTCTATGGGAGCTGGATATTTCTATGACAGACACTGTGTGATTCTATGGGAGCTGGATATTTCTATGACAGACACTGTGTGATTCTATGGGAGCTGGATATTTCTATGACAGACGCTGTGTGATTCTATGGGAGCTGGATATTTCTATGACAGACGCTGTGTGATTCTATGGGAGCTGGATATTTCTATGACAGACACTGTGTGATTCTATGGGAGCTGGATATTTCCATGACAGACACTATGTGATTCTATGGGAGTTGGATATTTCTATGACAGACACTGTGTGATTCTATGGGAGCTGAATATTTCTATGACAGACACTGTGTGATTCTATGGGAGCTGGATATTTCTATAACAGACACTGTGTGATTCTATGGGAGCTGGATATTTCTATGACAGACGCTGTGTGATTCTATGGGAGCTGGATATTTCTATAACAGACACTGTGTGATTCTATGGGAGCTGGATATTTCTATAACAGACACTGTGTGATTCTATGGGAGCTGGATATTTCTATGACAGACACTGTGTGATTCTATGGGAGCTGGATATTTCTATGACAGACGCTGTGTGATTCTATGGGAGCTGGATATTTCTATGACAGACACTGTGTGATTCTATGGGAGCTGGATATTTCTATAACAGGCACTGTGTGATTCTATGGGAGCTGGATATTTCTATAACAGACACTGTGTGATTCTATGGGAGCTGGATATTTCTATGACAGACGCTGTGTGATTCTATGGGAGCTGGATATTTCTATGACAGACACTGTGTGATTCTATGGGAGCTGGATATTTCTATGACAGACACTGTGTGATTCTATGGGAGCTGGATATTTCTATGACAGACGCTGTGTGATTCTATGGGAGCTGGATATTTCTATAACAGACACTGTGTGATTCTATGGGAGCTGGATATTTCTATGACAGACACTGTGTGATTCTATGGGAGCTGGATATTTCTATGCCAGACGCTGTGTGATTCTATGGGAGCTGGATATTTCTATGACAGACACTGTGTGATTCTATGGGAGCTGGATATTTCTATGACAGACATTGTGTGATTCTATGGGAGCTGGATATTTCTATGCCAGACGCTGTGTGATTCTATGGGAGCTGGATATTTCTATGACAGACACTGTGTGATTCTATGGGAGCTGGATATTTCTATGACAGACATTGTGTGATTCTATGGGAGCTGGATATTTCTATGACAGACACTGTGTGATTCTATGGGAGCTGGATATTTCTATGACAGACACTGTGTGATTCTATGGGAGCTGGATATTTCTATGACAGACACTGTGTGATTCTATGGGAGCTGGATATTTCTATGACAGACACTGTGTGATTCTATGGGAGCTGGATATTTCTATGACAGACACTGTGTGATTCTATGGGAGCTGGATATTTCTATGACAGACACTGTGTGATTCTATGGGAGCTGGATATTTCTATGACAGACACTGTGTGATTCTATAGGAGCTGGATATTTCTATGACAGACACTGTGTGATTATATGGGAGCTGGATATTTCTATGACAGACACTGTGTGATTCTATGGGAGCTGGATATTTCTATAACAGACACTGTGTGATTCTATGGGAGCTGGATATTTCTATGACAGACGCTGTGTGATTCTATGGGAGCTGGATATTTCTATGACAGACACTGTGTGATTCTATGGGAGCTGGATATTTCTATGACAGACACTGTGTGATTCTATGGGAGCTGGATATTTCTATGACAGACACTGTGTGATTCTATGGGAGCTGGATATTTCTATAACAGGCACTGTGTGATTCTATGGGAGCTGGATATTTCTATAACAGACACTGTGTGATTCTATGGGAGCTGGATATTTCTATGACAGACGCTGTGTGATTCTATGGGAGCTGGATATTTCTATGACAGACACTGTGTGATTCTATGGGAGCTGGATATTTCTATGACAGACACTGTGTGATTCTATGGGAGCTGGATATTTCTATGACAGACGCTGTGTGATTCTATGGGAGCTGGATATTTCTATAACAGACACTGTGTGATTCTATGGGAGCTGGATATTTCTATGACAGACACTGTGTGATTCTATGGGAGCTGGATATTTCTATGCCAGACGCTGTGTGATTCTATGGGAGCTGGATATTTCTATGACAGACACTGTGTGATTCTATGGGAGCTGGATATTTCTATGACAGACATTGTGTGATTCTATGGGAGCTGGATATTTCTATGACAGACACTGTGTGATTCTATGGGAGCTGGATATTTCTATGACAGACACTGTGTGATTCTATGGGAGCTGGATATTTCTATGACAGACACTGTGTGATTCTATGGGAGCTGGATATTTCTATGACAGACACTGTGTGATTCTATGGGAGCTGGATATTTCTATGACAGACACTGTGTGATTCTATGGGAGCTGGATATTTCTATGACAGACACTGTGTGATTCTATGGGAGCTGGATATTTCTATGACAGACACTGTGTGATTCTATGGGAGCTGGATATTTCTATGACAGACACTGTGTGATTCTATGGGAGCTGGATATTTCTATGACAGACACTGTGTGATTCTATGGAAGCTGGATATTTCTATGACAGACACTGTGTGATTCTATGGGAGATGGATATTTCTATGACAGACACTGTGTGATTCTATGGGAGCTGGATATTTCTATGACAGACACTGTGTGATTCTATGGGAGCTGGATATTTCTATGACAGACACTGTGTGATTCTATGGAAGCTGGATATTTCTATGACAGGCACTGTGTGATTCTATGGGAGCTGGATATTTCTATGACAGACACTGTGTGATTCTATGGGAGCTGGATATTTCTATGACAGACACTGTGTGATTCTATGGGAGCTGGATATTTCTATGACAGACACTGTGTGATTCTATGGGAGCTGGATATTTCTATGACAGACACTGTGTGATTCTATGGGAGCTGGATATTTCTATGACAGACACTGTGTGATTCTATGGGAGCTGGATATTTCTATGACAGACGCTGTGTGATTCTATGGGAGCTGGATATTTCTATGACAGACACTGTGTGATTCTATGGGAGCTGGATATTTCCATGACAGACACTATGTGATTCTATGGGAGCTGGATATTTCTATGACAGACACTGTGTGATTCTATGGGAGCTGAATATTTCTATGACAGACACTGTGTGATTCTATGGGAGCTGGATATTTCTATAACAGACACTGTGTGATTCTATGGGAGCTGGATATTTCTATGACAGACGCTGTGTGATTCTATGGGAGCTGGATATTTCTATAACAGACACTGTGTGATTCTATGGGAGCTGGATATTTCTATAACAGACACTGTGTGATTCTATGGGAGCTGGATATTTCTATGACAGACACTGTGTGATTCTATGGGAGCTGGATATTTCTATGACAGACACTGTGTGATTCTATGGGAGCTGGATATTTCTATGACAGACGCTGTGTGATTCTATGGGAGCTGGATATTTCTATAACAGACACTGTGTGATTCTATGGGAGCTGGATATTTCTATGACAGACACTGTGTGATTCTATGGGAGCTGGATATTTCTATGCCAGACGCTGTGTGATTCTATGGGAGCTGGATATTTCTATGACAGACACTGTGTGATTCTATGGGAGCTGGATATTTCTATGACAGACATTGTGTGATTCTATGGGAGCTGGATATTTCTATGACAGACACTGTGTGATTCTATGGGAGCTGGATATTTCTATGACAGACACTGTGTGATTCTATGGGAGCTGGATATTTCTATGACAGACACTGTGTGATTCTATGGGAGCTGGATATTTCTATGACAGACACTGTGTGATTCTATGGGAGATGGATATTTCTATGACAGACACTGTGTGATTCTATGGGAGCTGGATATTTCTATGACAGACACTGTGTGATTCTATGGGAGCTGGATATTTCTATGACAGACACTGTGTGATTCTATGGAAGCTGGATATTTCTATGACAGGCACTGTGTGATTCTATGGGAGCTGGATATTTCTATGACAGACACTGTGTGATTCTATGGGAGCTGGATATTTCTATGACAGACACTGTGTGATTCTATGGGAGCTGGATATTTCTATGACAGACACTGTGTGATTCTATGGGAGCTGGATATTTCTATGACAGACACTGTGTGATTCTATGGGAGCTGGATATTTCTATGACAGACACTGTGTGATTCTATGGGAGCTGGATATTTCTATGACAGACGCTGTGTGATTCTATGGGAGCTGGATATTTCTATGACAGACACTGTGTGATTCTATGGGAGCTGGATATTTCCATGACAGACACTATGTGATTCTATGGGAGCTGGATATTTCTATGACAGACACTGTGTGATTCTATGGGAGCTGAATATTTCTATGACAGACACTGTGTGATTCTATGGGAGCTGGATATTTCTATGACAGACACTGTGTGATTCTATGGGAGCTGGATATTTCTATGACAGACACTGTGTGATTCTATGGGAGCTGGATATTTCTATGACAGACACTGTGTGATTCTATGGGAGCTGGATATTTCTATGACAGACACTGTGTGATTCTATGGAAGCTGGATATTTCTATGACAGACACTGTGTGATTCTATGGGAGATGGATATTTCTATGACAGACACTGTGTGATTCTATGGGAGCTGGATATTTCTATGACAGACACTGTGTGATTCTATGGGAGCTGGATATTTCTATGACAGACACTGTGTGATTCTATGGAAGCTGGATATTTCTATGACAGGCACTGTGTGATTCTATGGGAGCTGGATATTTCTATGACAGACACTGTGTGATTCTATGGGAGCTGGATATTTCTATGACAGACACTGTGTGATTCTATGGGAGCTGGATATTTCTATGACAGACACTGTGTGATTCTATGGGAGCTGGATATTTCTATGACAGACACTGTGTGATTCTATGGGAGCTGGATATTTCTATGACAGACACTGTGTGATTCTATGGGAGCTGGATATTTCTATGACAGACGCTGTGTGATTCTATGGGAGCTGGATATTTCTATGACAGACACTGTGTGATTCTATGGGAGCTGGATATTTCCATGACAGACACTATGTGATTCTATGGGAGCTGGATATTTCTATGACAGACACTGTGTGATTCTATGGGAGCTGGATATTTCTATGACAGACACCGTGTGATTATATGGGAGCTGGATATTTCTATGACAGACACTGTGTGATTCTATGGGAGCTGGATATTTCTATGACAGACACTGTGTGATTCTATGGGAGCTGGATATTTCTATGACAGACACTGTGTGATTCTATGGGAGCTGGATATTTCTATGACAGACACTGTGTGATTCTATGGGAGCTGGATATTTCTATGACAGACGCTGTCTGATTCTATGGGAGCTGGATATTTCTATGACAGACACTGTGTGATTCTATGGGAGCTGGATATTTCTATGACAGACGCTGTGTGATTCAATGGGAGCTGGATATTTCTATGACAGACACTGTGTGATTCTATGGGAGCTGGATATTTCTATGACAGACGCTGTGTGATTCTATGGGAGCTGGATATTTCTATGACAGACGCTGTGTGATTCTATGGGAGCTGGATATTTCTATGACAGACACTGTGTGATTCTATGGGAGCTGGATATTTCTATGACAGACGCTGTGTGATTCTATGGGAGCTGGATATTTCTATGACAGACACTGTGTGATTCTATGGGAGCTGGATATTTCTATGACAGACACTGTGTGATTCTATGGGAGCTGGATATTTCTATGACAGACACTGTGTGATTCTATGGGAGCTGGATATTTCTATGACAGAAGCTGTGTGATTCTATGGGAGCTGGATATTTCTATGACAGACACTTTGTGATTCTGTGGGAGCTGGATATTTCTATGACAGACACTGTGTGATTCTATGGGAGCTGGATATTTCTATGACAGACGCTGTGTGATTCTATGGGAGCTGGATATTTCTATGACAGACGCTGTGTGATTCTATGGGAGCTGGATATTTCTATGACAGACGCTGTGTGATTCTATGGGAGCTGGATATTTCTATCATAGACACTGTGTGATTCTATGGGAGCTGGATATTTCTATGACAGACACTGTGTGATTCTATGGGAGCTGGATATTTCTATGACAGACACTGTGTGATTCTATGGGAGCTGGATATTTCTATGACAGACACTGTGTGATTCTATGGGAGCTGGATATTTCCATGACAGACACTGTGTGATTCTATGGGAGCTGGATATTTCTATTACAGGCACTGTGTGATTCTATGGGAGCTGGATATTTCTATGACAGACACTGTGTGATTCTATGGGAGCTGGATATTTCTATGACAGACACTGTGTGATTCTATGGGAGCTGGATATTTCTATGACAGACACTGTGTGATTCTATGGGAGCTGGATATTTCTATGACAGACACTGTGTGATTATATGGGAGCTGGATATTTCTATGACAGACACTGTGTGATTCTATGTGAGCTGGATATTTCTATTACAGACACTGTGTGATTCTATGGGAGCTGGATATTTCTATGACAGACACTGTGTGATTCTATGGGAGCTGGATATTTCTATGACAGACACTGTGTGATTCTATGGGAGCTGGATATTTCTATGACAGACACTGTGTGATTATATGGGAGCTGGATATTTCTATGACAGACACTGTGTGATTCTATGGGAGCTGGATATTTCTATGACAGACACTGTGTGATTCTATGGGAGCTGGATATTTCTATGACAGACACTGTGTGATTCTATGGGAGCTGGATATTTCTATGACAGACACTGTGTGATTTTATGGGAGCTGGATATTTCTATGACAGACACTGTGTGATTCTATGTGAGCTGGATATTTCTATGACAGACACTGTGTGATTCTATGGGAGCCGGATATTTCTATGATTGACACTGTGTGACTCTATAGGAGCTGGATATTTCTATGACAGACGCTGTGTGATTCTATGGGAGCTGGATATTTCTATGACAGACACTGTGTGATTCTATGGGAGCTGGATATTTCTATTACAGGCACTGTGTGATTCTATGGGAGCTGGATATTTCTATGACAGACGCTGTGTGATTCTGTGGGAGCTGGATATTTCTATGACAGACGCTGTGTGATTCTGTGGGAGCTGGATATTTATATGACAGACACTGTGTGATTCTATGGGAGCTGGATATTTCTATGACAGACACTGTGTGATTCTGTGGGAGCTGGATATTTCTATGACAGACACTGTGTGATTCTGTGGGAGCTGGATATTTATATGACAGACGCTGTGTGATTCTATGGGAGCTGGATATTTCTATGACAGACACTGTGTGATTCTATGGGAGCTGGATATTTCTATGACAGACACTGTGTGATTCTATGGGAGCTGGATATTTCTATGACAGACGCTGTGTGATTCTATGGGAGCTGGATATTTCTATGACAGACACTGTGTGACTCTATAGGAGCTGGATATTTCTATGACAGACACTGTGTGATTCTATGGGAGCTGGATATTTCTATGACAGACACTGTGTGATTCTATGGGAGCTGGATATTTCTATGACAGACGCTGTGTGATTCTATGGGAGCTGGATATTTCTATGACAGACGCTGTGTGATTCTATGGGAGCTGGATATTTCTATGACAGACACTGTGTGACTCTATAGGAGCTGGATATTTCTATGACAGACACTGTGTGATTCTATGGGAGCTGGATATTTCTATGACAGACACTGTGTGATTCTATGGGAGCTGGATATTTCTATGACAGACACTGTGTGATTCTATGGGAGCTGGATATTTCTATGACAGACACTGTGTGATTCTATGGGAGCTGGATATTTCTATGACAGACACTGTGTGATTCTATGGGAGCCGGATATTTCTATGATTGACACTGTGTGACTCTATAGGAGCTGGATATTTCTATGACAGACACTGTGTGACTCTATAGGAGCTGGATATTTCTGTGACAGACACTGTGTGATTCTATGGGAGCTGGATATTTCTATGACAGACACTGTGTGATTCTATGGGAGCTGGATATTTCTATGACAGACACTGTGTGATTCTATGGGAGCTGGATATTTCTATGACAGACACTGTGTGATTCTATGAGAGCCGGATATTTCTATGATTGACACTGTGTGACTCTATAGGAGCTGGATATTTCTATGACAGACACTGTGTGATTCTATGGGAGCCGGATATTTCTATGATTGACACTGTGTGACTCTATAGGAGCTGGATATTTCTATGACAGACACTGTGTGACTCTATAGGAGCTGGATATTTCTGTGACAGACACTGTGTGATTCTATGGGAGCTGGATATTTCTATGACAGACACTGTGTGATTCTATGGGAGCTGGATATTTCTATAACAGACACTGTGTGATTCTATGGGAGCTGGATATTTCTATGACAGACACTGTGTGATTCTATGGGAGCTGGATATTTCTATGACAGACACTGTGTGATTCTATGGGAGCTGGATATTTCTATGACAGACACTGTGTGATTCTATGGGAGCTGGATATTTCTATGACAGACGCTGTGTGATTCTATGGGAGCTGGATATTTCTATGACAGACACTGTGTGATTATATGGGAGCTGGATATTTCTATAACAGACACTGTGTGATTATATGGGAGCTGGATATTTCTATGACAGACACTGTGTGATTCTATGGGAGCTGGATATTTCTATGACAGACACTGTGTGATTCTATGAGAGCTGGATATTTCTATGACAGACGCTGTGTGATTCTATGGGAGCTGGATATTTCTATGACAGACACTGTGTGATTATATGGGAGCTGGATATTTCTATGACAGACACTGTGTGATTCTATGGGAGCTGAATATTTCTATGACAGACACTGTGTGATTCTATGGAAGCTGGATATTTCTATGACAGACACTGTGTGATTCTATGGGAGCCGGATATTTCTATGATTGACACTGTGTGACTCTATAGGAGCTGGATATTTCTATGACAGACACTGTGTGACTCTATAGGAGCTGGATATTTCTGTGACAGACACTGTGTGATTCTATGGGAGCTGGATATTTCTATGACAGACACTGTGTGATTCTATGGGAGCTGGATATTTCTATGACAGACACTGTGTGATTCTATGGGAGCTGGATATTTCTATGACAGACACTGTGTGATTATATGGGAGCTGGATATTTCTATAACAGACACTGTGTGATTATATGGGAGCTGGATATTTCTATGACAGACACTGTGTGATTCTATGGGAGCTGGATATTTCTATGACAGACACTGTGTGATTCTATGAGAGCTGGATATTTCTATGACAGACGCTGTGTGATTCTATGGGAGCTGGATATTTCTATGACAGACACTGTGTGATTATATGGGAGCTGGATATTTCTATGACAGACACTGTGTGATTCTATGGGAGCTGGATATTTCTATGACAGACACTGTGTGATTCTATGGGAGCTGGATATTTCTATGACAGACACTGTGTGATTCTATGGGAGCTGGATATTTCTATGACAGACACTGTGTGATTCTATGGGAGCTGGATATTTCTATGACAGACACTGTGTGATTCTATGGGAGCTGGATATTTCCATGACAGACACTGTGTGATTCTATGGGAGCTGGATATTTCTATTACAGGCACTGTGTGATTCTATGGGAGCTGGATATTTCTATGACAGACACTGTGTGATTCTATGGGAGCTGGATATTTCTATGACAGACACTGTGTGATTCTATGGGAGCTGGATATTTCTATGACAGACACTGTGTGATTCTATGGGAGCTGGATATTTCTATGACAGACACTGTGTGATTATATGGGAGCTGGATATTTCTATGACAGACACTGTGTGATTCTATGTGAGCTGGATATTTCTATGACAGACACTGTGTGATTCTATGGGAGCTGGATATTTCTATGACAGACACTGTGTGATTCTATGGGAGCTGGATATTTCTATGACAGACACTGTGTGATTCTATGGGAGCTGGATATTTCTATGACAGACACTGTGTGATTATATGGGAGCTGGATATTTCTATGACAGACACTGTGTGATTCTATGGGAGCTGGATATTTCTATGACAGACACTGTGTGATTATATGGGAGCTGGATATTTCTATGACAGACACTGTGTGATTCTATGGGAGCTGGATATTTCTATGACAGACACTGTGTGATTCTATGGGAGCCGGATATTTCTATGATTGACACTGTGTGACTCTATAGGAGCTGGATATTTCTATGACAGACGCTGTGTGATTCTATGGGAGCTGGATATTTCTATGACAGACACTGTGTGATTCTATGGGAGCTGGATATTTCTATGACAGACACTGTGTGATTATATGGGAGCTGGATATTTCTATGACAGACGCTGTGTGATTCTGTGGGAGCTGGATATTTATATGACAGACACTGTGTGATTCTATGGGAGCTGGATATTTCCATGACAGACACTGTGTGATTCTATGGGAGCTGGATATTTCTATGACAGACACTGTGTGATTCTGTGGGAGCTGGATATTTATATGACAGATGCTGTGTGATTCTATGGGAGCTGGATATTTCTATGACAGACACTGTGTGATTCTATGGGAGCTGGATATTTCTATGACAGACACTGTGTGATTCTATGGGAGCTGGATATTTCTATGACAGACGCTGTGTGATTCTATGGGAGCTGGATATTTCTATGACAGACACTGTGTGACTCTATAGGAGCTGGATATTTCTATGACAGACACTGTGTGATTCTATGGGAGCTGGATATTTCTATGACAGACACTGTGTGATTCTATGGGAGCTGGATATTTCTATGACAGACACTGTGTGATTCTATGGGAGCTGGATATTTCTATGACAGACACTGTGTGATTCTATGGGAGCCGGATATTTCTATGATTGACACTGTGTGACTCTATAGGAGCTGGATATTTCTATGACAGACACTGTGTGACTCTATAGGAGCTGGATATTTCTGTGACAGACACTGTGTGATTCTATGGGAGCTGGATATTTCTATGACAGACACTGTGTGATTCTATGGGAGCTGGATATTTCTATGACAGACACTGTGTGATTCTATGGGAGCTGGATATTTCTATGACAGACACTGTGTGATTCTATGGGAGCCGGATATTTCTATGATTGACACTGTGTGATTCTATGGGAGCTGGATATTTCTATGACAGACACTGTGTGATTCTATGGGAGCCGGATATTTCTATGATTGACACTGTGTGACTCTATAGGAGCTGGATATTTCTATGACAGACACTGTGTGACTCTATAGGAGCTGGATATTTCTGTGACAGACACTGTGTGATTCTATGGGAGCTGGATATTTCTATGACAGACACTGTGTGATTCTATGGGAGCTGGATATTTCTATAACAGACACTGTGTGATTCTATGGGAGCTGGATATTTCTATGACAGACACTGTGTGATTCTATGGGAGCTGGATATTTCTATGACAGACACTGTGTGATTCTATGGGAGCTGGATATTTCTATGACAGACACTGTGTGATTCTATGGGAGCTGGATATTTCTATGACAGACGCTGTGTGATTCTATGGGAGCTGGATATTTCTATGACAGACACTGTGTGATTATATGGGAGCTGGATATTTCTATAACAGACACTGTGTGATTATATGGGAGCTGGATATTTCTATGACAGACACTGTGTGATTCTATGGGAGCTGGATATTTCTATGACAGACACTGTGTGATTCTATGAGAGCTGGATATTTCTATGACAGACGCTGTGTGATTCTATGGGAGCTGGATATTTCTATGACAGACACTGTGTGATTATATGGGAGCTGGATATTTCTATGACAGACACTGTGTGATTCTATGGGAGCTGAATATTTCTATGACAGACACTGTGTGATTCTATGGAAGCTGGATATTTCTATGACAGACACTGTGTGATTCTATGGGAGCCGGATATTTCTATGATTGACACTGTGTGACTCTATAGGAGCTGGATATTTCTATGACAGACACTGTGTGACTCTATAGGAGCTGGATATTTCTGTGACAGACACTGTGTGATTCTATGGGAGCTGGATATTTCTATGACAGACACTGTGTGATTCTATGGGAGCTGGATATTTCTATGACAGACACTGTGTGATTCTATGGGAGCTGGATATTTCTATGACAGACACTGTGTGATTATATTGGAGCTGGATATTTCTATAACAGACACTGTGTGATTATATGGGAGCTGGATATTTCTATGACAGACACTGTGTGATTCTATGGGAGCTGGATATTTCTATGACAGACACTGTGTGATTCTATGGGAGCTGGATATTTCTATGACAGACACTGTGTGATTCTATGAGAGCTGGATATTTCTATGACAGACGCTGTGTGATTCTATGGGAGCTGGATATTTCTATGACAGACACTGTGTGATTATATGGGAGCTGGATATTTCTATGACAGACACTGTGTGATTCTATGGGAGCTGGATATTTCTATGACAGACACTGTGTGATTCTATGGAAGCTGGATATTTCTATGACAGACACTGTGTGACTCTATAGGAGCTGGATATTTCTGTGACAGACACTGTGTGATTCTATGGGAGCTGGATATTTCTATGACAGACACTGTGTGATTCTATGGGAGCTGGATATTTCTATAACAGACACTGTGTGATTCTATGGGAGCTGGATATTTCTATGACAGACACTATGTGATTCTATGGGAGCTGGATATTTCTATGACAGACACTGTGTGATTCTATGGGAGCTGGATATTTCTATGACAGACACTGTGTGATTCTATGGGAGCTGGATATTTCTATGACAGACGCTGTGTGATTCTATGGGAGCTGGATATTTCTATGACAGACACTGTGTGATTATATGGGAGCTGGATATTTCTATGACAGACACTGTGTGATTCTATGGGAGCTGGATATTTCTATGACAGACACTGTGTGATTCTATGAGAGCTGGATATTTCTATGACAGACGCTGTGTGATTCTATGGGAGCTGGATATTTCTATGACAGACACTGTGTGATTATATGGGAGCTGGATATTTCTATGACAGACACTGTGTGATTCTATGGGAGCTGAATATTTCTATGACAGACACTGTGTGATTCTATGGAAGCTGGATATTTCTATGACAGACACTGTGTGATTCTATGGGAGCCGGATATTTCTATGATTGACACTGTGTGACTCTATAGGAGCTGGATATTTCTATGACAGACACTGTGTGACTCTATAGGAGCTGGATATTTCTGTGACAGACACTGTGTGATTCTATGGGAGCTGGATATTTCTATGACAGACACTGTGTGATTCTATGAGAGCTGGATATTTCTGTGACAGACACTGTGTGATTCTATGGGAGCTGGATATTTCTATGACAGACACTGTGTGATTCTATGGGAGCTGGATATTTCTATGACAGACACTGTGTGATTCTATGGGAGCTGGATATTTCTATGACAGACACTGTGTGATTCTATGGGAGCTGGATATTTCTATGACAGACACTGTGTGATTATATGGGAGCTGGATATTTCTATAACAGACACTGTGTGATTATATGGGAGCTGGATATTTCTATGACAGACACTGTGTGATTCTATGGGAGCTGGATATTTCTATGACAGACACTGTGTGATTCTATGGGAGCTGGATATATCTATGACAGACACTGTGTGATTCTATGAGAGCTGGATATTTCTATGACAGACGCTGTGTGATTCTATGGGAGCTGGATATTTCTATGACAGACGCTGTGTGATTCTATGGGAGCTGGATATTTCTATGACAGACACTGTGTGATTATATGGGAGCTGGATATTTCTATAACAGACACTGTGTGATTATATGGGAGCTGGATATTTCTATGACAGACACTGTGTGATTCTATGGGAGCTGGATATTTCTATGACAGACACTGTGTGATTCTATGGGAGCTGGATATTTCTATGACAGACGCTGTGTGATTCTATGGGAGCTGGATATTTCTATGACAGACACTGTGTGATTCTATGGGAGCTGGATATTTCTATGACAGACGCTGTGTGATTCTATGGGAGCTGGATATTTCTATGACAGACACTGTGTGATTCTATGTGAGCTGGATATTTCTATGACAGACACTGTGTGATTCTATGGGAGCTGGATATTTCTATGACAGACACTGTGTGATTCTATGGGAGCTGGATATTTCTATGACAGACACTGTGTGATTCTATGGGAGCCGGATATTTCTATGACAGACACTGTGTGATTCTATGGGAGCCGGATATTTCTATGACAGACGCTGTGTGATTCTATGGGAGCTGGATATTTCTATGACAGACACTGTGTGATTCTATGGGAGCTGGATATTTCTATGACAGACACTGTGTGATTCTATGGGAGCTGGATATTTCTATGACAGACACTATGTGATTCTATGGGAGCTGGATATTTCTATGACAGACACTGTGTGATTCTATGGGAGCTGGATATTTCTATGACAGACACTGTGTGATTCTATGGGAGCTGGATATTTCTATGACAGACGCTGTGTGACTCTATGGGAGCTGGATATTTCTATGACAGACACTGTGTGATTCTATGGGAGCTGGATATTTCTATGACAGACACTGTGTGATTCTATGGGAGCTGGATATTTCTATGACAGACACTGTGTGATTCTATGGGAGCTGGATATTTCTATGACAGACACTGTGTGATTCTATGGGAGCTGGATATTTCTATGACAGACACTGTGTGATTCTATGGGAGCTGGATATTTCTATGACAGACACTGTGTGATTCTATGGGAGCTGGATATTTCTATGACAGACACTGTGTGATTCTATGGGAGCTGGATATTTCTATGACAGACGCTGTGTGATTCTATGGGAGCTGGATATTTCTATGACAGACACTGTGTGATTCTATGTGAGCTGGATATTTCTATGACAGACACTGTGTGATTCTATGGGAGCTGGATATTTCTATGACAGACACTGTGTGATTCTATGGGAGCTGGATATTTCTATGACAGACACTGTGTGATTCTATGGGAGCTGGATATTTCTATGACAGACACTGTGTGATTCTATGGGAGCTGGATATTTCTATGACAGACACTGTGTGATTCTATGGGAGCTGGATATTTCTATGACAGACACTGTGTGATTCTATGGGAGCTGGATATTTCTATGACAGACACTGTGTGATTCTATGGGAGCTGGATATTTCTATGACAGACACTGTGTGATTCTATGGGAGCTGGATATTTCTATGACAGACACTGTGTGATTCTATGGGAGCTGGATATTTCTATTACAGACACTGTGTGATTCTATGGGAGCTGGATATTTCTATGACAGACACTGTGTGATTCTATGGGAGCTGGATATTTCTATGACAGACACTGTGTGATTCTATGGGAGCTGGATATTTCTATGACAGACACTGTGTGATTCTATGGGAGCTGGATATTTCTATGACAGACACTGTGTGATTCTATGGGAGCTGGATATTTCTATGACAGACACTGTGTGATTCTATGGGAGCTGGATATTTCTATTACAGACACTGTGTGATTCTATGGGAGCTGGATATTTCTATGACAGACACTATGTGATTCTATGGGAGCTGGATATTTCTATGACAGACACTGTGTGATTCTATGGGAGCTGGATATTTCTATGACAGACACTGTGTGATTCTATGGGAGCTGGATATTTCTATGACAGACACTGTGTGATTCTATGGGAGCTGGATATTTCTATGACAGACACTGTGTGATTCTATGGGAGCTGGATATTTCTATAACAGACACTGTGTGACTCTATAGGAGCTGGATATTTCTATGACAGACACTGTGTGATTCTATGGGAGCTGGATATTTCTATAACAGACACTGTGTGATTCTATGGGAGCTGGATATTTCTATGACAGACACTGTGTGATTCTATGGGAGCTGGATATTTCTATGACAGACACTGTGTGATTCTATGGGAGCTGGATATTTCTATGACAGACACTGTGTGATTCTATGGGAGCTGGATATTTCTATGACAGGCACTGTGTGATTCTATGGGAGCTGGATATTTCTATAACAGACACTGTGTGATTCTATGGGAGCTGGATATTTCTATGACAGGCACTGTGTGATTCTATGGGAGCTGGATATTTCTATGACAGACACTGTGTGATTCTGTGGGAGCTGGATATTTCTATGATTGACACTGTGTGATTCTATGGGAGCTGGATATTTCTATGACAGACACTGTGTGATTCTATGGGAGCTGGATATTTCTATGACAGACACTGTGTGATTCTATGGGAGCCGGATATTTCTATGACAGACACTGTGTGATTCTATGGGAGCTGGATATTTCTATAACAGACACTGTGTGATTCTATGGGAGCTGGATATTTCTATGACAGACACTGTGTGATTCTATGGGAGCCGGATATTTCTATGATTGACACTGTGTGACTCTATAGGAGCTGGATATTTCTATGACAGACACTGTGTGACTCTATAGGAGCTGGATATTTCTGTGACAGACACTGTGTGATTCTATGGGAGCTGGATATTTCTATGACAGACACTGTGTGATTCTATGGGAGCTGGATATTTCTATGACAGACACTGTGTGATTCTATGGGAGCTGGATATTTCTATGACAGACACTGTGTGATTCTATGGGAGCTGGATATTTCTATGACAGACACTGTGTGATTATATGGGAGCTGGATATTTCTATGACAGACGCTGTGTGATTCTATGGGAGCTGGATATTTCTATGACAGACACTGTGTGATTCTATGGGAGCTGGATATTTCTATGACAGACACTGTGTGATTCTATGGGAGCCGGATATTTCTATGACAGACACTGTGTGATTCTATGGGAGCTGGATATTTCTATAACAGACACTGTGTGATTCTATGGGAGCTGGATATTTCTATGACAGACACTGTGTGATTATATGGGAGCTGGATATTTCTATGACAGACGCTGTGTGATTCTATCGGAGCTGGATATTTCTATGACAGACACTGTGTGATTCTGTGGGAGCTGGATATTTCTATGACAGACACTGTGTGATTCTATGGGAGCTGGATATTTCTATGACAGACGCTGTGTGATTCTATGGGAGCTGGATATTTCTATGACAGACACTGTGTGATTCTGTGGGAGCTGGATATTTCTATGACAGACACTGTGTGATTCTATGGGAGCTGGATATTTCTATGACAGACACTGTGTGATTCTGTGGGAGCTGGATATTTCTATGACAGACACTGTGATTCTATGGGAGCTGGATATTTCTATGACAGACACTGTGTGATTCTATGGGAGCTGGATATTTCTATGACAGACGCTGTGTGATTCTATGGGAGCTGGATATTTCTATGACAGACACTGTGTGATTCTATGGGAGCTGGATATTTCTATGACAGACACTGTGTGATTCTATGGGAGCTGGATATTTCTATGACAGACACTGTGTGATTCTATGGGAGCTGGATATTTCTATGACAGACACTGTGTGATTCTATGGGAGCTGGATATTTCTATGACAGACACTGTGTGATTCTATGGGAGCTGGATATTTCTATAACAGACACTGTGTGATTCTATGGGAGCTGGATATTTCTATGACAGACACTGTGTGATTCTATGGGAGCTGGATATTTCTATAACAGACACTGTGTGATTCTATGGGAGCTGGATATTTCTATGACAGACACTGTGTGATTCTATGGGAGCTGGATATTTCTATAACAGACACTGTGTGACTCTATAGGAGCTGGATATTTCTATGACAGACACTGTGTGATTCTATGGGAGCTGGATATTTCTATAACAGACACTGTGTGATTCTATGGGAGCTGGATATTTCTATGACAGACACTGTGTGATTCTATGGGAGCTGGATATTTCTATGACAGACACTGTGTGATTCTATGGGAGCTGGATATTTCTATGACAGACACTGTGTGATTATATGGGAGCTGGATATTTCTATGACAGACACTGTGTGATTCTATGGGAGCTGGATATTTCTATGACAGACACTGTGTGATTCTATGGGAGCTGGATATTTCTATGACAGACACTGTGTGATTCTATGGGAGCCGGATATTTCTATGATTGACACTGTGTGACTCTATAGGAGCTGGATATTTCTATGACAGACACTGTGTGACTCTATAGGAGCTGGATATTTCTGTGACAGACACTGTGTGATTCTATGGGAGCTGGATATTTCTATGACAGACACTGTGTGATTCTATGAGAGCTGGATATTTCTATGACAGACACTGTGTGATTCTATGGGAGCTGGATATTTCTATGACAGACACTGTGTGATTATATGGGAGCTGGATATTTCTATGACAGACACTGTGTGATTCTATGGGAGCTGGATATTTCTATGACAGACACTGTGTGATTCTATGGGAGCTGGATATTTCTATGACAGACACTGTGTGATTCTATGGGAGCTGGATATTAATATGACAGACACTGTGTGATTATATGGGAGCTGGATATTTCTATGACAGACACTGTGTGATTCTATGGGAGCTGGATATTTCTATGACAGACACTGTGTGATTCTATGGGAGCTGGATATTTCTATGACAGACACTGTGTGATTTTATGGGAGCTGGATATTTCTATGACAGACACTGTGTGATTCTATGGGAGCTGGATATTTCTATGACAGACACTGTGTGATTCTATGGGAGCCGGATATTTCTATGATTGACACTGTGTGACTCTATAGGAGCTGGATATTTCTATGACAGACGCTGTGTGATTCTATGGGAGCTGGATATTTCTATGACAGACACTGTGTGATTCTATTGGAGCTGGATATTTCTATGACAGACACTGTGTGATTATATGGGAGCTGGATATTTCTATGACAGACGCTGTGTGATTCTATGGGAGCCGGATATTTCTATGATTGACACTGTGTGACTCTATAGGAGCTGGATATTTCTATGACAGACACTGTGTGATTCTATGGGAGCTGGATATTTCTGTGACAGACACTGTGTGATTCTATGGGAGCTGGATATTTCTATGACAGACACTGTGTGATTCTATGGGAGCTGGATATTTCTATGACAGACACTGTGTGATTCTATGGGAGCTGGATATTTCTATGACAGACACTGTGTGATTCTATGGGAGCCGGATATTTCTATGATTGACACTGTGTGACTCTATAGGAGCTGGATATTTCTATGACAGACACTGTGTGATTCTATGGGAGCCGGATATTTCTATGATTGACACTGTGTGACTCTATAGGAGCTGGATATTTCTATGACAGACACTGTGTGACTCTATAGGAGCTGGATATTTCTGTGACAGACACTGTGTGATTCTATGGGAGCTGGATATTTCTATGACAGACACTGTGTGATTCTATGGGAGCTGGATATTTCTATAACATACACTGTGTGATTCTATGGGAGCTGGATATTTCTATGACAGACACTGTGTGATTCTATGGGAGCTGGATATTTCTATGACAGACACTGTGTGATTCTATGGGAGCTGGATATTTCTATGACAGACACTGTGTGATTCTATGGGAGCTGGATATTTCTATGACAGACGCTGTGTGATTCTATGGGAGCTGGATATTTCTATGACAGACACTGTGTGATTATATGGGAGCTGGATATTTCTATAACAGACACTGTGTGATTATATGGGAGCTGGATATTTCTATGACAGACACTGTGTGATTCTATGGGAGCTGGATATTTCTATGACAGACACTGTGTGATTCTATGAGAGCTGGATATTTCTATGACAGACGCTGTGTGATTCTATGGGAGCTGGATATTTCTATGACAGACACTGTGTGATTATATGGGAGCTGGATATTTCTATGACAGACACTGTGTGATTCTATGGGAGCTGAATATTTCTATGACAGACACTGTGTGATTCTATGGAAGCTGGATATTTCTATGACAGACACTGTGTGATTCTATGGGAGCCGGATATTTCTATGATTGACACTGTGTGACTCTATAGGAGCTGGATATTTCTATGACAGACACTGTGTGACTCTATAGGAGCTGGATATTTCTGTGACAGACACTGTGTGATTCTATGGGAGCTGGATATTTCTATGACAGACACTGTGTGATTCTATGGGAGCTGGATATTTCTATGACAGACACTGTGTGATTCTATGGGAGCTGGATATTTCTATGACAGACACTGTGTGATTATATGGGAGCTGGATATTTCTATAACAGACACTGTGTGATTATATGGGAGCTGGATATTTCTATGACAGACACTGTGTGATTCTATGGGAGCTGGATATTTCTATGACAGACACTGTGTGATTCTATGAGAGCTGGATATTTCTATGACAGACGCTGTGTGATTCTATGGGAGCTGGATATTTCTATGACAGACACTGTGTGATTGTATGGGAGCTGGATATTTCTATGACAGACACTGTGTGATTCTATGGGAGCTGGATATTTCTATGACAGACACTGTGTGATTCTATGGGAGCTGGATATTTCTATGACAGACACTGTGTGATTCTATGGGAGCTGGATATTTCTATGACAGACACTGTGTGATTCTATGGGAGCTGGATATTTCTATGACAGACACTGTGTGATTCTATGGGAGCTGGATATTTCCATGACAGACACTGTGTGATTCTATGGGAGCTGGATATTTCTATTACAGGCACTGTGTGATTCTATGGGAGCTGGATATTTCTATGACAGACACTGTGTGATTCTATGGGAGCTGGATATTTCTATGACAGACACTGTGTGATTCTATGGGAGCTGGATATTTCTATGACAGACACTGTGTGATTCTATGGGAGCTGGATATTTCTATGACAGACACTGTGTGATTATATGGGAGCTGGATATTTCTATGACAGACACTGTGTGATTCTATGTGAGCTGGATATTTCTATGACAGACACTGTGTGATTCTATGGGAGCTGGATATTTCTATGACAGACACTGTGTGATTCTATGGGAGCTGGATATTTCTATGACAGACACTGTGTGATTCTATGGGAGCTGGATATTTCTATGACAGACACTGTGTGATTATATGGGAGCTGGATATTTCTATGACAGACACTGTGTGATTCTATGGGAGCTGGATATTTCTATGACAGACACTGTGTGATTATATGGGAGCTGGATATTTCTATGACAGACACTGTGTGATTCTATGGGAGCTGGATATTTCTATGACAGACACTGTGTGATTCTATGGGAGCCGGATATTTCTATGATTGACACTGTGTGACTCTATAGGAGCTGGATATTTCTATGACAGACGCTGTGTGATTCTATGGGAGCTGGATATTTCTATGACAGACACTGTGTGATTCTATGGGAGCTGGATATTTCTATGACAGACACTGTGTGATTATATGGGAGCTGGATATTTCTATGACAGACGCTGTGTGATTCTGTGGGAGCTGGATATTTATATGACAGACACTGTGTGATTCTATGGGAGCTGGATATTTCCATGACAGACACTGTGTGATTCTATGGGAGCTGGATATTTCTATGACAGACACTGTGTGATTCTGTGGGAGCTGGATATTTATATGACAGACGCTGTGTGATTCTATGGGAGCTGGATATTTCTATGACAGACACTGTGTGATTCTATGGGAGCTGGATATTTCTATGACAGACACTGTGTGATTCTATGGGAGCTGGATATTTCTATGACAGACGCTGTGTGATTCTATGGGAGCTGGATATTTCTATGACAGACACTGTGTGACTCTATAGGAGCTGGATATTTCTATGACAGACACTGTGTGATTCTATGGGAGCTGGATATTTCTATGACAGACACTGTGTGATTCTATGGGAGCTGGATATTTCTATGACAGACACTGTGTGATTCTATGGGAGCTGGATATTTCTATGACAGACACTGTGTGATTCTATGGGAGCCGGATATTTCTATGATTGACACTGTGTGACTCTATAGGAGCTGGATATTTCTATGACAGACACTGTGTGACTCTATAGGAGCTGGATATTTCTGTGACAGACACTGTGTGATTCTATGGGAGCTGGATATTTCTATGACAGACACTGTGTGATTCTATGGGAGCTGGATATTTCTATGACAGACACTGTGTGATTCTATGGGAGCTGGATATTTCTATGACAGACACTGTGTGATTCTATGGGAGCCGGATATTTCTATGATTGACACTGTGTGACTCTATAGGAGCTGGATATTTCTATGACAGACACTGTGTGATTCTATGGGAGCCGGATATTTCTATGATTGACACTGTGTGACTCTATAGGAGCTGGATATTTCTATGACAGACACTGTGTGACTCTATAGGAGCTGGATATTTCTGTGACAGACACTGTGTGATTCTATGGGAGCTGGATATTTCTATAACAGACACTGTGTGATTCTATGGGAGCTGGATATTTCTATGACAGACACTGTGTGATTCTATGGGAGCTGGATATTTCTATGACAGACACTGTGTGATTCTATGGGAGCTGGATATTTCTATGACAGACACTGTGTGATTCTATGGGAGCTGGATATTTCTATGACAGACGCTGTGTGATTCTATGGGAGCTGGATATTTCTATGACAGACACTGTGTGATTATATGGGAGCTGGATATTTCTATAACAGACACTGTGTGATTATATGGGAGCTGGATATTTCTATGACAGACACTGTGTGATTCTATGGGAGCTGGATATTTCTATGACAGACACTGTGTGATTCTATGAGAGCTGGATATTTCTATGACAGACGCTGTGTGATTCTATGGGAGCTGGATATTTCTATGACAGACACTGTGTGATTATATGGGAGCTGGATATTTCTATGACAGACACTGTGTGATTCTATGGGAGCTGAATATTTCTATGACAGACACTGTGTGATTCTATGGAAGCTGGATATTTCTATGACAGACACTGTGTGATTCTATGGGAGCCGGATATTTCTATGATTGACACTGTGTGACTCTATAGGAGCTGGATATTTCTATGACAGACACTGTGTGACTCTATAGGAGCTGGATATTTCTGTGACAGACACTGTGTGATTCTATGGGAGCTGGATATTTCTATGACAGACACTGTGTGATTCTATGGGAGCTGGATATTTCTATGACAGACACTGTGTGATTCTATGGGAGCTGGATATTTCTATGACAGACACTGTGTGATTATATGGGAGCTGGATATTTCTATAACAGACACTGTGTGATTATATGGGAGCTGGATATTTCTATGACAGACACTGTGTGATTCTATGGGAGCTGGATATTTCTATGACAGACACTGTGTGATTCTATGGGAGCTGGATATTTCTATGACAGACACTGTGTGATTCTATGAGAGCTGGATATTTCTATGACAGACGCTGTGTGATTCTATGGGAGCTGGATATTTCTATGACAGACACTGTGTGATTATATGGGAGCTGGATATTTCTATGACAGACACTGTGTGATTCTATGGGAGCTGGATATTTCTATGACAGACACTGTGTGATTCTATGGAAGCTGGATATTTCTATGACAGACACTGTGTGATTCTATGGGAGCCGGATATTTCTATGATTGACACTGTGTGACTCTATAGGAGCTGGATATTTCTATGACAGACACTGTGTGATTCTATGGGAGCTGGATATTTCTATGACAGACACTGTGTGATTCTATGGGAGCTGGATATTTCTATGACAGACACTGTGTGATTCTATGGGAGCTGGATATTTCTATGACAGACACTGTGTGATTCTATGGGAGCTGGATATATCTATGACAGACACTGTGTGATTCTATGAGAGCTGGATATTTCTATGACAGACGCTGTGTGATTCTATGGGAGCTGGATATTTCTATGACAGACGCTGTGTGATTCTATGGGAGCTGGATATTTCTATGACAGACACTGTGTGATTATATGGGAGCTGGATATTTCTATAACAGACACTGTGTGATTATATGGGAGCTGGATATTTCTATGACAGACACTGTGTGATTCTATGGGAGCTGGATATTTCTATGACAGACACTGTGTGATTCTATGGGAGCTGGATATTTCTATGACAGACGCTGTGTGATTCTATGGGAGCTGGATATTTCTATGACAGACACTGTGTGATTCTATGGGAGCTGGATATTTCTATGACAGACGCTGTGTGATTCTATGGGAGCTGGATATTTCTATGACAGACACTGTGTGATTCTATGTGAGCTGGATATTTCTATGACAGACACTGTGTGATTCTATGGGAGCTGGATATTTCTATGACAGACACTGTGTGATTCTATGGGAGCTGGATATTTCTATGACAGACACTGTGTGATTCTATGGGAGCCGGATATTTCTATGACAGACACTGTGTGATTCTATGGGAGCCGGATATTTCTATGACAGACGCTGTGTGATTCTATGGGAGCTGGATATTTCTATGACAGACACTGTGTGATTCTATGGGAGCTGGATATTTCTATGACAGACACTGTGTGATTCTATGGGAGCTGGATATTTCTATGACAGACACTATGTGATTCTATGGGAGCTGGATATTTCTATGACAGACACTGTGTGATTCTATGGGAGCTGGATATTTCTATGACAGACACTGTGTGATTCTATGGGAGCTGGATATTTCTATGACAGACGCTGTGTGACTCTATGGGAGCTGGATATTTCTATGACAGACACTGTGTGATTCTATGGGAGCTGGATATTTCTATGACAGACACTGTGTGATTCTATGGGAGCTGGATATTTCTATGACAGACACTGTGTGATTCTATGGGAGCTGGATATTTCTATGACAGACACTGTGTGATTCTATGGGAGCTGGATATTTCTATGACAGACACTGTGTGATTCTATGGGAGCTGGATATTTCTATGACAGACACTGTGTGATTCTATGGGAGCTGGATATTTCTATGACAGACACTGTGTGATTCTATGGGAGCTGGATATTTCTATGACAGACACTGTGTGATTCTATGGGAGCTGGATATTTCTATGACAGACACTGTGTGATTCTATGGGAGCTGGATATTTCTATGACAGACGCTGTGTGATTCTATGGGAGCTGGATATTTCTATGACAGACACTGTGTGATTCTATGGGAGCTGGATATTTCTATGACAGACACTGTGTGATTCTATGGGAGCTGGATATTTCTATGACAGACACTATGTGATTCTATGGGAGCTGGATATTTCTATGACAGACACTGTGTGATTATGTGGGAGCTGGATATTTCTATGACAGACGCTGTGTGATTCTATGGGAGCTGGATATTTCTATGACAGACACTGTGTGATTCTATGGGAGCTGGATATTTCTATGACAGACACTGTGTGATTCTATGGGAGCTGGATATTTCTATGACAGACACTGTGTGATTCTATGGGAGCTGAATATTTCTATGACAGACACTGTGTGATTCTATGGGAGCTGGATATTTCTATAACAGACACTGTGTGATTCTATGGGAGCTGGATATTTCTATGACAGACACTGTGTGATTCTATGGGAGCTGGATATTTCTATGACAGACACTGTGTGATTCTATGGGAGCTGGATATTTCTATGACAGACGCTGTGTGATTCTATGGGAGCTGGATATTTCTATGACAGACACTGTGTGATTCTATGTGAGCTGGATATTTCTATGACAGACACTGTGTGATTCTATGGGAGCTGGATATTTCTATGACAGACACTGTGTGATTCTATGGGAGCTGGATATTTCTATGACAGACACTGTGTGATTCTATGGGAGCTGGATATTTCTATGACAGACACTGTGTGATTCTATGGGAGCTGGATATTTCTATGACAGACACTGTGTGATTCTATGGGAGCTGGATATTTCTATGACAGACACTGTGTGATTCTATGGGAGCTGGATATTTCTATGACAGACACTGTGTGATTCTATGGGAGCTGGATATTTCTATGACAGACACTGTGTGATTCTATGGGAGCTGGATATTTCTATGACAGACACTGTGTGATTCTATGGGAGCTGGATATTTCTATTACAGACACTGTGTGATTCTATGGGAGCTGGATATTTCTATGACAGACACTGTGTGATTCTATGGGAGCTGGATATTTCTATGACAGACACTGTGTGATTCTATGGGAGCTGGATATTTCTATGACAGACACTGTGTGATTCTATGGGAGCTGGATATTTCTATGACAGACACTGTGTGATTCTATGGGAGCTGGATATTTCTATGACAGACACTGTGTGATTCTATGGGAGCTGGATATTTCTATTACAGACACTGTGTGATTCTATGGGAGCTGGATATTTCTATGACAGACACTATGTGATTCTATGGGAGCTGGATATTTCTATGACAGACACTGTGTGATTCTATGGGAGCTGGATATTTCTATGACAGACACTGTGTGATTCTATGGGAGCTGGATATTTCTATGACAGACACTGTGTGATTCTATGGGAGCTGGATATTTCTATGACAGACACTGTGTGATTCTATGGGAGCTGGATATTTCTATAACAGACACTGTGTGACTCTATAGGAGCTGGATATTTCTATGACAGACACTGTGTGATTCTATGGGAGCTGGATATTTCTATAACAGACACTGTGTGATTCTATGGGAGCTGGATATTTCTATGACAGACACTGTGTGATTCTATGGGAGCTGGATATTTCTATGACAGACACTGTGTGATTCTATGGGAGCTGGATATTTCTATGACAGACACTGTGTGATTCTATGGGAGCTGGATATTTCTATGACAGGCACTGTGTGATTCTATGGGAGCTGGATATTTCTATAACAGACACTGTGTGATTCTATGGGAGCTGGATATTTCTATGACAGGCACTGTGTGATTCTATGGGAGCTGGATATTTCTATGACAGACACTGTGTGATTCTGTGGGAGCTGGATATTTCTATGATTGACACTGTGTGATTCTATGGGAGCTGGATATTTCTATGACAGACACTGTGTGATTCTATGGGAGCTGGATATTTCTATGACAGACACTGTGTGATTCTATGGGAGCCGGATATTTCTATGACAGACACTGTGTGATTCTATGGGAGCTGGATATTTCTATAACAGACACTGTGTGATTCTATGGGAGCTGGATATTTCTATGACAGACACTGTGTGATTATATGGGAGCTGGATATTTCTATGACAGACGCTGTGTGATTCTATCGGAGCTGGATATTTCTATGACAGACACTGTGTGATTCTGTGGGAGCTGGATATTTCTATGACAGACACTGTGTGATTCTATGGGAGCTGGATATTTCTATGACAGACGCTGTGTGATTCTATGGGAGCTGGATATTTCTATGACAGACACTGTGTGATTCTGTGGGAGCTGGATATTTCTATGACAGACACTGTGTGATTCTATGGGAGCTGGATATTTCTATGACAGACACTGTGTGATTCTGTGGGAGCTGGATATTTCTATGACAGACACTGTGATTCTATGGGAGCTGGATATTTCTATGACAGACACTGTGTGATTCTATGGGAGCTGGATATTTCTATGACAGACGCTGTGTGATTCTATGGGAGCTGGATATTTCTATGACAGACACTGTGTGATTCTATGGGAGCTGGATATTTCTATGACAGACACTGTGTGATTCTATGGGAGCTGGATATTTCTATGACAGACACTGTGTGATTCTATGGGAGCTGGATATTTCTATGACAGACACTGTGTGATTCTATGGGAGCTGGATATTTCTATGACAGACACTGTGTGATTCTATGGGAGCTGGATATTTCTATAACAGACACTGTGTGATTCTATGGGAGCTGGATATTTCTATGACAGACACTGTGTGATTCTATGGGAGCTGGATATTTCTATAACAGACACTGTGTGATTCTATGGGAGCTGGATATTTCTATGACAGACACTGTGTGATTCTATGGGAGCTGGATATTTCTATAACAGACACTGTGTGACTCTATAGGAGCTGGATATTTCTATGACAGACACTGTGTGATTCTATGGGAGCTGGATATTTCTATAACAGACACTGTGTGATTCTATGGGAGCTGGATATTTCTATGACAGACACTGTGTGATTCTATGGGAGCTGGATATTTCTATGACAGACACTGTGTGATTCTATGGGAGCTGGATATTTCTATGACAGACACTGTGTGATTCTATGGGAGCTGGATATTTATATGACAGGCACTGTGTGATTCTATGGGAGCTGGATATTTCTATAACAGACACTGTGTGATTCTATGGGAGCTGGATATTTCTATGACAGGCACTGTGTGATTCTATGGGAGCTGGATATTTCTATGACAGACACTGTGTGATTCTGTGGGAGCTGGATATTTCTATGATTGACACTGTGTGATTCTATGGGAGCTGGATATTTCTATGACAGACACTGTGTGATTCTATGGGAGCTGGATATTTCTATGACAGACACTGTGTGATTCTATGGGAGCCGGATATTTCTATGACAGACACTGTGTGATTCTATGGGAGCTGGATATTTCTATAACAGACACTGTGTGATTCTATGGGAGCTGGATATTTCTATGACAGACACTGTGTGATTATATGGGAGCTGGATATTTCTATGACAGACGCTGTGTGATTCTATCGGAGCTGGATATTTCTATGACAGATACTGTGTGATTCTGTGGGAGCTGGATATTTCTATGACAGACACTGTGTGATTCTATGGGAGCTGGATATTTCTATGACAGACGCTGTGTGATTCTATGGGAGCTGGATATTTCTATGACAGACACTGTGTGATTCTGTGGGAGCTGGATATTTCTATGACAGACACTGTGTGATTCTATGGGAGCTGGATATTTCTATGACAGACACTGTGTGATTCTGTGGGAGCTGGATATTTCTATGACAGACACTGTGATTCTATGGGAGCTGGATATTTCTATGACAGACACTGTGTGATTCTATGGGAGCTGGATATTTCTATGACAGACGCTGTGTGATTCTATGGGAGCTGGATATTTCTATGACAGACCCTGTGTGATTCTATGGGAGCTGGATATTTCTATGACAGACACTGTGTGATTCTATGGGAGCTGGATATTTCTATGACAGACACTGTGTGATTCTATGGGAGCTGGATATTTCTATGACAGACACTGTGTGATTCTATGGGAGCTGGATATTTCTATGACAGACACTGTGTGATTCTATGGGAGCTGGATATTTCTATAACAGACACTGTGTGATTCTATGGGAGCTGGATATTTCTATGACAGGCACTGTGTGATTCTATGGGAGCTGGATATTTCTATGACAGACACTGTGTGATTCTATGGGAGCTGGATATTTCTATGACAGACGCTGTGTGATTCTATGGGAGCTGGATATTTCTATAACAGACACTGTGTGATTCTATGGGAGCTGCATATTTCTATGACAGACACTGTGTGATTCTATGGGAGCTGGATATTTCTATGACAGATACTGTGTGATTCTATGGGAGCTGGATATTTCTATGACAGACACTGTGTGATTCTATGGGAGCTGGATATTTCTATGACAGACACTGTGTGATTCTATGGGAGCTGGATATTTCTGTGACAGACACTGTGTGATTCTATGGGAGCTGGATATTTCTATGATTGACACTGTGTGACTCTATAGGAGCTGGATATTTCTATGACAGACACTGTGTGATTCTATGGGAGCCGGATATTTCTATGATTGACACTGTGTGACTCTATAGGAGCTGGATATTTCTATGACAGACACTGTGTGACTCTATAGGAGCTGGATATTTCTGTGACAGACACTGTGTGATTCTATGGGAGCTGGATATTTCTATGACAGACACTGTGTGATTCTATGGGAGCTGGATATTTCTATAACAGACACTGTGTGATTCTATGGGAGCTGGATATTTCTATGACAGACACTGTGTGATTCTATGGGAGCTGGATATTTCTATGACAGACACTGTGTGATTCTATGGGAGCTGGATATTTCTATGACAGACACTGTGTGATTCTATGGGAGCTGGATATTTCTATGACAGACGCTGTGTGATTCTATGGGAGCTGGATATTTCTATGACAGACACTGTGTGATTATATGGGAGCTGGATATTTCTATAACAGACACTGTGTGATTATATGGGAGCTGGATATTTCTATGACAGACACTGTGTGATTCTATGGGAGCTGGATATTTCTATGACAGACACTGTGTGATTCTATGAGAGCTGGATATTTCTATGACAGACGCTGTGTGATTCTATGGGAGCTGGATATTTCTATGACAGACACTGTGTGATTATATGGGAGCTGGATATTTCTATGACAGACACTGTGTGATTCTATGGGAGCTGAATATTTCTATGACAGACACTGTGTGATTCTATGGAAGCTGGATATTTCTATGACAGACACTGTGTGATTCTATGGGAGCCGGATATTTCTATGATTGACACTGTGTGACTCTATAGGAGCTGGATATTTCTATGACAGACACTGTGTGACTCTATAGGAGCTGGATATTTCTGTGACAGACACTGTGTGATTCTATGGGAGCTGGATATTTCTATGACAGACACTGTGTGATTCTATGGGAGCTGGATATTTCTATGACAGACACTGTGTGATTCTATGGGAGCTGGATATTTCTATGACAGACACTGTGTGATTATATGGGAGCTGGATATTTCTATAACAGACACTGTGTGATTATATGGGAGCTGGATATTTCTATGACAGACACTGTGTGATTCTATGGGAGCTGGATATTTCTATGACAGACACTGTGTGATTCTATGAGAGCTGGATATTTCTATGACAGACGCTGTGTGATTCTATGGGAGCTGGATATTTCTATGACAGACACTGTGTGATTATATGGGAGCTGGATATTTCTATGACAGACACTGTGTGATTCTATGGGAGCTGGATATTTCTATGACAGACACTGTGTGATTCTATGGGAGCTGGATATTTCTATGACAGACACTGTGTGATTCTATGGGAGCTGGATATTTCTATGACAGACACTGTGTGATTCTATGGGAGCTGGATATTTCTATGACAGACACTGTGTGATTCTATGGGAGCTGGATATTTCCATGACAGACACTGTGTGATTCTATGGGAGCTGGATATTTCTATTACAGGCACTGTGTGATTCTATGGGAGCTGGATATTTCTATGACAGACACTGTGTGATTCTATGGGAGCTGGATATTTCTATGACAGACACTGTGTGATTCTATGGGAGCTGGATATTTCTATGACAGACACTGTGTGATTCTATGGGAGCTGGATATTTCTATGACAGACACTGTGTGATTATATGGGAGCTGGATATTTCTATGACAGACACTGTGTGATTCTATGTGAGCTGGATATTTCTATGACAGACACTGTGTGATTCTATGGGAGCTGGATATTTCTATGACAGACACTGTGTGATTCTATGGGAGCTGGATATTTCTATGACAGACACTGTGTGATTCTATGGGAGCTGGATATTTCTATGACAGACACTGTGTGATTATATGGGAGCTGGATATTTCTATGACAGACACTGTGTTATTCTATGGGAGCTGGATATTTCTATGACAGACACTGTGTGATTATATGGGAGCTGGATATTTCTATGACAGACACTGTGTGATTCTATGGGAGCTGGATATTTCTATGACAGACACTGTGTGATTCTATGGGAGCCGGATAGTTCTATGATTGACACTGTGTGACTCTAAAGGAGCTGGATATTTCTATGACAGACGCTGTGTGATTCTATGGGAGCTGGATATTTCTATGACAGACACTGTGTGATTCTATGGGAGCTGGATATTTCTATGACAGACACTGTGTGATTATATGGGAGCTGGATATTTCTATGACAGACGCTGTGTGATTCTGTGGGAGCTGGATATTTATATGACAGACACTGTGTGATTCTATGGGAGCTGGATATTTCCATGACAGACACTGTGTGATTCTATGGGAGCTGGATATTTCTATGACAGACACTGTGTGATTCTGTGGGAGCTGGATATTTATATGACAGACGCTGTGTGATTCTATGGGAGCTGGATATTTCTATGACAGACACTGTGTGATTCTATGGGAGCTGGATATTTCTATGACAGACACTGTGTGATTCTATGGGAGCTGGATATTTCTATGACAGACGCTGTGTGATTCTATGGGAGCTGGATATTTCTATGACAGACACTGTGTGACTCTATAGGAGCTGGATATTTCTATGACAGACACTGTGTGATTCTATGGGAGCTGGATATTTCTATGACAGACACTGTGTGATTCTATGGGAGCTGGATATTTCTATGACAGACACTGTGTGATTCTATGAGAGCTGGATATTTCTATGACAGACACTGTGTGATTATATGGGAGCTGGATATTTCTATAACAGACACTGTGTGATTCTATGGGAGCTGGATATTTCTATGACAGACACTGTGTGATTCTATGGGAGCCGGATATTTCTATGATTGACACTGTGTGACTCTATAGGAGCTGGATATTTCTATGACAGACACTGTGTGACTCTATAGGAGCTGGATATTTCTGTGACAGACACTGTGTGATTCTATGGGAGCTGGATATTTCTATGACAGACACTGTGTGATTCTATGGGAGCTGGATATTTCTATGACAGACACTGTGTGATTCTATGGGAGCTGGATATTTCTATGACAGACACTGTGTGATTCTATGGGAGCCGGATATTTCTATGATTGACACTGTGTGACTCTATAGGAGCTGGATATTTCTATGACAGACACTGTGTGATTCTATGGGAGCCGGATATTTCTATGATTGACACTGTGTGACTCTATAGGAGCTGGATATTTCTATGACAGACACTGTGTGACTCTATAGGAGCTGGATATTTCTGTGACAGACACTGTGTGATTCTATGGGAGCTGGATATTTCTATGACAGACACTGTGTGATTCTATGGGAGCTGGATATTTCTATGACAGACACTGTGTGATTCTATGGGAGCTGGATATTTCTATGACAGACACTGTGTGATTCTATGGGAGCTGGATATTTCTATGACAGACACTGTGTGATTCTATGGGAGCCGGATATTTCTATGACAGACACTGTGTGATTCTATGGGAGCTGGATATTTCTATGACAGACACTGTGTGATTCTATGGGAGCTGGATATTTCTATGACAGACGCTGTGTGATTCTTTGGGAGCTGGATATTTCTATGACAGACACTGTGTGATTATATGGGAGCTGGATATTTCTATAACAGACACTGTGTGATTATATGGGAGCTGGATATTTCTATGACAGACACTGTGTGATTCTATGGGAGCTGGATATTTCTATGACAGACACTGTGTGATTCTATGAGAGCTGGATATTTCTATGACAGACGCTGTGTGATTCTATGGGAGCTGGATATTTCTATGACAGACACTGTGTGATTATATGGGAGCTGGATATTTCTATGACAGACACTGTGTGATTCTATGGGAGCTGAATATTTCTATGACAGACACTGTGTGATTCTATGGAAGCTGGATATTTCTATGACAGACACTGTGTGATTCTATGGGAGCCGGATATTTCTATGATTGACACTGTGTGACTCTATAGGAGCTGGATATTTCTATGACAGACACTGTGTGACTCTATAGGAGCTGGATATTTCTGTGACAGACACTGTGTGATTCTATGGGAGCTGGATATTTCTATGACAGACACTGTGTGATTCTATGGGAGCTGGATATTTCTATGACAGACACTGTGTGATTCTATGGGAGCTGGATATTTCTATGACAGACACTGTGTGATTATATGGGAGCTGGATATTTCTATAACAGACACTGTGTGATTATATGGGAGCTGGATATTTCTATGACAGACACTGTGTGATTCTATGGGAGCTGGATATTTCTATGACAGACACTGTGTGATTCTATGGGAGCTGGATATTTCTATGACAGACACTGTGTGATTCTATGAGAGCTGGATATTTCTATGACAGACGCTGTGTGATTCTATGGGAGCTGGATATTTCTATGACAGACACTGTGTGATTATATGGGAGCTGGATATTTCTATGACAGACACTGTGTGATTCTATGGGAGCTGGATATTTCTATGACAGACACTGTGTGATTCTATGGAAGCTGGATATTTCTATGACAGACACTGTGTGATTCTATGGGAGCCGGATATTTCTATGATTGACACTGTGTGACTCTATAGGAGCTGGATATTTCTATGACAGACACTGTGTGATTCTATGGGAGCTGGATATTTCTATGACAGACACTGTGTGATTCTATGGGAGCTGGATATTTCTATGACAGACACTGTGTGATTCTATGGGAGCTGGATATTTCTATGACAGACACTGTGTGATTCTATGGGAGCTGGATATATCTATGACAGACACTGTGTGATTCTATGAGAGCTGGATATTTCTATGACAGACGCTGTGTGATTCTATGGGAGCTGGATATTTCTATGACAGACGCTGTGTGATTCTATGGGAGCTGGATATTTCTATGACAGACACTGTGTGATTATATGGGAGCTGGATATTTCTATAACAGACACTGTGTGATTATATGGGAGCTGGATATTTCTATGACAGACACTGTGTGATTCTATGGGAGCTGGATATTTCTATGACAGACACTGTGTGATTCTATGGGAGCTGGATATTTCTATGACAGACACTGTGTGATTATATGGGAGCTGGATATTTCTATGACAGACACTGTGTGATTCTATGTGAGCTGGATATTTCTATGACAGACACTGTGTGATTCTATGGGAGCTGGATATTTCTATGACAGACACTGTGATTCTATGGGAGCTGGATATTTCTATGACAGACACTGTGTGATTCTATGGGAGCTGGATATTTCTATGACAGACACTGTGTGATTATATGGGAGCTGGATATTTCTATGACAGACACTGTGTTATTCTATGGGAGCTGGATATTTCTATGACAGACACTGTGTGATTATATGGGAGCTGGATATTTCTATGACAGACACTGTGTGATTCTATGGGAGCTGGATATTTCTATGACAGACACTGTGTGATTCTATGGGAGCCGGATATTTCTATGATTGACACTGTGTGACTCTAAAGGAGCTGGATATTTCTATGACAGACGCTGTGTGATTCTATGGGAGCTGGATATTTCTATGACAGACACTGTGTGATTCTATGGGAGCTGGATATTTCTATGACAGACACTGTGTGATTATATGGGAGCTGGATATTTCTATGACAGACGCTGTGTGATTCTGTGGGAGCTGGATATTTATATGACAGACACTGTGTGATTCTATGGGAGCTGGATATTTCCATGACAGACACTGTGTGATTCTATGGGAGCTGGATATTTCTATGACAGACACTGTGTGATTCTGTGGGAGCTGGATATTTATATGACAGACGCTGTGTGATTCTATGGGAGCTGGATATTTCTATGACAGACACTGTGTGATTCTATGGGAGCTGGATATTTCTATGACAGACACTGTGTGATTCTATGGGAGCTGGATATTTCTATGACAGACGCTGTGTGATTCTATGGGAGCTGGATATTTCTATGACAGACACTGTGTGACTCTATAGGAGCTGGATATTTCTATGACAGACACTGTGTGATTCTATGGGAGCTGGATATTTCTATGACAGACACTGTGTGATTCTATGGGAGCTGGATATTTCTATGACAGACACTGTGTGATTCTATGGGAGCTGGATATTTCTATGACAGACACTGTGTGATTCTATGGGAGCCGGATATTTCTATGATTGACACTGTGTGACTCTATAGGAGCTGGATATTTCTATGACAGACACTGTGTGACTCTATAGGAGCTGGATATTTCTGTGACAGACACTGTGTGATTCTATGGGAGCTGGATATTTCTATGACAGACACTGTGTGATTCTATGGGAGCTGGATATTTCTATGACAGACACTGTGTGATTCTATGGGAGCTGGATATTTCTATGACAGACACTGTGTGATTCTATGGGAGCTGGATATTTCTATGATTGACACTGTGTGACTCTATAGGAGCTGGATATTTCTATGACAGACACTGTGTGATTCTATGGGAGCCGGATATTTCTATGATTGACACTGTGTGACTCTATAGGAGCTGGATATTTCTATGACAGACACTGTGTGACTCTATAGGAGCTGGATATTTCTGTGACAGACACTGTGTGATTCTATGGGAGCTGGATATTTCTATGACAGACACTGTGTGATTCTATGGGAGCTGGATATTTCTATGACAGACACTGTGTGATTCTATGGGAGCCGGATATTTCTATGATTGACACTGTGTGACTCTATAGGAGCTGGATATTTCTATGACAGACACTGTGTGATTCTATGGGAGCTGGATATTTCTATGACAGACACTGTGTGATTCTATGGGAGCTGGATATTTCTATGACAGACACTGTGTGATTCTATGGGAGCTGGATATTTCTATGACAGACACTGTGTGATTCTATGGGAGCTGGATATTTCTATGACAGACACTGTGTGATTCTATGGGAGCTGGATATTTCTATGACAGACACTATGTGATTCTATGGGAGCTGGATATTTCTATGACAGACACTGTGTGATTATGTGGGAGCTGGATATTTCTATGACAGACGCTGTGTGATTCTATGGGAGCTGGATATTTCTATGACAGACACTGTGTGATTCTATGGGAGCTGGATATTTCTATGACAGACACTGTGTGATTCTATGGGAGCTGGATATTTCTATGACAGACACTGTGTGATTCTATGGGAGCTGGAATATTTCTATGACAGACACTGTGTGATTCTATGGGAGCTGGATATTTCTATGACAGACACTGTGTGATTCTATGGGAGCTGGATATTTCTATGACAGACACTGTGTGATTCTATGGGAGCTGGATATTTCTATGACAGACACTGTGTGATTCTATGGGAGCTGGATATTTCTATGACAGACACTGTGTGATTCTATGGGAGCTGGATATTTCTATGACAGACACTGTGTGATTCTATGGGAGCTGGATATTTCTATGACAGACACTGTGTGATTCTATGGGAGCTGGATATTTCTATGACAGACACTGTGTGATTCTATGGGAGCTGGATATTTCTATGACAGACACTGTGTGATTCTATGGGAGCTGGATATTTCTATGACAGACACTGTGTGATTCTATGGGAGCTGGATATTTCTATGACAGACACTGTGTGATTCTATGGGAGCTGGATATTTCTATGACAGACACTGTGTGATTCTATGGGAGCTGGATATTTCTATGACAGACACTGTGTGATTCTATGGGAGCTGGATATTTCTATGACAGACACTGTGTGATTCTATGGGAGCTGGATATTTCTATGACAGACACTGTGTGATTCTATGGGAGCTGGATATTTCTATGACAGACACTGTGTGATTCTATGGGAGCTGGATATTTCTATGACAGACACTGTGTGATTCTATGGGAGCTGGATATTTCTATGACAGACACTGTGTGATTCTATGGGAGCTGGATATTTCTATGACAGACACTGTGTGATTCTATGGGAGCTGGATATTTCTATGACAGACACTGTGTGATTCTATGGGAGCTGGATATTTCTATGACAGACACTGTGTGATTCTATGGGAGCTGGATATTTCTATGACAGACACTGTGTGATTCTATGGGAGCTGGATATTTCTATGACAGACACTGTGTGATTCTATGGGAGCTGGATATTTCTATGACAGACACTGTGTGATTCTATGGGAGCTGGATATTTCTATGACAGACACTGTGTGATTCTATGGGAGCTGGATATTTCTATGACAGACACTGTGTGATTCTATGGGAGCTGGATATTTCTATGACAGACACTGTGTGATTCTATGGGAGCTGGATATTTCTATGACAGACACTGTGTGATTCTATGGGAGCTGGATATTTCTATGACAGACACTGTGTGATTCTATGGGAGCTGGATATTTCTATGACAGACACTGTGTGATTCTATGGGAGCTGGATATTTCTATAACAGACACTGTGTGATTCTATGGGAGCTGGATATTTCTATGACAGACACTGTGTGATTCTATGGGAGCTGGATATTTCTATAACAGACACTGTGTGATTCTATGGGAGCTGGATATTTCTATGACAGACACTGTGTGATTCTATGGGAGCTGGATATTTCTATGACAGACACTGTGTGATTCTATGGGAGCTGGATATTTCTATGACAGACACTGTGTGATTCTATGGGAGCTGGATATTTCTATGACAGGCACTGTGTGATTCTATGGGAGCTGGATATTTCTATAACAGACA